>NC_052151.1:7748391-8048391 GCF_902713615.1 Scyliorhinus canicula | reverse complement strand
ACAGGGAATTTGGTCCATTGCAGCTAAATTATTTTTTTGTGTGTGTGAAAATACAGACTAACAGACTACATTTGTAGCTCTGGGTCATATAAAATTTAAACTAGCACATTTGGAAATGGAAAACAATCCTTTCCAAAATTAATTTGTGACACTAACAAAATATTTGACTCATTACCTACCTGTTCAAAAGTTGTAAAGCATGCCGTGAAGAAATAATTTGAATAAAGCAGCCATTCATGAAATCATTGAGCAAGTTCTGAAATATTGAAACAGAAAATAAGTCACCGGTTAGAATAATATTCGTTCCTGAAAAGATTTATAGAAAGTATTTTAGAGTTGCAATATACAAACTGCAATGATTTATCTCAAAATATTTATATATGAATAAAACTAAGAAGATAGTGAGAGTCGATGCCTGGCTTGAAGGATGATGCAGGATGAAGTTGGGACATTGGAATCGGCTCTGGGATACAAGTACCTGTTCAAAATGGATGGTTTGAGCTTCAACAGAACTGAAAAAAAAAACAGAAGTGCTGTAAATACTCAACAGGTCTGGCAGCATTTAACCCTTGGTGCACAGACTTCTAAAATCGATGATTGCCATGGTGAGCCTGTATCATTGCCCAGCGAGGCAAGCAACAATATCCCCTTAGAAAGTTGGCAATGGCACAATGCACAAGGAGAGCATTCATACCCCTTGACTGTGTGCTGAGGTTTGTATTGACAAGTGTCCCACAAAGACCAGGTTGAGCGCATGCCCTGAGGGTGAAGCTTAGCACAATACCTGTCCCTAAGATGAGAGCTCAGTAAAATGGCCAACGCTGTTGCACTTGGTCATGTGGTGCGGTGTCAGTGTAATGTGAAATCTTGTCAAATCAGCATGCGAAGTAAGGATGGCATGTTGTGGTAAGGGAATGAGTCAGTGGGCTATGAGGCAGATTGAGGTAATGAATGGATGCAGTGTGGTCTTTCAGAGGCAAGTGCAAAGTGGCAAGTTTCTCGCATTGATGCTGTAGTGTGGAGGGTGTCAGGAACATGATGCCTGCTGATCTCACTATCATTTTTCCCACTTATAGACAGGAAAGAAGAAGAAGAAGATATTAATGCCGGTACTTTCCTCACCAAAGACATGAGCAGAACCAGCAAAACGAAGGGGTGACAATGTTTTTCCCACACACAGAGGATGAACCACAGAAATCCAGACAAATGGCGTTATCGGCTTTTAAAAATGCTGCCCACGACCGGCTTTCAGAATGCTGGCCATTCCGCGAATGCATGCCTCCTCAGCAGTATGTAGGCCCAGAGCTTCCTCCTGACGTCAGCACGCTGACCAAGGAGCAGATTTTTTTTTTAAATGCTGGAGTCATCCTGCCTGGAGGGGCGGCAGAGAAATGAAAATGAAATGAAATGAGAGCAGGTCACACTGACGTCACCTGTTCAGGGCACAGGTGAGATTTCTCCATTTTGCAGCTGCCAGCAGTGCTGACGTGATCTCCTGGGCTTCTAATGAACAACCCATGAAGAAGAAGCTGAAATCAGGAACAAAGCAGCATAAATATGCTAACTTGAGGATGGGCTATTAATTGTGCCACTGCAAATCAGGATTCAAAGTTCATGAGTGTTATATGCAGGCAAGCACAGGCAAATTAAAGTTTAAAACCTTCAAAAACATGTGAACACTAAGCATAGTGAGTTTGAGCACAGACCTCTTTATTCTTTTCAACGGGTGCAGTGAGATCTTAAATCATCAGCTGAAGTCATTATCAGAAATGTAACATTGAATGCAGCAAGTGAGATCCTGAGGACCAAGCAGGCTCACCGGTCACATCAAAGATAAGTGAAAATGATGGGTCATGAAGCTCGACCAGCATGAGTAGCGAAGTTCGACCAGCGTGGGTCGCGGAGGTCGGCCAACATGAGCTGCGATGGTCAACAGGCGTGGGTTGCGAAGGTCGGTCACCAGTCGGTAAAAATGGGTCCGGGCAGAAATGTTTGAAAAACACTGCCTTAAGAGACCAGCGAACATGCACACCAACTTCCCTCAGATAGTTGGGGCATTCCAGGATCCTATTGTTTATCATGTATCCTCTTGCCTTGTTTGTCCTGCCCAAGTGCATCACTTCACACTTTTCTGGATTGAATTCCATTTGCCACTGATCAGCCCATCTGACCAGCCCATCGATATCCTCCTGTACTCTAATGCTATCTTCCTCATTAATTACCACCCCACCAATTTTATATCATCCGCAAACTTACTGATCAACCCTCCTATATGCATTTCTGAATCATTTATATAAACCACCAACAGCATGGGTGCCAACATGATCCCTGTGGGACCACACTGGATGAAGGCTTCTAATCAGAAAAACACCCCTCAACCATCACCTTCTACTTCCTGCCATTCAGCCGGCTTTGAATTTGAATGGATCAAATTTGCCAAATTTCCTTGGATCCCATGGACTCTTACTTTCGCAATCAGCCTCCCATGTGGGACAGGCCTTGCTGAAGTCAAAGTAGACTATGTTAAATGCATTTCCCTCACCTACAAACCTGGTCACCTTTTCGAAAAATTCAGTCAAACTGGTCAGACATGACCTGCCCTTCACAAAACGATGCTGACTGTTCTTGATTAATCCCTGCCTCTCCAAATGCCGATTTATTTATTTATTCATTTATGGGGTTATTTGGATAAGACCATAAGACATAGGAGTGGAAGTAAGGCCATTCGGCCCATCGAGTCCACTCCACCATTCAATCATGGTTGATTTCAACTCCATTTACCCGCTCTCTCCCCATAGCCCTTAATTCCTCGAGAAATCAAGAATTTATCAATTTCTGTCTTAAAGACACTCAATGTCCCGGCCTCCACCGCCCTCTGTGGCAATGAATTCCACAGACCTACCACTCTCTGGCTGAAGAAATTTCTCCTCATCTCTGTTCTAAAGTGACTCCCTTTTATTCTAAGGCTGTGCCCCCGCGTCCTAGTCTCCCCTGCTAATGGAAACAACTTCCCTACGTCCATCCTATCCAAGCCATTCATTATCTTGTACGTTTCTATTAGATCTCCCCTCAACCTCCTAAACTCCAATGAATATAATCCCACGATCCTCAGACGTTCATCGTATGTTAGGCCTACCATTCCTGGGATCATCCGTGTGAATCTTCGCTGGACCCGCTCCAGTGCCAGTATGTCCTTCCTGAGGTATGGGGCCCAAAATTGCTCACAGTATTCTAAATGGATAAGAAGCTATTCTAAATGGATAAGAAAATTTGTGGGCTTCGATGGTTAGTACACATCAAGGACTGTTAGTTAGTACAGCATTCAATGCCCATCCCTAGTTGTGATGTGGAGATGCCGGCATTGGACTGGGGTGAGCACAGTAAGAAGTCATACAACACCAGGTTAAAGTCCAACAGGTTTGATTCAAACACTCGCTTTCGGAGCACTGCTCCTTCACCTGATTCACCTGAGGAAGGAGCAGTGCTCCGAAAGCTAGTGTTTGAAACAAACCTGTTGGACTTTAACCTGGTGTTGTAAGAATCTCTCGTTGCCCTTCAGAAGGTGGTGATGAGTTCCCTTCTTGAACCGCTGCAGTCCTTGACGTGTTTATATCACATGGAGTGAATAGTGCTGGCTGATGACTGACAGCTGTGAGGCTGTGACAGCGGGGACCTCCAGAGTAGAGCAAGATGGATCGTCCACTCGATGCTTCTGGCTGAAGATTGCTGTGAATGTTTCAGTCTTGCATTTTGTACAGATATACTGGGCTTCTCCATCATGGAGGATGGGGATATTTGTGACATCTCCTCCTCCAGTGAGCTGTTTAGTTGTTCACCACCATTCACGGCTGGATGTGGCAGAACTGCAGAGGTTAGATCTCTTTTGTTTGTTGTGGAATCGCTTCGCTCTGTCTATTACTTGCTGCTTATGCTGTTTGCCACACAAGTATTCCTATGTTGCAGCTTCACCAGGTTGACAGCTCATTTGTTGGCATGTGTGATGTTGCTCCTGGCATGCTCTCCTGCACTCTTCATAATAATAATCTTTATTTTCACAAGTAGACATACATTAACACTGCAATGAAGTTACTGTGAAAAGTCCCTAGTCACATTCCGGCACCTGTTCGGATACACAGAGGGAGAATTTAGAATGTCCAATTCACCTAACAGCACTTCTTTTGGGACTTGTGGGAGGAAACTGGAGCAGCCGGAGGAAACCCACGCAGACACGGGGAGAACGTGCAGACTCCACACAGTCACACAAGCCGGGAATAGAACTAGGGACCCTGGAGCTGTGAAGCAACAGTGGTTCCCACTGTGCTATCATGCTGCCCTTTGAACCATGGTTGATCCCCTGACTTGGTGGTAATGGTTGAGTGGGGGATGTTATGGGCCACGGCTTAGAAACTCCACAGTGCATTATGAAGTTCACCTGACCTGCAAACTGTATGTTGAATTTGGCTGGGATGAGCACAAAAGCCTTCACTGCAGGTGTGACTCATCAGACTTCCTAGACACTTTAATCAAACAAGTTTATTCTAAGAACGAAAGAGAAAATGCTGGAAAATCTCAGCAGGTCTGGCAGCATCTGTAGGGAGAGAAAAGAGCTAACTTTTCGTGATCAATGGCTCTTTGTCAAAGCTAACAGACAGAGAAAGTGGGAAATATTTATACTGTGGAGTGAGAATCAAAGATGAGTCATAGCCACAGAAGCCCAGGGAAACGGGATGCTAATAGTCACAGAAACCAAGGGGAAAGAGGGTTCATGGCAGTCCCCAGAGAGATCTAAAGGTGTGAGAGGTCAAACAGCAGAGCAACTAACATCAGAGTGTGAACTGTGACAGATGGAGAAGTGGGCGGAGGGGAAGGGGGAAGCAAAGAGGAGAAGGGGTAAGGAAAGGTGGATATGATTGGGGAGGTTTTAAAAGATATATTAAGAAAGACAAGAAAGAAAAAAATGGTAAGAGACAGTTGAAATGAAATGGGATGAAAACAAATAGGTTGAGGTGGGGCAGAGCTAATCATGTGAAGTTGTTGAATTCGATGTTGAGACCGGAAGGCTGTAGCGTACCTAACCGGAAGATGAGATGTTGTTCCTCCAGTTTGCGTTGATCTTCACTGGAACATTGCAGAAGGCCAAGGACAGACATGTGGGCATGGGAGCAGAGTCTTTTGTTATATATATTTAAACAACCCCCCCCCCCCCCCCCCAAATCTTATGACTTATTACTGGAACAGCTTTTAAAATGGAAATAGAGACAAACAGGGAAGACACCTATTTCTCCTTCTGCAGTCCGAGGCAGTCAAACTGAAACTGAAACCCCCTTTCACCTCACAGCTACAGCCCAATGTGCTACAAGTCACACGATAAGAGACTAATCATTTCTTAAAGGGAGACTCACATGACAGGGATATTACAGTCAGATTGTGGCCTCATGGATGCCCAGTGTTGAGTTGCTAGATCTGTTCAAGGTCTATCCCATTTAGCATAATGGCAGTGCCACACAACATGATGGAGGGCATCCTCAATGTGAAGGCAGGACTTTGTCTCCACAAAGACTGTACACTGGTCATTTATACCAATACTGCAATGGGCAGATGCATCTCTCGCAGACAGATTGGTGAGGATGAGGTCAAGTAGGGTTTTCCTCTTGCTGGTTCCTTCACTACATGAAGCAGTCCCATTTGAGCAGCTATGTCCTTTAGGACACAACCAGCTTGGACTGTGGTGGTACTACCGAGCCACTCTTGGTGATGAACATTGAAGACCCTCCTCCAAGGGGCCACCACTCCTCCAAGTAGTGTTCAACATGGAGGAGTACTGAATCATCAGCTGATGGTGGCCGGTACATAGTAATCAGCAGGAGGTTTCTTTGCCCTTGTTTAACCTGAAGCCATTGAGACTCCATGGGGTCCAGAGTTGATGTTGAGGACTCCCAGGGAAATTCTCTCCTGACTGTACACCACTGTGCCGCCACCTGTCTGTCCATCCAGTAAGACAGAAGCTATCCAGGAATGGTGATAGTGGTGTCTGGGGCATTGTCTGTAAGTTCTATGAGTATGACTATGTCAGCCTGTTACTTAATGTGTCTGTGAGACAGCTCTCCAAACTTTGGCACAAGCACTCAGATGTTAGTCAGGAGAACTTTGCAGGCTCAGCCGTTTGCTGTTTCCAGTGCAGGTTCGATGCCGGGTGTTTTCTTAGCGGTTGAACAATCGACCAATACCTCAGTGCCACCTGCCCCAACAGCCCTGGACACATCCACACCCACTATTACAGCCTCAGAGGTAAGAGCTCCCTTCTTAAAAGTGAGCTCGCAGAAAATGACAGGCCCCAACGGAGTCCCTGGGCGAGAACTCAGACCCTGCGCAGACCAGCTCGTGACTGTATTCACCGACATCTTCATAAGAAATATGGCAGCTGGTAGCATTTTGGATAGCACAATTGCTTCACAGCTCCAGGGTCCCAGGTTCGATTCCGGCTTGGGTCACTGTCTGTGCGGAGTCTACACATAGAACATAGAACATAGAACGATACAGCGCAGTACAGGCCCTTCGGCCCACGATGTTGCACCGACATGGGAAGTCAAAAACTAAAGGCCATCTAACCTACACTATGCCATTATCCATATGCTTATCCAATAAACTTTTAAATGCCCTCAATGTTGGCGAGTTCACTACTGTTGCAGGTAGGGCATTCCACGGCCTCACCACTCTTTGCGTAAAGAACCTACCTCTGACCTCTGTCCTATATCTATTACCCCTCAATTTATGGCTATGTCCCCTCGTGCTAGCCACCTCCATCCGCGGGAGAAGGCTCTCACTGTCCACCCTATCTAACCCTCTGATCATTTTGTATGCCTCTATTAAGTCACCTCTTAACCTTCTTCTCTCGAACGAAAGCAACCTCAAGTCCATCAGCCTTTCCTCATAAGATTTTCCCTCCATACCAAGCAACATCCTGGCAAATCTCCTCTGCACCCGTTCCAAAGCTTCCACGTCCTTCCTATAATGTGGCGACCAGAACTGTACGCAATACTCCAAATGCGGCCGTACCAGAGTTTTGTACAGCTGCAACATGACCTCATGGCTCCGGAACTCAATCCCTCTACCAATAAAGGCCAACATACCATAGGCCTTCTTCACAACCCTATCAACCTGGGTGGCAACTTTCAGGGATCTATGTACATGGACACCGAGATCCCTCTGCTCATCCACACTACCACGAATTTTACCATTAGCCAAATATTCCGCATTCCTGTTATTCTTTCCAAAGTGAATCACCTCACACTTCTCTACATTAAACTCCATTTGCCACCTCTCAGCCCAGCTCTGCAGCTTATCTATGTCCCTCTGTAATCTGCAACATCCTTCCACACTGTCTACAACTCCACCGACTTTAGTGTCATCTGCAAATTTACTCACCCAACCTTCTGTGCCCTCCTCTAGATCATTTATAAAAATGACAAACAGCAACGGCCCCAGAACAGATCCTTGTGGTACGCCACTCGTAACTGAACTCCATTCTGAACATTTGCCATCAACCACCACCCTCTGTCTTCTTTCAACTAGCCAATTTCTGATCCACATCTCTAAATCACCCTCAATCCCCAGCCTCCGTATTTTCTGCAATAGCCGACCGTGGGGAACCTTATCAAACGCTTTACTGAAATCCATATACACCACATCAACTGCTCTACCCTCGTCTACCTGTTCAGTCACCTTCTCAAAGAACTCGATAAGGTTTGTGAGGCATGACCTACCCTTCACAAAACCATGCTGACTATCCCTAATCATATTATTCCTATCTAGATGATTATAAATCGTATCTCTTATAATCCTCTCCAAGACTTTACCCACAACAGACGTGAGGCTCACCGGCCTATAGTTACCGGGGTTATCGCTACTCCCCTTCTTGAACAAAGGGACCACATTTGCTACCCTCCAGTCCTCTGGCACTATTCCTGTAGCCAATGATAACATAAAAATCAAAGCTAAAGGCTCAGCAATCTCTTCCCTGGCTTCCCAGAAAATCCTAGGATAAATCCCATCAGGCCCCGGGGACGTATCTATTTTCACCTTGTCCAGAATTGCCAACACTTCTTCCCTACGCACCTCAATGCCATCTATTCTAATAGCCTGGGTCTCAGCATTCTCCTCCACAATATTATCTTTTTCTTGAGTGAATACTGACGAAAAGTATTCATTTAGTATCTCGCTTATCTCCTCAGCCTCCACACACAACTTCCCACCACTGTCCTTGACTGGCCCTACTCTAACCTAGTCATTCTTTTATTCCTGACATACCTATAGAAAGCTTTTGGGTTTTCCTTGACCCTACATGCCAAAGACTTCTCATGTCCCCTCCTTGCTCGTCTTAGTTCTCTCTTTAGATCCTTCCTCGCTTCCTTGTAACTATCAAGCGCCCCAACTGAAACTTCACGCCTCATCTTCACATAGGCCTCCTTCTTCCTCTTAACAAGAGATTCCACTTCTTTGGTAAACCACGGTTCCCTTGCTCTACCCCTTCCTCCCTGCCTGACTGGTATGCACTTATCAAGAACACACAATAGCTGTTCCTTGAACAAGCTCCACATATCCAGTGTGCCCAACCCTTGCAGCCTACTTCTCCAACCTACACATCCTAAGTCATGTCTAATGGCATCATAATTGCCCTTCCCCCAGCTATAACTCTTGCCCTGCGGGGTATACTTATCCCTTTCCATCACTAACGTAAAGGTCACCGAATTGTGGTCACTGTTTCCAAAGTGCTCACCTACCTCCAGATCTAACACCTGGCCTGGTTCATTACCCAAAACCAAATCCAATGTGGCCTCGCCTATTGTTGGCCTGTCAACATATTGTGTCAGGAAACCCTCCTGCACACATTGTACAAAGAACGACCCATCTAATGTACTCGAACTATGGGCGCGATTCTCCCAGACAGGGAGAAATCGTAAGGCTGGCGTCAAATCCGGGCGGGTTTGACGCCAGCCTCCCCCTCCCCGACCGGGAACCAATTCTGGTCCCCAGTCGGGGCTAGTATGCCGCGGCCGTGAACTCCGGCATCGCGGGCTTAACGAATTTCGTTAAGCCCACTTGCCAGAGTTTGCGCCGGCTGACGCGTCACATGACATCAGCCGCGCATGCGCAGATTGGAAGACTCTAACCCGCGCATGCGCGGATGACGTCATCGCGCATTTGCGCGAAACCCGCGCATGCGCGGGCCGGGATGCCCCTCAGCCGCCCCGCGAATGGATACTGCGGGGCGGCGGAAGGACAAAGAGTGCGCGGGAATCGGACCCGCTGCCCGCGATCGGTGCCCACCGATCGCGGGCCCATGGCACCCTTGGCACGGCCGTGGTACTGCCGTGCCAATCGGTGCCATGGTTTTCAAAATCGGGACTTTACGGCCGTTTTTACGAACGGCCAGACCAGGTGTGTTTGCCGTTCGCAAAAACAGCCGTAAAGGGCTTGGACTTCGGCCCATCGGCCAGCTGAGAATCGCTGCTGGCCGTAAAAAAACGGCGGCAGCGATTCGTGTCGGGAGTCGGGCGTGGGGGGGGGGGGGGAGAATAGCGGGAGGGCATCAGACTAGTGTGGCCGTAAAAATTTACGCACCCCGCTATTCTCCGCACCGTCGTGAGTGCAGAGAATTGCGCCCAATATCTTTTCCAGTCAATATTTGGAAAGTTAAAGTCTCCCATAACAACTACCCTGTTACTTTCGCTCTTTTCCAGAATCATCTTCACCATCCTTTCCTCTACATCCCTAGAACTATTAGGTGGCCTATAGAAAACTCCCAACAGGGTGACCTCTCCTTTCCTGTTTCTAACCTCAGCCCATACTACCTCGGAAGAAGAGTCCCCATCTAGCATCATTTCCGCCACCGTAATACTGTCCTTGACTAGCAGCGCCACACCTCCCCCTCTTTTGCCCCCTTCTCTGAGCTTACTAAAACACCTAAACCCCGGAACCTGCAACAACCATTCCTGTCCCTGCTCTATCCATGTCTCTGAAATGGCCACAACATCGAAGTCCCAGGTACCAACCCATGCTGCCAGTTCCCCTACCTTATTTCGTATACTCCTGGCATTGAAGTAGACACACTTCAAACCACCTACCTGAACACTGGCACCCTCCTGCGAAGTCAAATCTGTGCTCCTGACCTCTATACTCTCAATCTCCCGCACCCCAAAACTACAATCCAGGTTCCCATGCCCCTGCTGAATTAGTTTAAACCCCCCCAAAGAACACTAACAAATCTCCCCCCCAGGATATTGGTGCCCCTCAGGTTCAGATGCAGACCATCTGTCTATAGAGGTCCCACCTTCCCCAGAAAGAGCCCCAGTTATCCAGAAATCTGAATCCGTCCCACCTGCACCATCCCTGTAGCCACGTGTTTAATTGCTCTCTCTCTCTATTCCTCGTCTCACTATCACGTGACACGGGCAACAACCCAGAGATAACAACTCTGTTTGTTCTCACTCTGAGCTTCCATCCTAGCTCCCTAAAGGCCTGCCTGACAACCTTGTCCCCTTTCCTACCTATGTAGTTAGTGCCAATGTGGACTACGACTTGGGGCTGCTCCCCCTCCCCCTTAAGGACCCGGAAAACACGATCCGAGACATCACGTACCCTTGCACCTGGGAGGCAACATACCAAACATGAGTCTCTCACGCTCCCACAAAAACTCCTATCTGTGCCCCTGACTATTGAGTCCCCAATTACTAATGTTCTACTCCTTTCCCCCCTTCCCTTCTGAGCAACAGGGACAGACTCCGTGCCAGAGGCCCGTACCCCATGGCTTACCCCTGGTAAGTCGTCCCCCCCACAAGTATCCAAAACGGTATACTTGTTACTAAGGGGAACGACCACAGGGGATCCCTGTACTGACTGCTTACCCCCAGCCCCTCTCACCGTCACCCATCTATCTTTATTCTTTGGCGTAACTACCTCCCTGAAGCTTCTATCTATGACCCCCTCTGCCTCCCGAATGATCCGAAGTTCATCCAGCTCAAGCTCCAGGTCCCTAACACAGTTTTTGAGGAGCTGGAGTTGGGTGCACTTCCCACAGATGAAATCAGCAGGGACACTGACGCCGTCCCTCACCTCAAACATTCTGCAGGAGGAGCATTGTGCTGCCTTCCCTGACATCACCTCTAGATTTAAAAAAAAAACAAGAAAAAGAAAGGAAGAGCTTACCTGATATTCCCTCAAACCCTGCTCCCGCTGAAAGGTAAGCAAATTTAAAGGCACTCACTCACCTTCACGACAGGCCCCTGCTCCCGCTTCCCAACAACCGTGGGTCTTTTTTTTGGTTAGAGGAGGAGGTAGGGTGGGAAACACTCACGAAGTTTTAAGGTTTAACTGTCACTTGACAACAGCCCCTCCACAAACCACCTTCAAATTAGGCTGACCGCACTGCACGTATGCAAATTTCCCCAGAACAGCTGATCAATAGCTCTGCTCTGCTGCCCTCTGCTGGATGCTTGCCTTCACTCAAACTCCTCGGGTCTCCTTCGCAGGTACACCTTCAAATTAGGCTGACCGCACTGCACGTATGCAAATTTCCCCAGAACAGCTGATCAATAGCTCTGCTCTGCTGCCCTCTGCTGGATACTTGCCTTCACTCAAACTCCTCGGGTTGCCTTCGCAGGTACACCTTCAAATTAGGCTGACCGCACTGCACGTATACAAATGTCCCCAGAACAGCTGATCAATAGCTCTGCTCTGCTGCCCTCTGCTGGATGCTTGCCTTCACTCAAACTTCTCAGGTCTCCTTCGCAGGTACACCTTCAAATTAGGCTGACCGCACTGCACGTATGCAAATGTCCCCAGAACAGCTGATCAATAGCTCTGCTCTGCTGCCCTCTGCTGGATGCTTGCCTTCACTCAAACTCCTCGGGTTTCCTTCGCAGGTACACCTTCAAATTAGGCTGACCGCACTGCACGTATGCAAATTTCCCCAGAACAGCTGATCAGTAGCTATTCTCTGCTGCCCTTTGCTGGAAGCTTGCCTTCACTCAAACTCCTCGGGTCTCCTTCGCAGGTACACCTTCAAATTAGGCTGACCGCACTGCACGTATGCAAATTTCCCCAGAACAGCTGATCGGTAGCTCTGCTCTGCTGCCCTCTGCTGGATGTCCTCAACACTGGGGCCCCGCAAGGATGTGCGCTCAGTCCTCTACTGTACTCCCTATACACACACAGCTGTGTGGCAAGATTTAACTCCAATTCTATTTTTCAGTTTGCAGATGATGCACTGTGGTGGGTTGTATCTCAAACAACAATGAATCAAACAACAGAAGGGAAATAAATCGCTTGGTTGCATGGTGTACTGAAAACAACCTCTCTCTAAATGTCAGCAAAACCAAGGAATTGATCATAGACTTCAGGAAGCGTAGTGTGACACACGCCCCCATCTACATCGATGGCTCTGAAGTGAAGTTGGTCGATAGCTTTAAGTTCATAGAATCATAGAATTTACAGTGCAGAAGGAGGCCATTCATCCCATTGAGTCTGCACCGGCCCTTGGAAAGAGCACCCCATTTAAGCCCACACTTTCAACTTATCCCCTTAACCCAGTAACCCCACCAACCTTTTTGGAAACTGGGGGCAATGTAGAATGGCCAATCCACCTAACCTGCACATCTTTGGATATTGATGAGATCATCAATTCACGCGACACGTGGTTAGAAGCGAACAGTGGTTTTAATTGTCTTGCAACAGAGCCTGCCTGTAACGAGATGAACTCTAGATGAACTGGCAGGCAGGCTCACAACAGCAACCTTTATACTTCCGGTTAGGGGGAGGAGCCATGGGTGGAGCCAAGGGTGGAGCCCAGTACAAGCTCCTCATATCCCCCTATGGGTTGAGTCGCGCAACTACACATGATCTAGTACAAGGTACAGGCTCAACACATGTTGTACAATACAGTGTGGATTATTAGTGTTTATTATTCACCACAGATAGTAAAGCCACCTAACCTGCACATCTTTGGATAGCCAAGCCACCTAACATGCACATCTTTGGACTGTGGGAGGAAATCGGAGCTCCCGGAAGAAACCCACTCAGACACGGGGAGAATGTTCAGACTCCACACAGACAGTGATGCAAGCTGGGAGCCAAACCTGGGATCCTGGAGCTGTGAAACAACTGTGCTAACCATTGTGCTACCGTGCTGTTCCTGGGAGTCACCATCACCAACAGTCTGTCATGGTCAACTCATGTTGATGCAACAGGCAAGAAAGCCCAACGTCTCTACCTTACGGAAGTTAAGGAAATTTGGCATTTCTGCATTGACTCTCACAGACTTCCACAGATATGCAATACAGAGCATCCTATCTGGCTGCATCACAGCTTGGTATGGCAACTGCTCGTTCCCAACATCACAAGAAAATGCAGAGTGTGATGAACTCAGCCCAACGCATCACACAAGCTTACCACCCTCCTATTGATTCTGTCTACACCTCCCGCTGCCGAAGTCAGACAGCATTGTTAGAGACCCCTCACA
Organism: Scyliorhinus canicula; assembly: GCF_902713615.1. NCBI lineage: Eukaryota > Metazoa > Chordata > Chondrichthyes > Carcharhiniformes > Scyliorhinidae > Scyliorhinus > Scyliorhinus canicula. The sequence continues at coordinate 8,034,875 of NC_052151.1, read as the reverse complement.
CCCAGGCTTTGCTGACTTCCAGACCCTTCCATCAGCAGAAGATACAGAAGTCTGAAAACACTTACATCCAGACATAGGAACAGCTTCTTCCCCACAGCTACTTGACTCCTCAACGACTCTTCCCTAGACTGACCTGTTCCCTGTAAGAAAACTATTCACGATGCCATATGCTGCTCATGCTCATGTCATATTTGCTTTGTTTGGCCCTTGTTCCATACTATAACCAATTACTTATTTGTCGATGTACTTCATGCTTCTTCACATTCGCTGTAAGCATCTATTATTCTTTTTTGTTTACTGTGTATGTGTTGTGTCCATTTCTTATGTCGCAGAAAAATGCTTTCCCCTGTACTTCGGTACATGAGGCAATAAATCAATCAATCAAGAATACAACTGAGTGGCTTGCTGAGTCATTTCAGAGGGCATTTCAGAGTCAACCATATTATTGCGGGTCTCGAGTCACATGTAGGCCAGACCAGGAAAGGATGGCAGATTTTATTCCCTGAAGGGCATTAGTGAACCAGATGGGCTTTTACAACAATCGACAAGGGTTCATGGTCATTTAATTCCAGATATTTTATTGAGTTTTTTTTAATTCCATCACCTGCCGTGGTGGGATTTGAACCCATGACCCCAGATCATTATCCTCTGGATTACTAATCTGGCAACAATATCACTCTGCCACTGCACCCCCAAATTCTGTCACAGGGACTCGCTTCCAATATTTTCCCAACAACTGAGGTTAGACTAACTGGCCTGTAGCTTCCTGATTTCTCCCTTTCTTCCTTCTTGAAAAATGTTACCACATCGGCTATCCTCCAATCCCCCGGCAACCTTCCTGTGGCCAGAGAGGAATGGAAAGTTATTTCCAGCACCCCTGCTATTTCCTCTTTTGCCTCAATCAACAGTCTGGGATATAGAACATAGAACAGTACAGCACAGAACAGGCCCTTCGGCCCTCGATGTTGTGCCGAGCAATGATCACCCTACTCAACCCCACGTATCCACCTTATACCCGTAACCCAACAACCCCCCCCCCCCCCCCCCAACCTTACTTTTTTTAAGGACACTACGGGCAATTTAGCATGGCCAATCCACCTAACCCACACATCTTTGGACTGTGGGAGGAAACCGGAGCACCCGGAGGAAACCCACGCACACACGGGGAGGATGTGCAGACTCCGCACAGACAGTGACCCAGCCGGGAACCGAAAATGGGACCCTGGAGCTGTGAAGCATTTATGCTAACCACCATGCTACCGTGCTGTCCACTATCCAATGGCAGCTCCTCACAGACTGCTTGATTCAGTTGGAGCAGCAGTTGGATGCACTTAAGAACATGCAGATGACGTAAAGTCATCAGGAGACAGGAGGTATAAAGATGTGGTCACACCCAAGGTGCAGGCAGACAGGTGGGTGACCGCAAGAAGGGGCAAGTAGTCAGTGCAGGAATCTCTGTGGCTGCGCCCCTCTCTAACAACTCTACCATTTTGGATACTGTTCGGGGGAATGACCTATCGGTGGAAAATAACAGTAACGGCCAGAGCCATGGCACCACGGCTGGCTCTGTTGTTCAGAGGGGAGGGTCAAAGCACAGAAGAGCAATAGTCATATGGGACTGCATAGTCAGGGGCACAGGTAGGTGCTTCTGTGGTCATGAAAAAGATTCCAGGATGATGTGTTGCCTCCCTAGTACCAGGGTCCGGGATGTCACTGAATGGCTGCAGGGCATTCTAAAGGGGGAGGGTAATAAGGCAGAGGTCATGGTACATGTTGGTACCATTGACAGAGGTAGAAGGAGGGATGAGGTATTTAATCAAGAATTCAGGTCGTTAAGCAATTGACGAAAGAGCAGAACCTCTCAGGTTGTGATCTCTGGATTACTCCCAGTGCCGCATGCTAGTGAATACAGGAATAGGAGAATAGCACCGGTTTCCTCCCGCAAGTCCCGAAAGACGTGCTGTTAGGTAATTTGGACATTTTGAGTTCTCCCTCCATGTACCCGAACAGGTGCCGGAAAGTGGTGACTAGGGGCTTTTCACGGTAACTTCATTGCAGTATTAATGTAGGCCTACTTGTGACTAGAGTAATAGGAAGGTGTAACAAACCCAGAGAACCATAGATGATAGAGATATTCAAGATATGATGAGAAGTAAAAGAGAGGCTTTTAATAAGAATGTATAAGGGGAGCAAATCTGCAGAGGCATTAATGGAGTACAGAAAATGTAGGATGAAGTTCAAGAAATCAATTAAGAGAGCAAAGAGAGGTATGAGAAAGCTCTGGCTGATAAAAGTAGGTGTAAGAAATCTTACATACCAGTTTAAAGTCCAACAGGTGTGTTTCAAACACTAGCTTTCGGAGCACTGCTCCTCCCTCAGGTGAAAATTATTTCACCTGAGGAAGGAGCAGTGCTCCGAAAGCTAGTGTTTGAAACACACCTGTTGGACTTTAAACTGGTATTGTAAGGCTTCTTACTGTGCTCACCCCAGTCCAACGCCAGCATCTCCGCATCAGGTATATCAATGGGAAGAGAATAACCAGGGGGAAATATGTGGGTGAAACTGGGGGACATTGGTAACGTGTTCCAACTATGGCCGTTAAAGGACCCTACTCTTTTCCCGGTTATCCTTTTACCCTTGTAAAACAACTTAGGATTTTAATTTTATTTATCTGCCGATATCCTTTCATGTCCCCTCTTTGCTCTCCTAAACTTATTTTTAGGTTCCCTGTCATTTTATTCGCCTCCAGGGTTTCTGCTGCTTTGGGCCCTCGATATCTGCCATAAGCCTCCTTTTTTCTCCTGATCCAATTCTGTATATCCTTCAATATCCAGGGTTCACTGGATTTGTTGGTCACACCCATTTTCTTGATTGGAACATGTTGGCCCTAGACTCCTTATTTCCTTCTTGAATGCCTCCCACTGTTCTGTCACAGATTTACCTAAATGTGTTTTCTCCCAGTCCAAATCATATATGATCTTATTAAAATCGACCTTCCCCCAGTTTAGAACTTTGATCACAGGCCCATCCTTGTCCTTTTCTATAACAATTTTGAATCTCTCAGAGTTATGATCACTGTCTGAAAAATGCTCCCCCATTGATACTTGCCAGGCTTTGTTGCCAAAAAGCAAGTCCAGGACCGCCCTGTCTCTTGTAGGACCTTCTACATGCTGGCTTAAAAACCTCTCCTGGATTCATTTTAAGAATTCCGCTTCCTCTAAACCTTTTCATAAGACATAGGCCAAAAGACATAGGAGCAGAATTAGGCCACTGAAGCCACCAACTACCCACCCCTTGGCTGCATGCGTTGGACTATATAACACTGTGCATTTTCTGTGTTCCCCCCACCCCCACAGGAGAAGGTCGCTCATAACCATCAGGAGCGGTAGAAGCTTGGAGGGGGACTGCCAGACCTGCGGAATCTCATCACAGCAGAACAGAGGGCACTGGATGTAGTAGGTAGGCTCGAAGAAAGGGCAATCATCGGGGCGGAAGATGGCATCAGGCGAGGAAGTGAGACACCGCTGAATTGCGGTTCCCCATGGCATGTGTGTTATCCACCCCCCCCCCCAATACCACCCCATTTCACACCTACCACCATCCCCACACCCGTGCTCCATCACCACCACCCCTACTCCCTCTCCCCTTCCCCAACACATGCCCATTATCCCACCCCCCACCACCACCATTCCCCCCCCGCGCCCTTGCCAGTGATGCAATCATGCATCTTTCCCTGTATCTTGCAGGAGCTGCTGGTGATGGGGCAAGCCCTTCTAATGTCCCCCGCAACCCCCCCCCCAACCCAACACCAGCCGCAGCCAGAACCTCAGGTGTCGACCACGACGAGGAAGTGACCGACAGAGATGGCACCGACAAGAATTGACCCACATTCCGAGACACCCCAGAGTTCGGGTCCGGGGATCACACTGACTTGCCATCACAGCTGTCTCCAATACCCTCCACTATTCCAGAGATACTCACCTCGGCTGGTCACCTTTGTAAAGAGGCTGGTGCACACCATACACATGCTCCGGTACGGAGGTAGAGGTAGGAACTCTCAAGGGGGCAGACGGTCGGAGGGCAGGCTGACCCCAAGGACTAGCTGCCGTCCAGATGGGTTTTAGGCTTCTGGAACGGGCAGTCACATTGATTGTGGAGATGCAGTCGGCGAGCATCCAGCAACTGCAGGTGAAGTTGGAGGGATCCAACGCATGCAGGAGCAGGAGGTGGTGTTGACCATGTATGCCCATGTAGGCCAACACAACATGTGTGATTTAATCATTTGCACCAGCCTGCCATGAGGGACCTTGCCAAATGCTTTACTAAAGTCCACGTAGATAACATCCACAGCACTTCCCTCGTCAATCATTTTGTCACCTCGTCACAAAACTCAATTAAATTACTGAGATATGACCTCCTTTGTACAAAACCACGCTGTTTGTCACTAATGACACCATTCACTTCCAAATGTGCATAAATCCTGGCCGGGATTCTCCGAGCCTGCGACGGGTCAGAGAATTCCCGTCACGCTGCTCCGACGCCGAGCCGCTGATTCTCCGGCGATCAGAGAATCGCCGTCAATCACGCCCACGTGGTCGGGGCAGTGACGGTCGGGGGCTGCTTAAACAGGCCCCGCAGCGTGGTTCAAACCTGGTACCACCTGGCGGGAGCTCAGACCTGCGGCCGCTGTGGTGTCCTGGTGGGGGAGGGAGCGGAGGGTTCTTATTCAGGGGGGGCCTCCATGGGGGCTTCCGATCGGTGGGCGACCGCGATCTGGAGGGGGCCTACCTCGCCTACCTCGTTCTGCGCGGGCCGGTTGTTAGGTCCCTGACATTTTGCTCTGTGGCGGCGTGGAGATGGCAACCACGCGCATGCGCCGGCGCGGAGATGGCCGTGGTGCGAAATAGCGGACATGTGCCAGCCGTGCAGGGTCGCCTTTTGGCACCGGAGCAGCGCACAGCACTCCAGCACCATGCTAGCCCCCGAAAAAAAGGAGAGTTGCTGGGCCAGGAGGCCCGTTGATGCTGACGTCAACACTTGGCTGGATTTTCGGAGAATCCCGGCCAGGGTCTCTGAGAATCATTTCCAACAATTTAACTATCACTGACGTCAAGATCATTTGCCTATAATTACCCTGGTTATCCTTGCTACCCTTCTTAAATAACGCCACACCATTGGCTATCCTCCAATTGTCTCACCTGTGGCCAATGAGGAAACAAAGGTTTCTGTTAAAGGCCCAGTGATTTTATATCTTGTCTCCCCCAGTAATCAGGGATCGATGTCATCTGGCCCTGGGGAGTTGATTACCTTAATGCTTTTTAACACACCTAACACTTCCTCCGTCTTAATAACGACCTGTTCTAAAGTATTTACATAACTCTCTGAGACACCATCAATCAATGTGTCCCTCTCCTTTGTGACTAGCAATGCAAAATACTCATTAAGGATCTCCCCTATTTCCTTTGGTTCTATGCATAATTTCCCTCGTTTGTCTTTGAGTGGACCAACTCTTTCTCTAGCTACCCTCTTGTTCCGAATATACACATAAAATAGTTAGTTAAGGAAAAAGTGGGACCTATCAGTGATGAAGAAAGGAACTTGTGAGTAGATACAGAGGCTATGGGAAGGGTTTTAAATTGATATTTTGTCTCCGTGTTTACAAAGGAAATGGATGATGTAGATGATATAATAATCTTTCTTGTTACAAATAGGCTAATATTAACACTGCAATGAAGTTACTGTGAAAAGCCCCTCGTCACTACATTCTGGCGCCTGTTCTGGTACAAAAAGGGAGAATTCAGAATATCCAATTCACCTAACAGCATGTATTTCGGGACTTCTGGCAGGAAACCGGAGCACCCAGAGGAAACTCACGCAGACACAGGAAGAAAGTGTAGACTCCACACAGACAGTGACCTAAGCCAGGAATTGAACTTGAAACCGTGGTGCTGTGCAGCGACAGTGCTACCCATTGTGCTACCGTGCCGCCCTACTGTAATCCAGGAGAAACACTGTGAGATACTGCATTGGATAATCCTAAAGAGAGGAACTATTCGAAGGGTTCAAATCCTTGAAAGTTGATAAATCATTAGGGTCAGATGGATTGATTGTGAGGCCACGAAAGTAGGTCAGGGAGGAAATAGCAGATGCTCTGAGGATGATTTTCCAATGGGCAGCACGGTAGCACAAGTGACTAGCACTGTGGTGTCACAGCGCCAGGGTCCCAGGTTCAATTTCCCACTGGGTCACTGTCTGTTCGGAGTCTGCACGTTCTCCCCGTGTCTGCGGGTTTCCTCCGGGTGCTCAGATATCCTCCCACAGTCTAAAGATGTGCAGGTTAGGTGGATTGGCCATGCTAAATTCCCCTTAGTGTCCAAAAAAAAGGTTAGGAGGGGTTATTAGGTTACGGGGATAGGGTGGAAGTGAGGGCTTAAAGTGGGTCAGTGCAGACTCGATGGGCCGAATGGCCTCCTTCTGCACTGTATGTTCTATCTAATCCTCACTAGATACGGGAGAGGTGCCAGAGGACTGGAGAGATGCAAACGTGGTGTCATTATTTAAAAAGGGATTGAAGGAAATGCCAAACAATTATTGGCCAGTTAGTCTTACTTCAGTGGTGAGCAAATAAGTAAGATAGGATTAACTGTCACACAGAAAGGCATGGACTAGTCAGGGATAATCAGCGGGGATTTGTAAAAGGAAATTTGATTGAATTATTTGAGGAAGTGACAATAAGGCTTGATGGAGGTAGTGCAGTGGATGTGGCGTACATGAATTCTAGCAAGGTATTTGACACAGTCCCACATGGCAGACTGGTCAACAAAGTGGAAGCCCATGGGATACAGGACAAGTGGAAAATTGGATTAAAAATTGGCATAGTAACAGGAAACAACGGGTAATGGTTGATGGCTGCCCTTGTAATTGGAAAGTTATTTCAAGTGGTGTTCCACAGGGTTCGGTGTTGGGATCCTTACTGTTTGTGTTATATATTTAACAATTTGGACAATACAGGCAATACAAAGATTGGCTGAATGGTGGACAGTGTAGAGGATAGCTATAATCTCTAAAACAATATAGATGATTGGTGAAGTGGGTGGTAAAGTGGCAGATGGAATTTAATGTAGGGAAGTGTGAGGTCAAGCATTGAGGGAGGTCAAACAGTTATAGGGAGTACACAATAAATGGGAATATGCTAAGAAGGAGAGATGAAATGAGAGATCTTTTCATACAAGTACAGGTCCCTAAAGGCAGTAGTTCAAGTACACAAGGATGTTTAGAAAGCATATGGAATGATCTCCTTCATTGGCCAAGGTATAGTATATAAAAGTAAGGATGTAATGTTGAAATTGTATAAAACACTGGTGAGTCACAGATGTTTACAGCATGGATATAGGCCATTCGGCCCAGCTTGTCCATGCCGCCCAGTGTCTATCACTAAGTTAGTCCCACTTGCCTGCATTTGGCTTTTATCCCTCTAACCCACTCTACCCATGTAACTGTCTAATTGCTTTTAAAAGGACAAAATCGTACCCGTCTCTACCACCGCCTCTGGTAGCCCATTCCAAATGCTCACCACCCTCTGTGTGAAGAAATTTCCCCTCTGGTCTCTTTTGTATCTCTCACCTGTCACCTTAAGTCTATGCTCTCTAGTTCTAGACTCCTCTACCTTAGGGAAAAGATGTTGACTATCTACCTTATTTATGCTCATTATTTTGTAGACCTCTATAAGATCAACCCTAAATCTCCTATGCTCCAGGGAAAAAAGTCCCAGCCTATCCAGCCTCTCCTTATAACTCAGACCATAAAGTCCTGGTAGCATCCTCGTAAATCTCTTCTGCACTCTTTTTAGTAAGAAGTCTTACAACTTCTTACAAGGTCCTGATCAGTCTGTTGAGTTGGCGGATGTGTTCCTTGGTTGGATCTGCGGGTAACTGTCTGTAGTGTTCCTGGTTGTTGAGTTGTCGGTATACTTCTTTGCAGTAGTCCGTTCTATTCAGTATGACGGTGGCCCCTCCTTTGTCTGCTGGTTTGATGACGATGTTGCGGTTGGTTTTGAGAGCGCGGATGGCGTTGCTTTGTACTTGGGTGACGTTCGGGGCTGCCTTGTGACGCGGCACATATTCGTGCGACTCGACCAATGTAGTCTACCTCATATGCTGCAGGAAAGGATGTCCTGAAGCGTGGTACATTGGCGAGACCATGCAGACACTGCGACAACGAATGAACAGGCATCGTGCGACAATCACCAGGCAGGAATGTTCCCTTCCAGTCGGGGAACACTTCAGCAGTCAAGGGCATTCAGCCTCTGATCTCCGGGTAAGCGTTCTCCAAGGCGGTCTTCAGGACACGCAAAAACGCAGAATTGCCGAGCAAAAACTTATAGCAAAGTTCCGCACGCTTGAGTGTGGCCTCAACAGGGATCTTGGATTCATGTCGCATTACATCCACCCCCCACCATCTGGCCTGGACTTGCAAAATCCTACCAACTGTTCTGGCTTGAGACAATTCACACCTCTTTAACCTGCGATTATCCCTCTCCCTGGATCTATAATGATTTGATTACCTGCAAATGCTCGCATTCCAAGCATTGTCCAGCATCTCTGACTTTGTCTATATAAATGTTTCTGGAACATACCTCGCCATTCACCTGAGGAAGGAGCTGCGCTCCGAAAGCTCGTGTTTGAAACAAACCTGTTGGACTTTAACCTGGTGTTGTAAGACTTCTTACTGTGCTCACCCCAGTCCAACGCCGGCATCTCCACATCATGGCACTCTTTTTAGTTTAACAATATCCTTCCTATAATAGGAATATCCTTCCTTTAACAAGAACAGTATTCCATGTGTGGTCTTACTAATGTCTTGTACAACTTCAACAAGACGTCCAAACTCATTTATTCAATATTCTGACCAATGAAACCTAGCATGTTGAATGCCTTCTTCACCACCCTGTTCACTTGTGACTCCACCTTCAAGGAGCTGTGAAATTTGTACTCCTAGATTTCTTTGTTCTGTAACTCACCCCAACTCCCTACCATTAACTGAGTAGGTCCTGGCCTGATTTGACCTACCAAATTGCATCACTTCACATTTATCCAAATTAAACTCCATCTGCTTTTCATTGGCCCACTGGCCCAATTGGTCAAGATCCTGTTGCAATCTTATATAACCTCCTTCACTATCCACTATGCCACCAATCTTGGTGTCATCTTCAAACTTACTGACCATGCCTTCTACATTCTCATCCAAATAATTTATATATGTAACAATTAACAGTGGACCCAGCACCTATCCCTGAGGCACACCGCTGGTCACAGGCCTCCAATTTGAAAAACAACCCTCCACAATCACCTTTTGGCTTAGGTCACCAAGCCAATTTTATATCCAACTGGCTACCTCGCCTTGGATTCCATGAGATTTCACCTTTTGCAACAACCTACCATGCGGTACCTTGTCAAAGTCCATGTTGCTAAAGTCCATGTAGACAACGACGACCGCACTGCCCTCATGTACCTTCTTGGCTACTACATGATTTTCCCCTTACAAAGCCATGATGAATTTCCCTAATTTGCCCTTGCCTGTCTAAATGCCTGCAAATCCTGCCCCTCAGTATACCTTCTGGTATAGGCTGGTTTAGCACACTGGGCTAAATCGCTGGCTTTGAAAGCAGACCAAGGTAGGCCAGCAGCACGGTTCAATTCCCATACCAGCCTCCCCGAACAGGCGCCGGAATGTGGCGACTAGGGGCTTTTCACAGTAACTTCATTGAAGCCCACTTGTGACAATAAGCAATTTTCATTTCATTTCTTACCCACGACAGATGTAAGGCGGGTCTATAGTACCCAGGTTTATACCTACAGCCCTTCTTAAACAAGGTCACAACATTTGCTATCCTCCAGCCTTCAGGCACCTCTCCCGTGGCTGTCAATGATTCAAATATCTCACCTCGGAGGCTGGCACTTTCCTCCATAGTATCCCACACCATCCTGGGATTCATTTAATCAGGTCCCGGCAATTTAGGGGCTGATTTAGCACACTGGGCTAAATAACTGGCCTTTAAAGCAAACCAATGCAGGCCAGCAGCATGGTTCAATTCCCATACCAGCCTCCCCGAACAGGCGCCAGACTGTGGCAACTGGGGGCTTTTCACAGTAACTTCATTGAAGCCTACTTGTGACAATAAGCGATTCTTATTCATTTTCAATTTTCATTTCATTTATCTATCTTGATGCGTTTTATTACTTCCAGCACTTCTTTCTTTGTAATATGCACACTCCTCAAGACATCACTTTTTATTTCCCCCAATTTCCCTAACATTCATGCCTTTCTCAACAGTAAATACTGATGGGAAATATTCATTTAAGACCTCTCCCATCCATTGTGGATTTGCACAGATGACCTTGTTCATCCTTAAGAGGCCCTACTCTCTCCATAGTCACTCTTTTGTCCTTTATGTATCTGTAAAAGCTCTTTGGATTTTCCTTTGCTTTATCAGCCAAGACAATCTCATGTCCCCTTTTTGCCATCCTGATTTCTCTCTTAACTCTACTTCGACAAGCCCTATACTCTTTAAGGGATCCACTTGATTCCAGCTGCCTATGCATGGCATATGCCTCCTTCTTCCTTTTGACCATGGCCTCAATATCCAGAGTCATCCAGGGTTCCATACGTCTACCAGCCTTACGCTTCACTCTAAGAGGAATGTGCTCACCCTGAACCCAAGTTAACACCCTTTTGAAAGCTTCCCATTTACCAGCTGTCCACTTGCCTGTAAACAGGCTCGTCCAATCAGCTTTTGAAAGTTCCCGCCTAATACCATTGAAATTGGCCTTGCCCCAATTTAGAAGTTTAACTTTCCAGACCTATCATTCTCCATAGCTATCTTAAAACTAATGGAATTATGGTCACTGGTCCCAAACTCATCCCTCACTAACACTTCTGTCACCTGCCCTTTCTTATTCCCCAAGAAGAGGTCAGGTTTTGCCCCCTCTCTCGTCGGGCCACTCGACAAATTTCTCTTCACCCAAACCCTTAGTGCTATGGCTGTCCCAGTTAACGTTGGGAAAGTTAAAATCCCCTCCTATTACCACCCTATTTCTCCGGCAGCTATCTGTAATCTCCTTACATATTTGCTTCTTGATTTCCCACTGATTATTTGGGGGCCGATAGTACCATCCTATCAAAATGATCTCACCCTTCTTATTTTTCAGTTAAACCCATATAGTCTCAATGGACGAACTCCTGGAGATATTCTCTCTGTACTGCCGTGATGTTGTCCCTAATCAAAAACACAACTCCCTCTCCCCTCCTATCTCCTGGTCTATCTTTCCTATAGCATCTGTACCCCAGAACATTGAGCTGCCAGCCCTGCCCCTCCTTTAGCCATGTTTTAGTAATAGCTATAATACCCCAGTCCCACATACCTATCCCCTGAGTTTATCTGCCTTGCCCATTAGGCCTCTTGCATTGAAATAAATGCAGTTCAATCTGTTTCTCTGCCTTCCACTATTCTCCTTACTGACGTTTGTTTCTATCCTCTCTTTACTACCCTCCTGACTTCCTGCATTGGTTCCCATGCCCCTGACACAACTGGAATATTTTGTGAAGTTCTGGTTGCCACATTACAAGAATGATGTTATTGCTCTTGGGAGAGTGCAGAGGATGTTTACAAGAATGTTTCCAGGGCTATAAAAGTGTGGCTACAAGGAGGGATTGGATAGGTTGGGGTTATTTTCCTTGGAACAATGAAGGCTGATGGGTGACTTAACTGAGATGTACAAAATTATGAGGGGAAGAGATAGAGTAGACTAGATGGAATTGTCTCCCTTGGTGGAGAATTCTAGAACCAGGAGACATAGATTCAAGATAAGTGGCAGAGGTGTAGAGGAAAGATGAGGAAGAACTTTTTTACACAGAGGGTAGCGGGTGTCTGGAAGCTTGGTGGTGTAGGCAGAGACCCCAAACTCTTTTGAAAAATACCTGGATCAACACCTTAAGAGCTCTAAGCTACAGGGCTCGGGCCTGGGCACAGGAAGGTGGGATTAGAAAGGGCATTGTGTATCCATGGCTAGCATGGGCAAGATGAGCCGAATAGCCTCTGCTGTAATTTTTCTGTGAGTCTATAATTCTATGACCTTGCTGTCTGCCTTGTTGCTTATAGGCAAGAGAGAGGAAGGAGGGAAATGCCACCTTCTGCAGGAGTTTGTGCCAGGGGAGTCAAAGGGCATCCGCTTCCAGTGGCTGTGGAAATGACCGCTGTGCTCAATTTCTACAGCTTTCCATGAGTCCTCTGGGATCTCGCAAGCCTCCACCCACAAATGTATCCAGGATTATCACAGCGGTCTACATCCCACCCCAGGCAGAAGTGAGGAAGTTCGCTGGATGAACTGTACACAGTCATAAACAACTACGAAACAGAACACCCGGAGTCCTTGTTCATTGTGGCCGGAGATCTCAGCAAGGCCAACCTCAAGAGTGTATTGCCAAAATTCCACCAGCACATCTCCTGCCCCACCAGGGGCGACAAAACTCTTGACCACTGCTACTCAAAAATCAAGGGCGCCTACCGTTCCATCCCCCAACCGCATTTTGGGAAATCAGACCATAAGACGGTGCTCCTTCTCCCGGCTTACAAGCAGAAACTCAAGCGGGAGAATCCAGCTAAGAAGGTTGTGCAGTGCTGGTCCGAGGAGACAGAAGAGCTCTTACGTGACTGCTTAGAAACAGTGGATTGGTCCATATTTAAGAACTCAGCCACTAACTTAAATGAGTATGCCACCACCGTCACAGACTTCATCAGCAAATGTGTGGACGACTGCGTGCCAAAGAAAGCAGTACGTACATTCCCCAACTGGAAACCATGGCTCAACCGTGAGATTGACTCCCTACTGAAGGGAAGATCTGAGGCGTTCAAGGCAGACGCCCCTGTTCTATACAAGAAATCCAGGTCCTTGTTTTCCCCAGGAAGTCTTCCTCAGGGACCCCGCTCCCGACCTGCCTGGCAGTCCCCGGGCCCATCCTGCTCCGGAAGCACGTGCGGGCTCACAAATCGGAGGCCCCAAGGCCTTTTACACATATGTGAGAAATATGAGAATGACTAGAGCGAGGGTAGGTCCGATCAAGGACAGTAGCGAGAGATTGTGTATTGAGACTGAAGAGATAGGAGAGGTCTTGAACGAGTACTTTTCTTCAGTATTTACAAATGAGAGGGGCCATATTGTTGGAAAGAACAGTGTGAAACAGACTGGTAAGCTGGAGATACTTGTCAGGAAGGAAGATGTGTTGGGCATTTTGAAAAACTTGAGGATAGACAAGTCCCCCGGGCCTGACGGGATATATCCAAGGATTCTATGGGAAGCAAGAGATGAAATTGCAGAGCTGTTGGCAATTATCTTTTCATCCTCACTGTCAACAGGGATGGTACCAGGGGATTGGAGAGTGGCGCGTGTCGTGCCCCTGTTCAAAAAAGGGAATAGAGAAAACCCTGAGAATTACAGGCCAGTTAGTCTTACTTCGGTGGTAGGCAAAGTAATGGAAAGGGTACTGAGGGATAGGATTTTTGAGAATCTGGAAAAACACTGCATGATTAGGGACAGTCAGCACGAATTTGTGAGGGGTAGGTCTTGCCTTACAAGTCTTATTGAATTATTTGAGGAGGTGACCAAGCATGTGGATGAAGGTAAGGCAGCGGATGTAGTGTACATGGATTTTAGTAAGGCATTTGATAAGGTTCCCTATGGTAGGCTTATACAGAAAATAAGGAGGCATGGGATAGTGGGAAATTTGGCTAGTTGGATAACGAACTGGCTAACCAATAGAAGTCAGAGATTGGTGGTTGATGGCAAATATTCAGACCAGTTACCAGTGGCGTACCGCAGGGATCAGTTCTGGATCCTCTGCTGTTTGTGATTTTCATTAATGACTTGGATGAGGGAGTTGAAGGGTGGGTCAGTAAATTTGCAGACGATACGAAGATTGGTGGAGTTGTGGATAGTGAGGAGGGCTGTTGTCGGCTGCAAAGAGACATAGATAGGATACAGAGCTGGGCTGAGAAGTGGCAGATGGAGTTTAACCCTGAAAAGTGTGAGGTTGTCCATTTTGGAAGGACAAATATGAATGCGGAATACAGGGTTAACGGTAGAGTTCTTGGCAATGTGGAGGAGCAGAGAGATCTTGGGGGTCTATGTTCATAGATCTTTGAAAATTGCCACTCAAGTGGATAGAGCTGTGAAGAAGGCCTATGGTGTGCTCGCGTTCATTAGCAGAAGGATTGAAATTAAGAGTCGTGAGGTGATGATGCAGCTGGACAAAACCTTGGTAAGGCCACATTTGCAGTTCTGGTCCCCTCATTCTAGGAAGGATGTGGAAGCTTTGGAAAAGGTGCAAAGGAGATTTATCAGGATGTTGCCTGGAATGGAGAGTAGATCTTACAAGGAAAGGTTGAGGGTTCTAGGCCTTTTCTCATTAGAACGGAGAAGGATGAGGGGCGACTTGATAGAGGTTTATAAGACGATCAGGGGAATAGATAGAGTAGACAGTCAGAGACTTTTTCCCTAGGTGAAAAAAACCACTACAAGGGGACATAAATTTAAAGTGAATGGTGGAAGATATAGGGGGGATGTCAGAGGTAGGTTCTTTACCCAGAGAATAATGGGGGCATGGAATGCACTGCCTGTGGAAGTAGCTGGGTCGGAAACATTAGGGACCTTCAAGCGGCTATTGGATAGGTACATGGATTACGGTAGAATAATGGAGTGTCGAGTAATTTGTTCTTAAGGGCAGCACGGTAGCATTGTGGATAGCACAATTGCTTCACAGCTCCAGGGTCCCAGGTTCGATTCCGGCTTGGGTCACTGTCTGTGCGGAGTCTGCACATCCTCCCCATGAGTGCGTGGGTTTCCTCCGGCTGCTCCGGTTTCCTCCCACAGTCCAAAGGTGTGCAGATTAGGTAGATTGGCCATGATAAATTGCCCTTAGTGTCCAAAATTGCCCTTAGTGTTGGGTGGGGTTACTGGGTTATGGGGATGGGGTGGAGGTGTTGACCTTGAGTGGGGTGCTCTTTCCGGGGGCCGGATGGCCTCCTTCTATGCTGTAAATTCTATGATAATCTATGATTAATCTAGGACAAAGGGTCGGCACAACATCTTGGGCCGAAGGGCCTGTTCTGTGCTGTATTTTTCTATGTTCTATGTTCTATCTAAAGGATTGGAAAGGTTCATCCTTACCCTGAAGGCGTTGCTGGAAGATATAGCGTTTGTTTCGACTTCACAGTGACTGTCGAACTTCTCTAAAACAGTCTTGAATTTGGTCTTGTCCTGGACATCGATAAAATCAAGCGAGTTGAAAATCTGGATGGCTTGGTGCCCCACAGTTGATAGGAGCAACGCAATTTTTCTGGCATTGGACGCATCCTGAAGGCCTGAGGCCTCAATGTAGAGAAGGAACCTTTACTTGAAGACCTGCCAGTTGGCGCCGAGATTGCCGGAGATCCGTAACTGTGGAGGGACCTGGATCTTTTCCATGCCGCTGGAAGGCACTTGCTGGTCGTCATGGAATCACTCGAGGTAAGCCACTTAGAGAAAGTAGACGACTGGTACCATGTCGTGTTAATCACTCTGGGTTAACACAGACTGCAACTGGATGCAGTTGCACTTGAAAATAGACTCTAAACTTTGATGTTTGTTCAATACGCTTTATTGAACTTGTTACGCAGTGCACACAGTTCGCTGTGGGTTTGACACTACTAATCTAAGCGTGCTTACTATAACTAACTAGACCAGGCTAACTCTGAGCCACGTGTAGAAGGTGCTAATTGATATATACGCCCTGATTGTCAGTACAGTTGTCACCAGTGGAAAGAGGCCGAGTATTGATGCCTCGTGTGTTTTATAGTGGGAAACCACCTTCTAGTGTTCTGCCTGGTGATTGGTTGTGTTCTGTCCTGTGCGTTGATTGGCTGTACCGGGTGTCTGTCACTGCCTGTCTGCATCTTATTACATACATGAGTGCATATCATGACAGGGTGTGTACAGTACTTTGCTTCCTGAAGTCAATGACCAGCTCTTTAGTTTTGCTGGCATTGAGGGAGAGATTGTTGTCGCTGCACCACTCCACTAGGTTCTCTGGGCGCGATTCTCCGCTGCCCACGACGGGTCGGAGAATAGCGGGAGGGCCTTCCCGACATTTTTCCCGCCCTCCCGCTATTCTCCCCCCCCCCCCCCCCCACGGCCGCCCCACGACACGAATCGCTGCTCGCCATTTTTTACGGCGAACAGCGATTCTCCCCAGGCTGATGGGCCGAGTTCCCAGGCCTTTATGGCCGTTTTCACGAATGCAATCACAGCTGCTCTCCCCGTTCGTGAAAACGGCCGCAAAGTGCCGTCCTGGACAACCATGGCACCGACTGGCACGGCCGCACCACGGCCGTGCCAAGGGTGGCATGGGCCTGCGATCGGTGGGCACCGATCGCGGGCAGCGGGTCCGATACCCGCGCACTATTTGTTCCTCCGCCGCCCCGCAGGATCAGTCCGCGGGGCGGCTGAGGGGCATGACGGCCCGCGCATGCGCGGGTTTGACGCGTCAGCATGATGACGTCATCCATGCATGCGCGGGTTGTAGCTGTCCAACCCGCGCATGCGCGGCGGACGTCATCGTGCGCGTCAGCCGCCGTGACGCTTGGCGCTCGGACTTAGCGACGGTCGCTAAGCCTGCGATGCCGTGCTTCACGGGGCCGCGCTGCTAGCCCAGCCCGGGGGGGAGAATCGGGTCCTGGGAGGGGGCGCGGAGGCTGCCGTGAAACACGGCCAGTTTCACAGCAGCCTTTACGACTCCCCGCATTTGCGGAGAATCGCGCCGTCTGTCTCCCTCCTGAAAAATGAAAAAAATGAAATGAACCTGGTTCTCCTGTATTCTGATTTGTCGTTATTTGAGATCCGGTCCACTATGGTCGTATTGTCAGCAAATTTGCAGATGGAGTTGGAACCAAATTTTGCCACGCAGTCGTGTGTGTGCAGGATGTCGAGTAGGGGGCTAAGTATGCAGCCTTGTGGGGCTCCGGTATTGAGGACGATTGTGGAGGAGGTGTTGTTGTTCATTCTTACTGATAGTGGTCTGTGAGTCAGAAAGTCGAGGATCAAGTTGCAGAGTGAGGAGCCAAGTCCTAGGTTTTGGAGCTTTGATACAAGCTTGGCTGGGATTATGATGTTGAAGGCAGAGCTGTAGTCAATAAATAGGAGTCTGATGTAGGAGTCCTTGTTGTCGAGATGCTCTAGGGATGAGTGCAGGGCCAGGGAAATGGCATCTGCTGTGGACCAGTTGCGGCAGTATGCGAATTGCAGTGGATCAAAGCGTTCTGGGAGTATGGAGGTGATGCGCTTCATGACCAACCTCTCAAAGCACTTCATTACAACTGAAGTCAGGGCAACTGGACGGTAATTGTTGCGGCATGTTGCCTGGTTCTTCTTTGGCACCGGCATGATGGTGGTATTCTTGAAGCAGGTGGGGACCTTGGCGTGGACGAGGGACAGGTAAAAGATGTCCACGGACACCTCTGCAGCTGGTCCATGCAGGCTCTGAGTGCGTGACCCGGGATCCTGTCTGGGCCCGTCGCCTTCCGAGGGTTCACTTTCAGGAAGGCCAATCTGACTTTGGAAGCTGTGATGTTGGGTATGGGTGAATTATGGCCTACTGGGGCACAACTGCGGATTGTTGGTTTCCTGCTTGAACTGAGCAGAGACTGCGTTGAGGTCATCGGGTGGGTGCGCTGCTGCCAGAGATATTGCGCGGCTTCGCTTCGTAGCTCGTTATGTTGTTTAGTCCTTGCCACAACCGCCGTGAGTCTGTCTGTGACTAGCTTGGTTTGATATTCTCTCTTGGCATCCTGGATGGCTTTGCGGAGGTCGTACCTGGATTTCTTGTACAGGTCAGGGACATCTGACTTGAATGCCTCAGACCTGTCCTTCAGTAAGGAGACAATCTCGTGATTGAGCCATGGTTTCCAGTTGGGGAACGTACATATTGCTTTCTTTGGCACGCAGTTGTCCACACATTTGCTGATGACGTCTGTGATGGTGGTGGCATACTCATTTAAGTTAGTGGCTGAGTTGTTACATATGGACCAGTCCACTGTCTCTAAGCAGTCACGTAAGAGTTCTTCTGTTTCCTCGGACCAGTACTGCACAACCTACTTAGCTGGATTGTCCCGCTTGAGTTTCTGCTTGTAAACCGGTAGATGGAGCACCGTCTTATGGTCTAATTTCCCAAAGTGCGGTTGGGGGATGGAACGGTAGGCGCCCTTGATTTTTGAGTAGCAGTGGTCAAGAGTTTTGTCGCCTCTGGTGGGCCTGGGGATGTGCTGGTAGAATTTTGGCAGTACACTCTTGAGGTTGGCTTTGTTGAAGTCTCCGGCCACGATGAACAAGGCCTCCGGCTGTTCGGCTTCATAGTTGTTTATGACTGTGTACAGTTCGTCCAGCGTCTTCCTTACATCTGCCTCGGATGGGATGTGGACCACTGTGATAATGGCTGAAGTGAACTCACGTGGAAGATAGTATGAACGGCTTTTCATGGTCAGATATTCCAGGTCCGGGGAACAGTAGGTCGCCAGGGTCACCACATGGCACAGCCCAAAATGAATACGTGGCTTGAGTGACTCACCTGATGAAGGAACTGCGCTCCGGAAGCTAGGTATCATAGGGAGAGTGCACAAAACATGACAGGATGGATGGTCTGAGAAAGCAGGGCAGGGAGCAAGGGAAGTCTAGATTAAACTGCATTTATTTCAATGCAAGAGGCTTGACGGGCAAGGCAGATGAACTCAGGGCATGGATGGGTACATGGGACTAGAATATTACAGCTATTACTGAAACATGTCTAAGGGAGGGGCAGGACTGGCAGCCCAATGTTTCAGGGTACAGATGCTGTAGGAAAGATAGAACAGAAGGTAAGAGGTAAGGTGGCGTTGCGTTTTTGAATTGAGAGAATTTCTCGGCAGTACTGAGAAGGGATACATCTGAGGGTTTGCCTCGGATATGGATAGAACTGAAAAATAAGAAGGGAGAGATCACTTTGATAGGATTGTACTACAGGTCCCCAAATAGTCAGTGGGATATTGAGGAGCAAATATGTACATAAAGTACAGATAGCAGAAGAAAAATAGGGTGGTAATAGTTGGGGACTTTAATTTTCCCATCATTGACTAGGACAGCCATAGCATTAGGGGCGTAGAAGGAAAGAAATTTGTTGTGTGTATACAGGAGGTATTTCTCATTTAGCATGTAGATGGCCCGACTAGAGAGGGAGAAAAACGTGACCACCTCTTGGGAAATAAGGAAGGGCAGATAATAGAAATGTTAGTGAGAGATCACTTTGGGATAAGTGACGATAATTCAATTAGTTTTAAAATAGCTATGGAGAATGATAGGTCTGGCCCAAAAGACATCAGAGTTACATTTCAATCACTAAGGACATTCCAATCACTCGAGCGATTGCGAGAGCAGTCGTAGGCAGCAGAGCACCGGAGGGGGGAACACAGTCGCATCCCGTTCCCCAGGAAGAACTTGCGCTGAAGCGCGCAAACCAGCCGATCTGCCCCCACCCAGTAGGCGAGCACGGGACAAGAAGAGCGGCAGCCCGAAGCAAACTGGGGACTGAGCGGAGCGAGCGACAAAGAGGCCCCACTCGCCTCCCCGGCGGCGACCACGAGGCGGGAGGTGGAACAAAGGAGGACTCCCGGCCAGACCAGAAGCCTCTCTCTCTCTTGGCCCTCCTGACCAGGTGTGTGCGTGGGAGAGAAAAAAAATGACCTTCACCTTTTTTTAAAAAAATGTGTTAAAGGGGAGAAGGGAAGGGAAAAAGCAAAGGGGGAAAAGAATTGCCAGAAGGGAGCCAAAGCAGAGGGAGAAAGGGCACCAAAAGCAGAAGGGGCCAGGGGCGAGCCCGCTCAGACGAGCCAACTGGCGCACGAAGCGGCGAAACAGAAGTTGCGCCGCAACAAAAAGAACTGGACACACAGGAGCAATTTCCCCCTGTGCCGGGGGGGATCTGGAACTGGAAGACATCCTTTGCCGGGACGCTGAGGGAACAACATCGGGGAAACAAGGCAGAGGTTAGAGCAGATGTGAAGGCCACGGTGAAAGCAGCAGTGGCCAAGGCCCTGGCAAGATGCAGCTCGCCCTGGGCAGAGCAGACCAGAGAAGCCCAAGAGGCAACCATTAAGGAGCTGGAAAAGGCCATACCGACAAGAACAACCGGATCATGGCACTGGAGAAGGAGGTGGCGAAACTGGTCACAACCCAGGGGAGCTTGAAAGGCAGAGTGGAGGATCAGGAAAACCGCTTGAGAAGGCAAAATGTAAGGTTTGTGGGCCTACCAGAGGGGATCGAGGGCAGAAACCCCATGGCATACATGGCCGAGATGCTGGGCAACTTAGTGGGGAAGAAAACTTTCCCCAACCCACCAGAAATGGACAGAGTACACCAGTCGCTACGCCCGAGCCCAATGCTGGGGATCAACCGAGGGCAGTTATAGCTAAACTGCACTGGTACCGAGACAGGGAAACAATCCTGCGCTCGGCCAGACAAAACAGAACCTGCAAATGGAAAGGGCACATCATTAGAGTTTACAAAGACACTGGGGCAGACCTCGCCAGGAGACGGGCCGAGGCTATGAAATGAAAAATGAAAATGAAAATCGCTTGTCACGAGTAGGCTTCGATGAAGTTACTGTGAAAAGCCACTAGTCGCCACATTCCGGCGCCTGTTCGCGGAGGCTGGTATGGGAATTGAACCGTGTTGCTGGCCTGCCTTGGTCTGCTTTAAAGGCCAGCGATTTAGCCTAGTGTGCTAAACCAGCCCCTCAATGCTGGCACAGGCCTCAATCTCACTGATACGTTAGAAAGATAAAGACCCAAAGGAATGTGGATCATACAGACCCATTTCACTGCTAAACGCAGATGCCAAAATAGTGATCAAAATTCTAGGCAAAAGATTGCGTGCCAGAGGTGGTCGCGGAGGACCAGACGGGCTTTGTCAAAGGTAGACAGCTCACCTCGAACATCAGGCATCTGCTGAATGTGATAATGACCCCCTCCGGGGAGAGATTACCAGGAGTGGTAGTCTCCCTGGATGCAAAAAGGCCTTTGA
Source organism: Scyliorhinus canicula (assembly GCF_902713615.1). Taxonomy (NCBI): domain Eukaryota; kingdom Metazoa; phylum Chordata; class Chondrichthyes; order Carcharhiniformes; family Scyliorhinidae; genus Scyliorhinus; species Scyliorhinus canicula. The sequence continues at coordinate 8,013,738 of NC_052151.1, read as the reverse complement.
CATGGTCGAATGGAAGTACCTCATAGAGGTACTGGAGTAGTTCGGGCTTGGAACAGGGTTCACCTCCTGGGTAAAGCTCCTATACAACGCTCCCATGGCGAGCTTATGGACAAACAACACCAACTCCCGATACTTCCAGCTGCATTGGCACCAGAAAAGAATGCCCACTGTCCCCGCTGCTGTTCGCTCTAGCAATTAGCAATTGCTCTTAGAGCAGCAAAAAGTTGGAGGGGGATCTGAAGGGCCAGCAGAGAGCACAGAGTCTCACTACATGCAGATGACCTGCTCCTCTGCATTTCGGACCCACAAAACAGCATGGACGGAATCATCGCGCTCCTGAAAGAGTTTGGCGCCTTCTTGGGCGACAAACTCAACATGAGCAAAAGCGAGATCTTCCCAGTGCACCCACAAGTAGGGAGGGCAGCACTAACAGGACTGCCGCTTAAACAAACCCAACACAAATTCCGCTACCTGTGGATCCAAATAGCCCACGATTGGAAAGGGATCCATAAATGGTACCTCACCAGTCTGACAGAAGAAGTAGAAAAGGACCTGCAAAGATGGAACACCCTCTCATTCTCTCTCGCGGGGAGAGTTTAGATGATCAAAATGAACGTACTACCCAGTTACCTCTTCCTACTTAGATCTATCCCGATCTACATCCCCAAAGCCTTTTTCAAAGCACTAGACAAACTAATCATGGCGTTCGTATGGGGGGGGGGGTTGAAGAATGCTAGGATCCCAAAGAAGGTCCGACAAAAAACAAAATCCGAGGGGGCTAGCCCTCCCAAACCTACAATTCTACAGGGTGTGCAAGGAGAAGGCCCCCTTGCAAGGGTACCTCCCTCCGGGCGATCGCCACAGTGGCACTCCCATCCCCACCCAATAAATACTCCAGCAGCCCGGTGGTGATAGCCACCCTCCAGTCCTGGAACCAATTATGGCAACAATTTAGCCTGACCAAAATGTCGGACAAAGCTCCCATCTGCAACAACCATATGTTCCCACCAGCGCTGACTGACGCCGCCTTTAAAGAGTGGGGACAGGACGGGGGGCACTGACATTTAGGGACCTGTATACGAACGGCAGGATCACAACACTGGACGAACTGACGGAGTAATTCCAGCTAGCCAGGGGGATGATCTACTGTACCTGCAACTCAAAAACTTCCTACGAAAGGAGACAAGGACGTACCCATGACAGATATTACTGGAAGAGTTACTGGACTCAAGCATCCTGGATAAAGGGAACTGTCGCGACATGTATGAACGACTGGTAGAAAGGGCCGACACCGTACTGGACGCAACAAGAAAGAAATGGGAGGAAGACCTGGGGATTAAAATAGGGTGCGGACTCTGGAGTGAAACACTCCATAGGGTCAACTCCACCTCCACGTGCGCAAGGCTCAACCTGACGTAACTATAAGTGGTACATAGAGCCCACTAAACAGGAACTCAAATGAGTAGGTTCTTCCTGGAGTTGGAGGATAGATGTGAATGGTGCCAAGGAGGCCCGGCCAGCAACGCCCACCTGTTCTGGTCTTGCCTCAGACATGCTGGGTTCTGGACAGCCTTCTTTGAGGCAATGTACAAAGTGGTGGGGATGAGGGTGGAGCCATGCCTGAAGGTGGCGATCTTCGGGGTAGCAGACCAACCAGATCAATTTCTGGGGAGGAGGGCGGACGTCCTTGCCTTTGCCTCCTTGAATGCCTGCCGTAGAATCCTGTTCGGCTGGCGGTCAGCAGCACCACCCAAAGCTGCAGACTGGCTGTCCAACCTGTCAGAATCTCTCCAAATGGAGAAAAACAAATTCGTCATCCGAGGGTCAGACGATAGCTTCCACAGAACATGGGAGCCATTCACCCAATTGTTCCAGGAACTGTTTGCGGCCAATGAACAAGCAGAAGAATAGCCAAGTCGCCAAGAATCAGGGGAAAGTAGCCAAGGTGTGAGAGGGGGGAATAGACCCGGGGGGGAGGTGGAAACAGCTAAACCTAAGAGAAAAGACAGGCGAACCACAGGACAGGAGAAGGGGAGGGGGAAGGGGGCAGAAGGGGGGAAAGAGGGAAGAGGGAGGAGACAGGGAACAATAGAGGGGAACCAGAGAGGGGGGTAGGCGAGGGAATGATAGCCGGAAGGAGAGCACAGGAAACAACAACAAACTTGGCAAATATAGTAATAGAGAGCAAGGAAAGTACCGGCGAAAGACGTGACGAATGACCAAAGCGGAGGTGAACATGCCACGACAATGGCAGTGAAAACCGTCCGGGAGAAGCAAGTAACAACACCAAACCAGATCCATTCTCATATTGCCCTGTTTGTATTGGACATAACTACTGTAACTGTTTCTCTTGCACCCAAATGTGTATATATATCTCCCCAGTCACCACCCCCCTCCACAAACAGGTGTCTACTTATTTGTTAAACATAATATTGCTAACTGTACAGAGTTGCTGTTTTTGAGCTAGTGCACAATATCCTACCAGTTTTTTTTCTCTTCTATATATATGTATATATATATATATTTTAAGCTGTGTACATAACTGTAAATATACTATGTTCAAAAACCCAATAAAAAACATTTATTAAAAAAAAGTGATTGCAATGCACTCGCCACTCTTTGATGTGGTTGATATTTGTAAACATTGGGGTTTCAGCACATAAAGTCACTCATCCATGAAGGGAGGTGAATGAATGCTGTTTTGTGGAATATATCAATCACAGTCCTCTACTAGAAATGAATGAATGGTTAAGTTTAGTCACAGGTCACAGCTGTACCTTTTCCAGGAATGAACACGAGGTGCTTCCACATAAGACGTACAGCTATAATTTCTGTCACTGCCCTTGTTTGGAATGCTCTAGCTTCAAGACTGGGGTCATTTTTCTGTGGGGGTCTGTGGGGATCCCTCTCTTTAGGGGGTCCCTATGGCGGGTCCCTCTAGTTAGTGGTCCCTTTGGGGGTTATTTGGGTTTGGGGTCCCTGGGGGGGAATCCTCCTATTTAGGGGGTCTCTGGAGGGATGTTTCCCATTTTAGAAAGTCTGGAGGGGGGGTGCCATGGGGGAGGGGTGGGTCAGGTAGAGGAGAAGTGGTAAGGTTGTTCATTGTGTGGGGGGGGGGGGGTAGAATGGCCTTCGGATGGACTTTTGGGGGAAATTCCCTGAAGGAGTTATCCAAATAGACAGAGTGGATAGTCAGAGGCTTTTTCCCAGGGTGGAGGGGTCAATTACTAGGGGGCATAGGTTTAAGGTGTGAGGGGCAAGGTTTAGAGGAGATGTACAAGGAAGTCTTTTACACAGAGGGTAGTGGCTGCCGGAGGAGGTGGTGGAAGCAGGGACGAGAGTGACATTTAAGGGCATTCTTGACAAATACATGAATAGGATGGGAACAGCAGGATACGGACCCAGGAAGTGTAGAACATTTTAGTTTAGATGGGCAGCAAGGTCGGCACAGGCTTGGAGGGCCGAAGGGCCTGTTCCTGTGCTAGACTTTTCTTTGTTCTTTTAATATTGGCCCACATCATCAGGCTCACGTTTGGTGATGCCTCTGGTGAATCCCATCCACCTGATTCGCGGCCCAGAGGATGGAAGAATCATGCAGGGCCAGAGAATAGGGTGCCTGGCCTGGTAAGTGGATGCAAATGGGTCATTAAGGCCCATTTTCAATCATTTACATCCTCCCGCTGGCATGCGGGTATGTACCCCGATCCCGCTGCCAGTTGGATGCTCCCGTTGGAGCATCAGAAACGGATCGGCGCCAATCCCGATTCCCACCGGACGTCTGATTCTCCGTCCCAACGGGAAATAGGCTTCAGGTATTCTGGTACGGAGAATTCTCCCCACCATCTTTTAAAAGTTACTGTCAAGGTCATAACACGATCTTTATCGTGAGTCCTGTCAAAGACAGTGGGAAGAAGTGGCGTCTTGGATTTGTTGCTGGATGAGTAATCCAGAGATCTAGAGCCATGCTCTGGACCCGGGTTCGATTCCCGCCATGGCATATGGTGAAAATTGAATTCAATACAAATCTGGAATTAGAAGTCCAAAGGTGACCATGAAACCATTGTTGATTGTCGTAAAACTCCATCTGGGGGTTACTTGGGTTTGGGGTCCCTGGGGAGGAATCCTCCTATTTAGGGGTTCTCTGGAGGGAAGGAAATCTGTCGTCCTTGCCTGGCCTGGCCTACATATGACTCCAGACCCACAGCAATGTGGTTGACTCTTACATGCTCTCAGGGATTGGCAATACATGCAAGACAGGCAATACATGCTGGTCCAGCCAGCAACGTCCACATACCATGAAGAATTTTTTTTTAAATGACTGAGCATCTTATAGGGTGGAGAATTGCAAACATTCACAATTGAGCCAAGATAATTTTACTCTTTTCAGTGGCAAATAGACAGCATATTAATCCTTAATCTATTACTCCTGATTTCAGATTCCTCAGTCAGGAAAACCATCCTCAAATGAATCCTCAAATCAAGTAATCCCACCATTTTATATCACCTCATATTTTTAGCTAAATGACAGTATCGAGAGATATGAAGCTTTAAGGAAAGAAAGATTTTAAAAAAGAGAAAATTTAAGTAAAAAGAGGGAAGAGTAAATTTAAGTTAATAAACCAACATTAACTATGTACTACTCATGGAGGTTATTGTCACTGACTCTGCTGTTACCTCTAAATCGAACATTTGTTTCATGAATGCAGCATAGTCTGTGTTGAACTCCTTCTTCCGAGGATCCAGGATGTCATAATGACTCTTCTTCAGATTTAGATAGATATTCTGGAATTTGATTGCCAGAACCTCTATTCCTCCAATTGTAGATTTCTGCAATGCAGAAAATGTTTTCACTGCTTCGACCATTTCTGTGATCTGCAAATTTAATTAAACTTTAGTTACTTTCTCCATATTATAAAATTTTATAAAAATGTTAATGAAAAAAACGTATTAATTCTATTCTCTTTTCTCATGAATATCTTTTGGCAGTAACCAAAAATAATGCACACAGTGAACCATTTGAATTAGCTTGTGGCTGCTGTTGCATAAAGAGTCAAGGGGAGCGACTCTCCGCTCCCACGCTGGGTGAGAGAATCGCGGGAGGGCCGCTCTGGCACCCCCCGCGATTCTCCCACCCCCCTCCCCCCAAAATGGCATGTCGCGTTTTGCGACCCGCGATTCTCCGACCTGGATGGGCCAAGCGGCCTTCAGTTCCCGACCGGTTCACGCCAGCGGCAACCACACCTGGTCGCTGCCGACATGAACATGGTGCCAGAAGCTGGTTTGTGGCTTGTGGTGGGCGGAGAGGGGAGTGAGCAGCACGACCGTGCTCGGGAGGGGACTGGCCCGCGATCGGTGCCCACCGATCATTGGGCCGGAGTCTCAAAGGGACGCACTCTTTCCCCGCCGCCGCCCCGCAAGATTAAACTGCCACGTCAGGCGCAGCTGACGTCATTAGGCGCGCCGGCCGCGTCATTCGGGGTGCGCCAGGCCTTGTCGCCAGCGACAAGGCCCGGCAGCCGAGATTTACGGCACGGCCCTCCTAGCCCCCCGGGGGGGAGAATAGGGGGCCAGGGGAGGCCTCCGACGCCGTCGTAAACCTCTCCGGGTTTCACAATGGCATCGGGCCTTGCGGAGAATTCCGCCCAAGACTTCTGCTCCTTCCCCAACACACCTTTATTTTCCTTGAACACACTCCACACAAAACTCTATCACCACACCACACCAAACAAGTGCCACTTGAAACCTCTTTACATATCAGTGTCAATTATTGGATACTTAACATCAATGAGACATTTAATTGGAATGTCTCTTAACCCATTCCTTAACAGTCTCCCCTTCCTTGGAGAAAATAAAATAATTTGGTAAATATCGGTTTCCTCCGAAAAAACAAAATTACAAGTAACTCAAAAACTCACGCAGTATCCCACCCCCTTTTTTCATTTCTGGAAGGAACAAAAAGTCACAGAAACAGGCGCCCTTCATAACATCCAAAAGTTTCTTTGACGTAGCCCCTCTTTTCGTAAGACAATCGGACAATTGATAGCTACTGTCGACCCGTTTAAATTTTGCTATCTCCCCTCTGTCCAACATCTGCTTCAAACTTGTGATGTCTATGCTTACCATTTTCTCATTCACACTTTTTATAGAATGCACATTTTCCCACAGGGATTTATTGTCAATGTGACACTCAATAGGTATGTTACCCAAATCTAATCCCCAAATTTCTGACAATACCTGGATATATAAAAGGCCATATCCACCACCTCTACATGGCTTAATGTCTCAGCGGCCAACGTGCTTTTGAGCACTCTCCTTATTTTCTTTGTTTCCCACACAAGAGAGCAACATTTATCAGTGTTCCCCAAAAGGAAAATTATAAAACTTCCTGCGCTTCAAACCCCATCACATTTGCATAGGACGTACTCAACTCTAAGGCATCAGAACTAACGTCCGGTCTAATCTATATACCTAACCAATCCAGTTGCCAATTAAACTTTGCAGTTGCTCATTTTCCATCTTTGAAGCCTCTGTGCATTTGTGAAATCCGACCACGACTAATTGCTATTGGGCTGATGCCCTCCAAATAAAATTGCTGATGTAAAGTTGCACCTAACTCAGTCTGCCCGATTTCCTGTTGAATATATTTAAATGCACTGGAAGCCTGACTTCCAACCTTGAATTCTTTCCTCAACCCAGAGATTACAATAGCTTCAAAATCACTTGTCCTACCCCACAAATAATCATCAACGTGCATCATAAAGTTGCCAGAAAGATTTCCTTTATAGTGCCAGTAAAACATTGCCAGATCTACTTTCAACGGGCAGCAGCATACCTTTAACAAAGCTGACCTTATCGAAAAATACCAGACTGTTGGATTGGATTTGTTTATTGTCACGTGTACTGAGGTACAGTGAAAAGTACTTTTCTGCGAGCAGCTCAACAGATCATTAAGTACATGAAAAGAAAAGGTAATAAAAGAAAATGCATAATAGGGCAACACAAGGTACACAATGTAACTACATAAGCACCGGCATCGGATGAAGCATGCAGGGGTGTAGTGTTAATGAGGTCAGTCCATAAGAGGGTCATTTAGGAGTTTGGTAACAGCGGGGAAGAAGCTGTTTTTGACTCTGCTTGGGCGTGTTCTCAGACTTCTACATCTCCTGCCCAATGGAAGAGGTAGATCCATCATTTAATCCATATACACATTTGTTCAACTTCCAGAGTACCCCTTCTGTGTTATTTGCCTCTTTAGGAGGACGGAGAAAAATGTCTCTCTGAAGCTGATGCCCCTGCAAAAAGGCTGCTTTTATATCTATAGATTCGCCTTCCCATGCCTTTGTGGCTAATAGAGCCAAGAAGATCTTTAAAATAACCTTTCCTGCCATAGGTAAATCTACCCTTAAATCCTGATCTTCCAAGTTTTCTTCAAATCCCCTTGCCACAAGCCTGGCCTTTGCCTTATTAGTTCCATCCAGAAGAACCATTTCTGTGCAAATCCATCTATGGGATAGAGCTCTTTGTCCCCTTTCCGGTACTTCCGTGTATACCCTAAATTCAATCCAATTTTGCAGTTCTTGTTGTTTGGCATCTTTGATAACTTTTTCATCTAATTTATTGGAGGCCACCAAAATCTCACGAGCATGTGGGCTTCTACTCCTAGTAGAATTCATACTCTTATCCATGTTCCGAGACCTTGACAAAGTACATCCCCTATCCCGCCTGGTATCTCGTTCTATACTGCTACTGCTTGATCTTTCCCTTCTGCTGTGGGATGTCCTTTCAATAGTTCTCGACCTTTTCCAGTGAACCTGTTCACTATACGATGTACTATCTGAACTAGAAGTGCGTTTCTGTGCCCTCCATTTTTGAACTTTGTGTTCCCAATCCATTGCCTTGACACCCTCCCCTGTGTGCTGTACATTCAACCAGTGTTATAATTTCCAGTGGCCTGCCCTGCTCTACTAATAACAGTTGCACCAGTCCATTGATTAGATCCTTCAGGCAAGTTTGTCACTTTTGGACCATCTTTTGTCAGTTGTCCTTTCGTAAAAATGGCCTGTTCCAATTTATCAGAAGTATTGTGTTCCTCTACAGAAACTCTGTCTATATCAGTTAACTGGTCCTCAAAGTTCTGTCACACGTGTGTACCATATGACCCTGGTTCCTCATCATGTCCTACTCTGTCTAAATTTGAAAATTTGTAATCAGTATCCATTATCCTTGATGAATGTACCCTAATAGTCTGATTGCAAAAACAATTGTTTTGCCATCTATTCCTATGATCTTCCCTGGGCCTTTCCATTCATTAAAATTGTCTCTCCTATAGTATACTATGTCTCCTTGCTGAAAACTGATACTTGATGGCTGTACATTATGCCTTAAAGCTCAGCGAATTTTTTCAGAGACTTCTGCTTCCAAAAAAGTGTCTCTACTGCTATGTAATGTATTTAAATGCTCAGGAAAGTCAGAACTAATTTTAGTCCCTTCCCAAGCTGGAGGCTGGTCATCCAAAATGGACAGAATTTTAGGATTTCTACTAACATTAATTGATAGGGACTATAGCCCCCAACCATATGCAACAAGTTATTTGCATGTACAGCCATGCTAATTTAACTTGCAATTTAGTCTATCTGTCAAAATTTTCCAGAGTATGTCATCTATTACAGCATGATTTCTTTCACACACACCATTACTAAATGGGCTTTCCGCAGCCTAATTCATAACTGTGATAATCACGTTTTCACACATACCCCTAAACTCATCATTAGCAAATTCTCCCCCCATTGTCTGTAGATTTTGCTGGTGGGCCTATTCCTGTTCCTACCCATTTTTACACAATCTGATCCAAGATTACTCTCTTTTCTTTACTTCGTACAATAGTTGTTTGACGAAATCTGGTTGCTAAATCTACAAATTGCTAAATAAATACATTGTTAGCTTTACCCCAGATCTTAAGGTCCATGGTCAACATCGTTAAAATCCCTGGCCAAAGGTAGGGTTACTATCGGTTGTGATGATGTCCTTCTGTACTTCCTACAAACCTCACAGCGATCACTAACCTGTTCTATCAGCTTAATATAGTCTTGATCACTTACCCTTTAATACATTTTTCAGCCTCCGAGGAGATAGATGCGCAAATTGCCTATGCATTTTTAATACATCAAGCCTTTTACCAGTTAAAGTCCCATTTCCAACTCCCAATAACACATCCTTAATAGCTGCACCTGAAATATTATTTGGCAGGAATAGGATACAATAGTGTCTTGACTGTGTAAAAGTCAACCGTCTTTCCAAAAACTGTTGCCTTATCCTGTTCCATATCCAGTTTCATTACTATTATTATTATCATTATTATTATGTGTGCTTTCTTCATCAACGGTCTGCTCAGAAGCAAAGGTAAGGGCTACGGGGAGAATGCTGGTAGGTGGAGTTGAAATGCCCATCAGCCATGATTGAATGGCGGAGTGGACTCGATGGGCCGAATGGCCTTACTTCCACTCCTATGTCTTATGGTCTTATGGTATCTCACTTGATACATCTGTGCTAATGAAATGATTCACTCCGGCAATATTGCAAGTTCAGCAACTTCAGAGTATTATCATCCCCAAGCCTGAAACTTGTGGAACTTTCAAATTCCTTAACCCTTGTTATGATTTTCAGCATTCAAAGAGTCCAGGTAATATTTTAACCGGTCACTTCCACACACAGTAGATGTGCAGCCATTGTCCAATACAGCACAATTGAAGGATTCTGCAACTAACACTCTCATTACTGGAGTAAAACTGCTTGTTAAGAGGACAATTCCTTCTTTCCAGTCACTATCTTTTTCCTCTTCCGACTCTTCCGTGTCATGTGTAGCTTCAAACACTCTATTATAACTGTTGGACAGTTGAAAGCATAATGATATTGTTAGTCACACCAAAAACATTGATTTATCATACCCCGGACATTTCTGGGATTCATTTTCATATTACTATTCTCCATGTCCCTCCTCCTGTTATGTGTTTTAAATGGGTTTCTATTCTCATAATTTCCAGGTCCCGATTTCCTTCCATACTCTCGCAACTTGTTTGTAGCCGTACGATCTCGCCATCCTTTCAGTGGTATATCTTCCATAGTCCGTTTTATTGCTGACTGACCCATTTGTGTCATAAGAGCCATAGGAATTGAATGTTTCCCCAGAAACTTTTTTAAGGCCTCTATCATCTGATCGAATAAGGTCAGATGATATTGCATTATCTGCAAACTTAACTCCTGTCAAAACCAGGAGCCTATCCATATTGGTCACTCTAGCACAGTCCAGTGCCAACTTAAATGCCAAAATGGACTGTGGAAATTCCAGGTAGTGTTTGCGCAGCCTTTTGTATAGTCAGATGAATTCCATTATATAGTCCTCAATAGAGATATCCTCTGTTTTCCAAAATCTGTAAAATTCTGACAAAGCTTCATACATATTGAATAAGTCACCCTTTTGATCAATCTCATCCACAAAACGGAATAGAGTCTCCAGACCTTCTTCTGAGTCTAACTGTTCCAATACCAGCTCAGAAAATACTTTGGATTTTACTCTCATAAGTAGATAAAGAGCCAATGCCATTCCTTGTTTCCTCTTTCCCAAGGCAGTTATCTAAGTCCACATAACAACTGCACTTTCAGAAAATAAGAGCGGATAGTCATATCCAGACATCTTTCTTCAAGGTTCAGCCATATTTTTTTTTTTCTTCTTACTCACTTTTTGGTGGATGCAGATTTTTTTTTTCTTCTGGGAAAGTTGTATCTTTCAACCCTTTACAATTGCACAGCAACCATCCTCTGCTACCACTGTTAGCTTTTGGCTGCTGTTGAGTAAATAGTCAAGAATTCTGCTCCTTTTCACAAACACCTTCATTTTCCGTGAACACACACTACACAAAACTCTATCACCACATCACACCAAACAAGTGCCACCTGCAACCTCTTTACATATCAGTGTCAATTATTGAATAATTAACATCAGTGAGACATCTAATTGGAATATCTCTGAACCCATTCCTTAACAATATGTGACATTCAATCTTGGACTTGGTTGTTTAATGTTGTACTTGGAGCTCTGAAGAATATTGGTTTATCCATCTCTTGTTGAACTTTCCATGTGATGAAAGAGTAGAAGAGTCAATGCCAATTCTCCCCGATCTAGAACCATAAAATCGCTACAGTGCAGAAGAACATAAGAACACAAGAACTAGGAGCAGCAGTAGGCCATCTGGCCCCTAGGCCTGCTCCGCCATTCAGTGAGATCATGGCTGATCGTTTGTGGACTCAGCTCCACTTTCCGGCCCGAACCCTTTATTCTTCAAAAAACTACCTACCTCTATCTTAAAAACATTTAATGAAGGAACCTCAACTGCTTCACTGGGCAAGGAATTCCATAGATTCACAACCCTTTAGGTGAAGAAGTTCCTCCTAAACTCAGTCCGAAATCTACTTTCCCTTATTTTGAGGCTATGCCCCCTAGTTCTACTTTCACCCGCCAGTGGAAACAGCCTGCCCACATCTATCCTATCTATTCCCTTCATAATTTTATATGTTTCTATAAGATTCCCCTCATCCTTCTAAATTCCAATGAGTACAGTCCCAGTCTACTCAACCTCTCCTCATAATCCAACCCCTTCAGTTCTAGGATTAACCTAGTGAATCTCCTCTGCACACCATTCAGCACCAGTATGTCCTTTCTCAGGTAAGGAGACCAAACTGAATACAATACTCCAGGTGTGGCCTCACTAACACCTTATACAATTGCAGCATAACCTCCCTAGTCTTAAACTCCATCCCTCTAGCAATGAAGGACAAAGTTCCATTTGCCTTCTTAGTCACCTGTTGTACCTGTAAACCAACGTTTTGCGACTCATGCACGAGCACACACAGGTCTCTGCACAGCAGCATGTTTTGAGATTTTATCATTTAAATAATAATCCCTTTTTCTGTTATTCCTACCAAAATGGTTAACCTCACATTTGTCAACATTGTATTCCATCTGCCAAACCCTCGCCCATTCACTTAACCTATCCAAATCCCTCTGCAGACTTCCGGTATCCTCTGCACTTTTTGCTTTACCACTCATCTTAGTGTCATCTGCAAACTTGGACACATTGCACTTAGTCCCCAACTCCAAATTATCAATGTAAATTGTGAACAATTGTGGGTCCAACACTGATCCCTGAGGGACACCACTAGCTACTGATTGCCAACCAGAGAAACACGCATTAATCCCCACTCTTTGCTTTCTATTAATTAACCAATCCTCTATCCATGTTACTACTTTACCCTTAATGCCATGCATCTTTATCTTACGCAGCAACCTTTTGTGTGGCACTTTGTCAAAGGCTTTCTGGAAATCCAGATATACCACATCCATTGGTTCCCCATTATCTACCACACTGGTAATGTCCTCAAAAAATTCTACTAAATTAGTTAGGCACGACCTGCCCTTTATGAACCCATGCTGCGTCTGCCCAATAGGACAATTTCCATCAAGATGCCTCGCTATTTCTTCCTTGATAATAGATTCCAGCATCTTCCCCACTACCGAAGTTAAGCTCACTGGCCTATAATTACCCACTTTCTGCCTACCACCTTTTTTAAACAGTGGTGTCACGTTTGCCAATTTACAATCTGCCGGGTCCACCCCAGAGTCTAGTGAATTTTGGTAAATTATCACTAGTGCATTTGCAATTGGGGCTGGTTTAGGTCACTAGGCTAAATCGCTGGCTTTTAAATCAGACCAAAGCAGCCAGAAGCACAGTTCGATTCCCGTACAAGCCTCCCCGGACAGGTGCCAGAATGTGGCGACTAGGGGCTTTTCACAGTAACTTCATTGAAGCCTACTCGTGACAATAAACGATTTTCATTTCATTCATTTTCAATTTCCCCAGCCATCTCTTTTCGCACGCCGGGATGTATTCCATCAGGGCCAGGAAACTTGTCTACCTTTAGCCCCAATAGCTTACCCATCACTACGTCCTTAGTGATAACAATCCTCTCAAGGTCCTCACCTGTCATAGCCTCATTTCTATCAGTCACTGGCATGTTATTTGTGTCTTCCACTGTGAAGACCGACCCAAAAAACCTGTTCAGTTCCTCAGCCATTTCCTCATTTCCCATTATTAAAACTCCCTTCTCATCCTTGAAAGGACCAATATTTACCTTAGCCACTCTTTTTTGTTTTATATATTTGTAGAAACTTTTACAATCTGTTTTCATATTCTGAGCAAGTTTACACTCATAATCTATTTTACTCTTCTTTATAGCTTTTTTAGTAGCTTTCTGTTGCCCCCCCCCCCCTCCCAAAGATTTCCCAGTCCTCTAGTCTCCCACTAATCTTTGCCACTTTGTATGCTTTTTCGTTCAATTTGATACTTTCCCTTATTTTCTTAGATATCCACGGTCGATTTTCTCTCTTTCAACCGTCCTTCCTTTTTGTTGGTATAATCCATTGCTGAGCACTTTGAAAAATCACTTGGAAGGTTCTCCACCGTTCCTCAACTGTTTCACCATAAAGTCTTTGCTCCCAGTCTAGCTTAGCTCGCTCTTCTCTCATCCCATTGTAATCTCCTTTGTTTAAGCACAAAGCACTAGTGTTTGATTTTACCTTCTCACCCTCCATCTGTATTTTAAATTCCACCATATTGTGATCACTCCTTCTGAGAGGATTCCTAACTATGAGATCATTAATTAATCCGGTCTCATTACACAAGACTAGATCTAGGACTGCTTGTTCCCTCGTAGGTTCCATTACATATTGATCTTGAAACTGTCGCGGATACATTCTATAAACTCCTCCTCAAGGCTGCCTTGACCAACCTGGTTAAACTAATCGACATGTAGATTAAAATCCCACATGATAACTGCTGTACCATTTCTACATGCATCAGTTATTTCTTTGTTTATTGCCTGCCCCACCATAATGTTACTATTTGGTGGCCTATAGACTACTCCTATCAGTGACTTTTACGCCTTACTATTCCTTATGTTCTTTACAGAGGGAAGTAGACCTTGGAAAATAGGAGACAGGTTAGATAAAGGATCTGGATCGGCGCAGGCTGGGAGGGCCGAAGGGCCTGTTCCTGTGCTGTAATTTTCTTTGTTCTCTTTGTTCTTTGTTCTTTATTTCCACCCAAATGGATTCAAACTTATCCTCCATAGCACCAATGTCATCCCTTACTATTGCCCGGATGTTGTCCTTAAATAACAGAGCTACACCACCTCCCTTGCCATCCACTCTGTCCTTCCGAATAGTTTGATACCCTCAGATATTTAACTTCCAGTCTTGACCATCCTTCAACCATGTTTCAGTAATGGCCACTAAATCATAGTCATTCACGATGATTTGCGCCATCAACTCATTTACCTTATCCGAATACTACGAGCATTCAGGTAAAGTACACTTATGTTGGCTTTTATACCTCTGTTTTGAATCTTAACACCTCGATCTGTAACCATTCCTAAGTTATATTTCCTCTTAACTTTTCTCCTAATTTTCCTTGTCGTTGAACCCATATCTTCATGTAACAACCTGCCGCATCGCTTACCATTTACGTTTTTACTTCCCGTTTTATTCCTTTTAGTATTACTGGGCCTATTCATTGAGCTCCCCTCAGTCACTGTACCTTGTACTGTCGCCTTTTTTTATTTTTGACTATGGCTTCTCTGCCTTACACTTTCCCCCTTACTGCCTTTTGTTTCTGTTCCTGTTTTACTACCTTCCGACTTCCTGCATTGGTTCCCATCCCCCTGCCACATTAGTTTAGAACATAGTACATAGAACATTACAGCGCAGTACAGGCCCTTCAGCCCTCGATGTTGCGCCGTCCTGTGAAACCCCTCTAAAGTCCATCTACACTATTTCCTTATCGTCCATATGCCTATCCAATGTCCATTTAAATGCGTTTAGTGTTGATGAGTCCACTACTGTTCACGTCCTTACTACTCTCTGAGTAAAGAATCTACCTCTGACATCTGTGCTATATCTATCGCTATACTTTAAACCCTCCCCAACAGCTCTGGCAAACACCCCACCCCCCAAGGACATCGGTTCCAGTCCTGCCCAAGTGCAGACCGACCGATGTGTACTGGTCCCACCTCCCCCAGAACCGGTTCTGATGACCCAGAAATTTGAATCCCTCCCTCTTGCATCATCTCTCGAGCCACGCATTCATCCTGTCATAATAAACACACAAGTATATGATGGTGCACAGACAGACATTGATTGACACACAGGATGACCAATGACCACACAGAACGCAGCAGCCCATCACCAGACAGGACATGGCCACAATAAAGCCAGAGGGCACTAGTTTTCCCGCTACCTTTGGATGCAGCCTCTGAGACAGCCAGAGCCTGTGAGCAACAACTCGAACATCCACCATGCGGTAGTAAGATAGTCTGGTCAGGTTGGCCTCAGGTCTCCAGGCAACTCAGCATAGTGTCAACCCACAGTTTAAGTATGTTTAACAGTTAGTAGTTCAATGAAATAGAGTTTCATTTATCCAAGTGTTGGAAGCCTGTCTCTCTCACTGCTATGGTAAATGCAGTCCTCGCAGTCCCAGCATACCCTTGTCATACTATACACCAGTATATCATGGTGCAGACACACACTGATGGACACACACAGGGACCAATCAACATGTACAAACACCGCAGCCAATCACCAGTTAGAATACACACACTATAAAGGCAGGGGGCACCACAGTTCCCACTCATTCTGAGTGCTGCCTCTGAGTGTAATAAGAACTCATCCAGCCCAGCACAGACTCTCAACACGTGCTGAGAGAATCAACTGGTTCCGACAAGGATTAGGTCTCTAGTTTAAGTTAGCATCATTTAGACCCACAGTCATCGTGTGTTAGTTAGTTAGAAGTAGTTAATAAAATTGAGTTGAACCTTCATCAGTGTTGGAAGTGTTTGTTCATCTCTCAAGTCCACACTAACCAACACTTCATGATACCAGGAGTTGAGGGATGCGCGCACTTCTGAGACCTACCTTTCAGTGATCTGCCTTTCACCAGTCTCACGCCATCCTGCAGAATGGACTCTGTTCGCCCGCCGACGCCTCTCCGCTTTGCAGTGAAACTGGGCTCGAACTGGAAAGTTTTCAAACAGCGCTTCCAGCAGTACCTCGAAGCCAGGGTCCTGGAAGCTGCATCGGACGCACGGAAGATTGCTCTCTTCCTCTTCACAGCCGCTAACCATGCTCTGCACATTTACAACTCGCTCACCTTCGATGAGGGGGAGGACAAATCGAAGTTCAAGAGCATAATTCTGAAGTTCGACAGCCACTGCGTGGTCAAGGTCAACGAGAGATACATGTTTCAGCAGTGAATTCAGGGTAAGGACGAGCCTTTCCAGTCCTTTATTGCCCACCTCCGTGTTCTTGCGCAGTCCTGCAACTACGGGTCCACCTCTGACTCCATGCTCCATGACCAGATTGTTTTTGGTGTTCAACCTGAGCCCCTGCGCCAGCAGCTACTAAAAGTAAAGCAGCTCACTCTCTCTACGGCCATTGAGACCTGTGTACTTCATGAACATGCCTCCACGTGTACTCCTGCATCCAAGCTGCTGAAACGGCGCGGCAAGCCCCTTACGAGGCAGAACATGTCCAAATGATTAAATCTTTTCAGGCTCTGGATCTGAACAATGGCGGCCATTTTGCGCGCTTTTCGCAGAGTCCCGCGCTTACACGCAGCGAGCGTGCTGACATCACTGATCGCTTTGCGCAGGTGCGCGCTACGCTGGACCGCCCTGCACATGTGCAGTGGCACGACGAACATCCCGACACTCCGGCGTGCGGCAACTGCGGCTCCGCCCACTTAAAGCGGCAATTTCCCGCGAAGTCCCGACACTGCCTGCAGTGTGGCAAATGAGGCCACTACGCTGCAATGTGCAGGACTTCCATGTTTGCTGTTTTTAGGAGGTCCACCCAGCCCCACAGAGACGTCAGGGCTATCCAGCCTGCCATCAATGAACCTACTCTAGACCTTGATTCCAACTGTGCCTGCAATGACCCACAGGTCCCGTTCCCAATCGGTGTCATTACTACGAACAGGATGTCCCCCAAGCGTGGCACTAAACCCGGCCACGTCCACAGCATCAGCCTGGATGATGAGTGGTGTGCCACCCTTACGGTCAACCGGTCCCCTGTCAGGTTCCGCCTGGACACTGGCCCTTCTGCCAATCTCATCGCGTTGTCTGATCTTCGCAAGCTCTGCTGTCCTCCCATCTGCCTGTAAATTGCTGGACTACAATGGCAATGCCATTGCCGCCAGCGGCTCCTGCCGCCTTGAGGTGACATATCGTGTTCAAACAGTCATTCTCCCATTCAAGATTGCTGCTGCCTCAAAAGCCTCCTTGCTTTGGTGCGCAGGCATGCAAGCTGCTCCACTTAGTGCAGAGAGTACAATCTCTCTCTTCAAGCAATGTGTCTGCATCCTCTGACACAGACTTCAGGGCGCAACTCAACTCCATCAGCCAGCAATATCATGATGTTTTCGAAGGCATGGGCACGCTCCTGTACAAGTATAAAATCTTACTCAAGCCCAACGCCACGCCGGTCGTTCACGCACCTCGTAGAGTCCCAGCGCCCCTCAAGAACCGCCTCAAGCAACAGCTCCAGGACCTCCAGGACCAAGGAGTCATTTCTAGGGTCATGGAACCTACAGACTGGGTAAGCTCCATGGTCTACGTCAAGAAGCCGTCCGGCGAGCTGCAGATCTATATTGATCCTAACAATCTGAATCAGAATATCATGCGGGAGCACTACCCAATTCCAAAACATGAGGAGCTCATGTCCGAAATGGCCCACGCCAAACTATTCTCAAAACTGGATGCCTCGAAGGGTTTCTGGCAGATCAAACTAGATAAGTCAAGCTGGAAGCTGTGTACGTTCAACACACCCTTTGGCAGGTTCTGCTACAACCGGATGCCATTCGGCATAATTTCTGCATCTGAAGTTTTCCATCGGATCATGGAGCTGATGATGGAGGGGATCGACGGCGTCCGGGCATATGTCGACGACATTATTATCTGGTCAACCAGAGCTCGTCGCCCAACTCAGAGACTGAATTTACGAACGCTGTACACATGTGGACTCTCTGAAATTTTTTTTTTTCCCATATTCTTTATTGTTGAATTCGTTATCCAGTGATTTGTAAATAGATTTGTTGGTTGTTCCAGTTCATGGTAGTCATCTGCACCAGGCACCTTCCTCTGTAAATAGTCTTGTTCCCTGTTTATAGCTTTGGACATATGTCTTCGCCCCTCACATGTAGCTAGGTACATTCTCCACACACCCACACTATTTATTATCACATGCCTATATCAACATTTTTTTTATAAAAGAGGGGGATGTCATAATATACACAAGTATATCATAGTGCAGATACACACTGATGGACACACACAGGGACCAATCAACATGTACAAACACCGCAGCCAATCACCAGTTAGAATACACACACTATAAAGGCAGGGGGCACCACAGTTCCCGCTCATTCTGGGTGCTGCCTCTGAGTGTGATAAAAACTCATCCAGCCCAGCACAGACTCACAACACGTGCTGAGAGAATCAACTGGTTCGGACAAGGCTTAGGTCTCTATTTTAAGTTAGCATCATTTAGACCCACAGTCATCGTGTGTTAGTTAGTTAGAAGTAGTTAATAAAATTCAGTTGAACCTTCATCAGTGTTGGAAGTGTCTGTTCATCTCTCAAGTCCACACTAGCCAACCCTTCAATATCTAGAGTATCAGAGGAAGGGACAAAGTGTACAAACATAAAAAAGCACAAAATAGGGTCAAACGGTCAATGGTGGACAAGCAAAAATAATGGTTCTTTACTTAAATGCATGGTATTCGACACAAAGTTAATGCTTATGATCTTACAGCCATTACAGAGATGTGGGGCCAGATTCTCCAATTCTGAGGCTAAGTTCGGGGGATCTGTGACGCTTTACATGGAAAAAGACAGCACCACCCCCTCATTGATCCTGTGACAGGTGAGGGGCTAGCAGCCAAGCCACATAAAAGCCCCGGTCTCCACAAAATAAATGGCCAGAGAATAGCTGGGTCTGTGGCCGTGCATGTATGTGGCAATGTCCTGCAGCGGTCACGCCTTAAAACATGGCGCGCGCCCGTCCTGCCAGATATTACCTCCATGGCCACCCCCTCGTCACCTCGTGGTCACCCCCTACCAGTTCCCCAGCCCTCGCGGCAGCACAGCTGGCGCTCGACTGTGCCGGCGTTGAACACACACCACAGCCGCCAGGTTCCCGCTCGACTGAGACAATGAGTGAACTGCGGCGTTGTGAACTTGGCCTATTGGGGGGGGGGGGCCTTCAGGTGTCGTGCTGAGGCCATTCCAATGGCCTGCGGCACGTGCCATGATGATGCCATTTTGGAAGGGGCGGAGCTTGCAAAACGTGCCTCAAACAGGTACCGCACCCAATTTTGGCATCAAAAGGGATTATGCGCCCAATCGCCGATTACGAAATTGGCGTCGGGCAACCGAGAATCTTGCCCGAGGTTAAAATGACATCAATCCTCTACCTCAGTATTCAGGTTTAAGTGACTTTTCGTAAGGATGTGCAAAAAAAAATGGTGGAGAAGTAGCTTTGTTCGTTCGAAATTGAATAAGCACGGTAGCAAGAAATAATATTGGTCTGGAAGATGTAGAATCCATATGGGAGGATCTAAGAAATAACAAGGGGAAGAAGACGCTCGTGGTAAAGTGCAGCTGGGGCGAGATAAAAGAGCATGAAAAAGATCGAGGTTGAGAGTGGCGCTGGGAGGATAAAAGAGCGCAAGAAAGAAAGAGACTGAGAGCAGAGCCGAGAGAATAAGAATCTGAGAAAGAGTGAGACTGAGAGTGGACCTGGGAGGATAAAATAGCACAAGAAAGAGCAAGACTGAAAGCAAAGCCAAGAGGATAAGAGTGTGAAAAAGAGCGAGACTGAGAGTACGGACAGGAGGCTAAAGAAGCGTGGGCAGAGTGAGACTGAGAGCAGTGCTGGGAGGATAAGAGGTAGAGAGTGGTGCCGGGAGGACAGAGATAGGTAACAGGGGGTTGAGAAAGGGTAAGGCTGAGAATGGAGAGGGGAAGATACAGGAGAGCGTGAAAGAATGAGACTAAGGGAGGAGATGGGAGATAAAAGAGGGCAAGAAAGTGCGAGACTGAACGCGGAGCTGGGAGGATAAAAGAGCGCAAGAAAGAGTGAGACTAAAGGTGGAGCCGGGAGGATAATGGTGTGCGGGAAAGAGCCGAGCAGGGCTGATAAAGGTGCACAAGACTAAAGATTGGCTGGCTAACAGGGATCAAAGTGTTGGCATATCTAGGGGCACTATACACCGCCCGTGTTGCATCCCCGATTGGGTGAACAGGTGCACGGCACAGCCAGTAGATGCTGAGAGATAAGAATCTACCTGGCTCGCCATGCTTCGTGAGATTTAATAGGATCTCGCAAGATGTCGCCATCAGAATCCTGCCCATTTTGGATCAGTATTTTGCAAATCTGCATATTAGAGTGAGACAGTTTGTCTCCTGCTAATATGCACTCGACTGATCAAATGAGGCCCTGGGATTTAACCCCTTCACCACAAATGGGGACCAGATGGAACGCACTTGGAGGGGGGGTCACCCAGGGTATCAGAGGCCCCCAGGTGGTTGCCTGCCAGACAGAAGGCAGGGTGGTACTTATGGCACTGCCAGAATTGCACTCTGACAGTGGCACCTAGGTGCCAGATTGACACTGTCAAGGTACCTGGTTAGCACTGCCAGGGTACCAGGCTGGCAGCGCCAAGTGCCAGACTGGCATCTCTCCCACGCGGGGATCGGGTCCAGGGTTGTTCTGCCCATGTGAGGTGGGGTGCGGAGGGAGCCCCAAGTTGGAGCTTTGGGGAGAGTTCGAGGGTCACGTCGCAGGGGTCAAGAGATTGTTACGCCATTTAAAAATAGCGTCCTGATCGCCTACACTGAGGAGTTCTGGTGAGAAGAGGTCCTCTGTGCAGGAAATGGGACTAAGTATGGCTTCAGCATTGCACACACCGCTGAAGCCCTCATAGCAACGAAGTCCCATTAGGTAACGTGGTGTCACTCGGCACTGCTAGCGCTGGAAATCACCCGCCTAAACATGCGCGCCATGGGACTCTGTTGCAATTTGGTTAAATTGAGTTCTCGATCTTTTTATGGATGATGAGTGGTGTGCCACAGTAATCAGTGGTAGAGCTTCCATCTTTTATAATTTTTATGCAGGACTTGGATGAAGGGACTGAAGGAATGTTTGTAAATCTGTTGATAACACAAAGATAGGTAAGAAAGGGTACAAAGAGGCTACAAAGGGACATAGGTAGATTAAGTGGTCAAAATATGGCAAATGGAGTATAATGTGGACAAATGTGCATTTTAGCAGGAAAAGTAAAATTCGCAGAGCTCTGAGGTGCAGAGGAATCTGGGTGTCCTAGTAAGGCTAATATACAAGCATAAAAAGTAATCGGAAAAGCTAATAGAATGCTATTGTTTATTGTGAGAGAAATTGATTACAAAGGTAGGAGGTTATGCTTCAGTTGTACAGGGTGTACAGTAGTGAGACCACGGGCTGGATTCTCCCATCGCAGACAATCAAATCGCGTTTGGCGATCGGCCGGAGAATCAAAGTTTACGACTGAAACAGGGGTGCAACCGCTTTAGCGATGCTCCGCCCCTAAAAACGGATATTGCCTGATGCCTGCCCCCAATGCTCCGCCCCCGACCGGCCGAGTTCCCGATGGTGTGGGCCTCTCACAGTCTCATCCGTCGGGAACTCGCGTGGCGGCTGTGGACTCAGTCTAGCGCCGTAACAGTCCGGGGAGGATCGATCCGCAGGCGGGGGGACTTTATTAGGGGCTGGGGCACTGTGGGGGGTGGTCCGGGACCAAAGGGTGGGCACTACTTCGTGGGCTGCATCCGCGAGCGGCTTCCGCCTTGTAGCACGGCGCAGCCACTGGCCGCCATCAAGAGCGTGTGCGGCCACGGACCAGGCAATTCTCTGGGCCGTATTGGCAGCTAGTGCCGGGTGCTGTATGCTGCCGCCGTGCTAACCCCCAGCCAAACGGAGGATTGGTGGCAGTTTACACCATTGTTTCTGGAGAATCAGAGAATCCAGCCCCATATCTGGCGAATTGTGTATGGAGTATTGGTCTCCTTATTTAAGAAAATATATAAATGCATTCAAAGCTTTTCAGCGAAGGTTTACTAGACTAATACTAGGAACGGGCGGGTACTCTTCTGAGGAAAGATTGGAAAAGTTAGGCTTTTATTCACCGCAGTTCAGAAGAGTTAAGAGGCGACTTGGTCAGAACATTTGAGATCCTGTGGTGTATTGACAGTGTAGAAGTGGAGAGGGCTTTTCCTCTTGTCAGAGAATCTAAAACTAGGGGTCGCTTTTTGAAAATAAAGGTCGCTCATTTAAAAATTTCTACCCCTTAAAAGGCAGTGGAAGCAGAATCTTCAACTAGGGCTACAAAGATTCTTGATTCACAAGGAGGTAAAAGGTTATCGGGGGTTGGTAGGAATATGGGGTTGAAGTTACAAGCAGATCAGCCATGATCTTATTGAATGGCGACAGATCAAGGGGCCAAGTAACCTACTGTTCCTTATTTGTATGTTCATAAATAAAGCCACAATTGAATGAGGGGTGGGGAGGAAGCGAGATTGTGCACAGGTTATGAAGGGAAGAGAGAATGTTTGTGAGGGGTGGGGAAAGAGACAGTCTATGCAAGGGGGGGGGGGTAAGAGGGAGTTTGTGCGAGGCATGGGGGAAGAGAGAGTGCATATGAGGGGAGGGAAGGAAGAGTGATGTGTGCAAGGGGTGGGCCTTCAGACACCGGCTGTGGAGGCACAAAAACGAAGCTAAGCGCAGCACCCCACAAACTCTAAATCCATCTCAGCATGTTGATTATTATTGCTCTTTCTCCTCGTTTTCTACCAAATATTCCTCCATCCAAATTAAATTGGTAATAATAGTACCAGCCAAGATGAAGCTTACTGAAGACAAGCACAAGACCTACAGGGATGGACCAATTAGCCTCCCCATGAGCCTCATTGAATAAAAGCTTCCCCGCTGAGCGGCAAGGGCCCATCAGCAGAGTAAATGGACTCTAGCATATAAACTGATACAGATGAGAGGCGAGCATGTGTAATCCTGGCTGGGACCTCAAGTGTACTGCTTACTTTGCAATAAACCAGTTTTCTTTATGTCTCTCAGTTGGACTCCTCTGAGACCACTAAAACAAGTAAGATAAAAATGATCAGTGAAGCAATCTGGAAGATGGAAACTCTCCTGACATTCATAATAGCCAGAAAGAAAATAAACTATGTCATAATATACACACAAGTATATGATGGTGCATAGACAGACACTGACAGACACACTGAATGACCAATCAACACACAGAACACAGCAGCCAATCACCAGACAGGATACGGCCACTATAAAGCCAGAGGGCACTAGTTTTCCCGCTCTCTTGGGATGCAGCCTCTGAGACAGCCAGAGCCCGTGATCAGCAACACGAATATCCACCATGTGCTAGCAGGATAGTCTGGTCAGGTTAGCCTCAGGTCTCCAGTCAACTCAATATTGTGTCAACCCACAGTGCAAGTATGTTTAACAGCTCATAGTTCAATAAAATAGAATTCTACTTCTACAAGTGTTGGTAGCCTGTCTCTCTCACTGCTATGGTAAACACAATCCTCACAGACCTAGCATACCCAACACATCAAACTCTATCTACCAATCTGTAGGTGAGTGTCCCTCTAGAAACTATTGTAGTATTTCTGGCAGACAAATCCTCTGAGCTTTACTCCTTCAGATGTCTTCAAAATCTGTTAAATTACGATGGTGGTTGAGAATTAATTGGAAAACAGTGGGGGCTGGATTCTCCGACTTGCAGACTAAGTGATGACGCCAACGTGGGAACAGCAGCATTTTGCATCAAATAAAACAGCACAAAAGCTGCACCAATCCTCCGTCTCGTGGGGGGCTAGCAGCTGCACAGCATAAAGCCTCCGGCTGTACCTGCGGATGCGGCCGGAGAATTGGCAGGTCCATGGCTGCACATGTGCACGGTGGCGGCCTACAACGGCCACGCCGTGCAACATGCCGTCGGCCACAAGCGTACCTGGCCTGCCACATACAGCCCACCCTCCTCACCCTGGAACGCCCCCCCCCCCCCCTCCCCAACGACTGTGGCGGCGCTGGACTCAGTCCGCAGGCGCCACGCCGGGTTAACAAAAAAAAAGAATAAGTGTTCCACGCCATCGGGAACTCAGCCCATCGGGGGCGGAGCATTCGGGTGTGGGCTTCAAGTAACGTCCTGAGGACGTCCCGGTGGCGTGCACCGAGTACGCTGTTTGAGGGGGCAGAGCATCACAAAAGCGGTGCCACCCCTGATTTCGGCACAAACGGGGATCCTCCGGCTGATCGCCGAATGCGCTTTTGGCGTTGGCGACCGAAGAATCCCGCCCTGGTAGTTTCTTTACTTCAGATTTAATAATCCATTGGCCACATTGCTGTCAAGGTCGGTGAATTAAAATCACTCCTGTTAAGCCTGAAACTTATTTAAAGCCTTTTTTTCATCTGTCCCTTTAAATGCATTTTACGAATCCACATGTAAATATAATTTCTACAATGTTAATTCCAAGAACTGAAATAAGTTGCTAATCCATAGCAAATAGTTACAAAATTACTAACTAAATTAACAGTAATTGTCATTGTACAAAGTGGGCATACATTTAGAGTACAATTGAACAATATTGTATTAAGTTCAATTTACCTTTGCCAGTCTTTTGCAGAAGACTTCAAGTTTCCCAAATATGTACATTTCTGACACATCAAATGGATTATCATGTGCTGTTTCAGTTGTATATTTCTTTGTGTTCTGGAAGAATTTGCGATATTCCGCAAGCAATTTTTTACATTCCTGTAATCCCCCAAAAAGTCACATCATAGTCAACAGATCATTACACATTTATTCTACTTTGTACAAGCTATTCAACTCATTTAGAGCTATCCAAGTCATTCCAGTACCTTGGTCTTTATACAGGGCCCTGCAAGTCTTTTCATTGGAAGTATTCATCCAATTTTGCACTACCAAGTTGGCAGTGCCAACCTGTGCAAGGGGATGGTGTCAGGATGGGTCTTTTGGGCAGCCAAATTTGGTGTGGTTCCCATTATGTGCGGTGCAGGTTCGGAGCAGATAGGAATTTGAAGGCTGAGATTTGGCAATGACGAGGAGAGCGGGCAGTGAGGGGGACACCTGGAATTGAGGAGGGGTTCTGGCAGTGAGGGGGAAGCACAAGCTGTACTGCCGCAGTGGTTGTTGGTTGTCGTGGGTGGGAGAAAGAATCCATAATAATTGTGCCCGACACCTTTGTGGTGGTGGGTGTTTCACCTCATTTCTGATCGTGGCACCGTTTAAAGATGGTGCCTGATCTCTGTGAAGCCGCCTTGACAGCTCTATCAGTCCCTGTCCCACCAGACTGACAGCAAAAACAACACTCCCCGATTTGTTTTGTAAGAGTGGCTGAAGATCTGGTCTGAAAACTGAACAGTGCATCTGGAGAGATACACGCCGGTTTTCAGTAAGTGCCTAACACTCAAACAAATTGTGGAAAAATTCCATCCAGTGTATCTGCAATGGACAAAAGGACCCTGGTTCCTCAATTCCACACCTCTAAATTCCAGGCTTGGGAAAAAACATCCTTATTCCAACATCATGAAAAAGAACAAAGAACAAAGAAAAGTACAGCACAGGAACATGCCCTTCGGCCCTCCAAGCCTGTGCCGACCAGGCTGCCCGTCTAAACTAAAATTTTCTACACTTCCTGGGTCCGTATATCTCTATTCCCATCCGATTCATGTATTTGTCAAGATGTCCCTTAAATGTCACTATCGTACCTGCTTCCACCACCTCCTCCGGCAGCGAGTTCCAGGCACCCACTACCCTCTGTGTAAAAAACTTGCCTCGTACATCTCCCCTAAACCTTGCTCCACGCACCTTAAACCTTTGCCCCCTAGCAATTGACCCCTCTACCCTAAGAAAAAGCCTCTGACTATCCATCTGTCTATGCCCCTCATAATTTTGTAGACCTCTATCAGGTCTATCCTCAACCTCCGTCAATCCAGTGAGAACAAACCAAGTTTATTCAACCCCTCCTCATAGCTAATGCCCTCCATACCAGGCAACATCCTGGTAAATCTCTTCTGCACCCTCTCTAAAGCCTCCACATCCTTCTGGTAGTGTGGCGACCAGAATTGAACACTAGACTCCAAGTGTGGCCTAACTAAGGTTCTATACAGCTGCAACATGACTTGCCAATTCTTATACTCAATGCCCCGGCCAATGAAGGCAAGCATGCCGTAGCCTTCGTGACTACCTTCTCGACCTGTGTTGCCCCTTTCAGTGACCTGTGGACCTTTACACCTAGATCTCTCTGACTTTCAATACTCTTGAGGGCTCTACCATTCACTGTATATTCCCTACCTGCATTAGACCTTCCAAAATGCATTACCTCACATTTGTCCGGATTAAACTCCATCTGCCAACACTCTGCCCAAGTCCCCAAACAATCTAAATCCTGCTGTATCCTCTGACAGTCCTCATCGCCATCCGTAATTCCGCCAACCTCTGTGTCGTCTGCAAACTTACTAATCAGACCAGTTACATTTTCCTCCAAATCATTTATATACGAACAGCAAAGATCCCAGCACTGATCCCTGTAGAACACCACTGGTCACAGCTCTCCAATCAGAAAAGAACCCTTCCATTGCTACTCTCTGCCTCCTTTGACCTAGGCAGTTCTGTATCCATCTTGCCAGCTCACCGCTGATCCCATTTGGCTTCACCTTTTGTACCAGTCTACCATGAGGAGCCTTGTCAAAAGGCCTTACCGAAGTCCATGTAGACAACATCCACTGCCCTACCTGCATCAATCATCTTTGTGGCCTCTTCGAAAAACTCTATTAAGTTAGTGAGACACGCACATTCTCCCCGTGTTTGCGTGGGGTTCGCCTCTACAACCCAAAGATGTGCAGGGAAGGTGGATTGGCCACGCTAAATTACCCCTTAATGGGAAAAACTGAATTGGGTACTCTAAATTTATTTTTTTTAAAGTTAGTGAGACACGACCTCCCCTTCACAAAACCATGCTGCCTCTCGCTAATACATCCATTTGCTTCCAAATAGGAGTAGATCCTGTCTCGAAGAATTCTCTCCAGTAATTTCCCTACCACTGACGTAAGGCTGACCAGCCTGTAGTTCCCTGGATTATCCTTGCTACCCTTCTTAAACAAAGGAACAACATTGGCTATTCTCCAGTCCTCCGGGACATCACCTGAAGACAGTGAGGATCCAAAGGTTTCCGTCAAGGCCTCAGCAATTTCCTCTCTAGCCTCCTTCAGTATTCTGGGGTAGATCCCATCAGGCCCTGGGGACTTATCTACCGTAATATTTTTCAAGACACCCAACACTTCGTCTTTTTGGATCTCAATGTGACCCAGGCTATCTACACACCCTTCTCCAGACTCAACATCCACCAATTAATTCTCTTTGGTGAATACTGATGCAAAGTATTCATTTAGTACCTCACCCATTTCCTCTGGCTCCACACATAGATTCCCTTGCCTATCCTTTAGTGGGCCAACCCTTTCCCTGGCTACCCTCTTGCTTTTTATGTACGTGCAGAAAGCCTTGGGATTTTCCTTAAACCTATTTGCCAATGACTTTTCATGACCACTTCTAGCCCTCCTGACCCCTTGCTTAAGTTCCTTCCTCCGTTCCTTATATTCCACACAGGCTTTGTCTGTACCCAGCCTTCTAGCCCTGACAAATGCCTCCTTTTTCTTTTTGACGAGGCCAAAATATCTCTCGTTATCCAAGGTTCCCGAAATTTGCCGTATTTATCCTTTTTCCGCACAGGAACATGCCGGTCCTGAATTCCTTTCAACTGAAATCTGACAGCCTCCCACATGTCAGATATTGATTTACCCTCAAACATCCGCCCCCAATTTAGGTTCCTCAGTTCCCGCCTAATATTGTTATAATTAGCCTCCCCCCAATTTAGCACATTCACCCTAGGACACTCTGATCCTTGTCCACCATCATATTAAAACTTATTGAATTGTGATCACTGTTCCCGAAATGCTCCCCTACTGAAACTTCTACAACCTGTCCGGCTCATTCCCCAATACTAGGTCCAGTACAGCCCCTTCTCTAGTTGGACTATGTACATATTGTTTTAAGACGCCCTCCTGGATGCTCCTTACAAACTCTTCCCTGTCTAAGCCCCGAGCACTAAGTGAGTCCCAGTCAATATTGGGGAAGTCTCCCATCACAACAACCCTGTTGTTCTTACTCATTTCCAAAATCTGTCTACCTATCTGCTCCTCTATCTCCTGCTGGCTGTTGGGAGGCCTGTAGTAAACCGCCAACATTGTGACTGCACCCTTCTTATTCCTGATCTCTACCCATATAGCCTCGCTGCCCTTTGAGGTGTCTTCCCGTCATACAGCTGTGATATTCTCCCTCACAGTAGCGCAACTCCACCACCCCTTTTACATCCCCCTCTATCCTAACTGAAACATCTAAATCCTGGAACGTTTAGCTGTCAATCATGTCCTTCCCTCAACCAGGTCTCTGTAATGGCAACAACATCATAGTTCCAAGTACTAATCGAAGCTCCGAGTTCATCTGCCTTACCCGTAATCTTCTTGCATTAAATATATGCACTTCAGGCCACCAGACCCGCTGTTTTCAGAAACATCTCCCTGTCTGCTCTTCCTCCGAGCCATACTGGTGCTATTCCCTAGTTCTCCCTCAATGCTTTCACCTTGTGACCTATTGCTCTGATACCCACCCCCCTGCCATACTAGTTTAAAAGGAAAGAGAGTTATGATCTCCCCCAAGTACTAGAACCTATCTTATTGCCTTGTGGACCCGAACACAGTCAGTAACTTCTTTGACCATGGAAGAGAAACGAGACCCCCAAAAAGCAGCTTGTCTTTGTATTTTTTTTTAAATTTAGAGTACCCAATTCATTTTTTCCAATTAAGGAACAATTTAGCGTGGCCAATCCACCTAACCTGCATATCTTTGTATTGTGGGGGCAAAACCCACGCAAAAACGGGGAGAATGTGCAAACTCCACATGGACAGTGACCCAGAGCGGGGTCGAAGCTTGCGCAGGTCAAGAAGACACAGCCTGAGTGAGTGATGCACATCCAGAGTGGGAATTGCAACTTGGTAATTTGGTGCAGTGAGGTAATCAGGAAAGGTAAGTGGTAAGTCTAATCCTGCAGTTTTTCAGTTACAAGTGCAGTGTGTAGCTTAGTGTCTGATTGGCTGAAGCTGTCCCCACCCTAATTGCTGAGAGGCAGTTATCTGTCAGTCACCTGAGGCCTGTTTATGGGCACAAAGGTGCACATTGTATTCTTCTCTTTGAAGTTTAGGTAGTTTGAGTCATCGGTTAGCTGAGGTCTGTATAAAAGACAGACAGAAAGCGCACTCAGTAAGCTTGCGCAGGTCAAGAAGACATATCCAGAGTGAGTGAGGCACATCCAGAGTGGGAATTGCAACTTGGTAATTTGGTGCAGTGAGGTAATTCGGTGCAGAGTGGGAGAAGGTGCTTTTTCTCTACTGTTTTGTTCTCTCTCTTTCTTCTGGCCTGTAACTTTCAATCTGCAGGGAGAGAACCAGAGAGCATCTGAGACCTGGGTGAGTTCTCCCAGTGAGCCAGAGAAGGCACAACCAAGAGTGAGTTTGGGAATTTGAAGCTAGGTGGGAATTCGAAGCTGGGTGGGGAGGAGGTGCTGGTAAGTGACTGGTAAGTAGTTTTTCTTTTCATTGTCTAATTTATTTATTTTTCTTTCGTTTTTTGAAATTGTAGTTGTATAAGTTTACCTAAGGTTTACGAAATGGCAGGAGATCCCAGACCCGTGTCATGCTCCTCGTGTGCGATGTGGGAGCTCAGGGACACATCTACTGTCCCTGGCTCTTTCACGTGCAAGAAGTGTGTTCAGTTGCATCTCCTGTTGGACCGCTTGATGGCTCTGGAGCTGCGGATGGACTCACTTTGGAGCATCCGCGATGCTGAGGAGGTCGTGGATAGCATGTTTAGCAAGTTGGTCACACCGCAGGTGAAAGTTACTGAGGGAGATAGAAAATGGGTGACCAAAAGATCGAGCAAGAGTAGGAAGGCAGTGCAGGTGTCCCCTGTGGTCATCTCTCTGCAAAACAGATATACCGCTTTGGATACTGTTGAGGGAGATGGCTCAACAGGGGAAGGCAGCAGCAGCAAGGTTCATGGCACTGTGGCCGGCTCTGCTGCACAGCAGGGCAGGAAGAAAAATGGCAGGGCTATAGTGATAGGGGACTCGATCGTAAGGGGAATAGACAGGCGGTTCTGTGGACGCAATCGAGACTCCAGGATGGTATGTTGCCTCCCTGGCGCAAGGGTCAAGGATGTCTCGGAGCAGCTGCAGGACATTCTGGGGGGGGGGGGGGGGGGGGGGTGAACAGGTAAAAAAGGGGATGAGGTCCTATAAGCTGAATTCAGGGAGTTAGGAGTTAAACTAAAAAGTAGGACCTCAAAGGTAGTAATCTCAGGATTGCTACCGGTGCCACGAGCTAGTCAGATTAGGAATGTCAGGATAGATATGATGAATGCGTGGCTTGAGAGATGGTAGAAGAGGGAGGGATTAAAATTCCTAGGGCATTGGGGCCGGTTCTGGGGGAGGTGGGACCAGTACAAACCGGATGGTCTGCACCTGGGCAGGACTGGAACCAATGTCCTGGGGGAGTGTTTGCTAGAGCTGTTGGGGAGAGTTTAAACTAAGGTGACAGGGGGATGGGAACCGATGCAGGAAGTGGGAAGGTAGTAAAACAGGGACAGAAGCAAAAGGAAGTAAGGGGGAAAGTGCAAGGCAGAGAAGACATAGTCAAAAATCAAAAAGGGCGACAGTACAAGGCACAGTGACTAAGGGGAGCTCAGTGAATAGGCCCAGTAATACGAAAAGGAATAAAACTGGAGATGTTAAGATTCAAAACAGAGGTAAAAAAAACCAACATAAGTGTACTTTACTTGAATGCTCGTAGTATTCGGAATAAAGTAAATGAGTTGATGGCGCAAATCATCGTGAATGACTATGATTTAGTGGCCATTACTGAAACATGGTTAAAGGATGGTCACAACTGGGAGTTAAATATCCGAGGGTATCAAACTATTCGGAAGGACAGAGTGGATGGCAAGGGAGGTGGTGTAGCTCTGTTATTTAAGCATGACATCCGGGCAATAGTAAGGGATGACATCGGTGCTATGGAGGATAAGGTTGAATCCATTTGGGTGGAAATAAGGAATAGTAAGGCGAAAAAGTCACTGATAGGAGTAGTCGATCGGCCACCAAATAGTAACGTTATGGTGGGGCAGGGAATTAACAAAGAAATAACTGATGCATGTAGAAATGGTACAGCAGTTATCATGGGGGATTTTAATCTACATGTCAATTGGTTTAACCAGGTCGGTCAAGGCAACCTTGAGGAGGAGTTTATAGAATGTATCCGCGATAGTTTCCTAGAACAGTATGTAATGGAACCTACGAGGGAACAAGCGGTCCTAGATCTTGTCCTCTGTAATGAGACAGGATTGATTCATGATCTCATAGTTAGGGATCCTCTCAGAAGGAGCGATCACAATATGGTGGAATTTACAATACAGATGGAGGGTGAGAAGGTAAAATCAAATACTAGTGCTTGGTGTTTAAACAAAGGAGATGACAATGGGATGAGAGAAGAACTAGCTCAGGTAGACTGGGAGCAAAGACTTTATGGTGGGACAGTTGAGGAACAGTGGAGAACCTTCAAAGCGATTTTTCACAGTGCTCAGCAAAGGTTTATACCAACAAAAAGGAAGGATGGTAGAAAGAGGGAAAATCGACCATGGATATCTAAGAAAATAAGGGAAAGTATCAAATTAAACGAAAAAGCATACAAAGTGGCAAAGATTAGTGGGAGACTAGAGGACTAGGAAATCTTTGTGGGGGGCAACAGAAAGCTACTAAAAAAGCTATAAAGAAGAGTAAGATAGATTATGAGAGTAAACTTGCTCAGAATATAAAAACAGATTGTAAAAGTTTCTACAGATATATAAAACAAAAAAGAGTGGCTAAGGTAAATATTGGTCCTTTCGAGGATGAGAAGGGAGTTTTAATAATGGGAGATGAGGAAATGGCTGAGGAACTGAACAGGTTTTTTGGGTCGGTCTTCACAGTGGAAGACACAAATAACATGCCAGTGACTGATAGAAATGAGGCTTTGACAGGTGTGGACCTTGAGAGGATTGTTCTCACTGAGGAGGTAGTGATGGGCAAGCTAATGGGCCTAAAGGTAGACAAGTCTCCTGGCCCTCATGGAATGCACCCCAGAGTGCTAAAAGAGATGGCTAGGGAAATTGCAGATGCACTAGTGATGATTTACCTAAATTCACTAGACTCTGGGGTGGTCCGGTGGATTGGAAATTAGCAAACGTGACACCACTGTTTAAAAAATGAGGTAGGCAGAGAGCGGGAAATTATAGGCCAGTGAGCTTAACTTCGGTAGTAGGGAAGATGCTGGAATCTATAATCAAGGAAGAAATAGCGAGGCATCTGGATAGAAATTGTCCCATTGGGCAGACGCAGCATGGGTTCATAAAGGGCAGGTCGTGCCTAATTAATTTATTGGGATTTTTTGGGGACATTAAGAGTGCAGTAGATAACAGGGAACCAATGGATGTGGTATATCTGGATTTCCAGAAAGCCTTTGACAAGGTGCCACACAAAAGGTTGCTGCATAAGATAAAGATACATGGCATTAAGGGTAAAGTAGTAGCATGGATAGAGGATTGGTTAATTAATAGAAAGCAAAGAGTGGGGATTAATGGGTGTTTCTCTGGTAGGCAATCAGTAGCTAGTGGTGTCCCTCAGTGATCCGAGTTGGGCCCACAATTGAACACAATTTACATAGATGATTTGGAGTTGGGGACCAAGGGCAATGTGACCAAGTTTGCAGATGACACTAAGATGAGTGGTAAAGCGAAAAGTGCAGAGGATACTGGAAGTCTGCAGAGGGATTTGGATAGGTTAAGTGAATGGGCTAGGGTCTTTCACCCTAGATGGAATACAATGTTGACAAATGTGAGGTTATCCATTTTGGTAGGAATAACAGCAAACGGGATTATTATTTAAACGATAAAATATTAAAGCATGCTGCTGTGCAGAGAGATCTGAGTGTGCTAGTGCATGAGTCACAGACAGTTGGTTTACAGGTGCAACAGGTGATTAAGAAGGCAAATGGAATTTTGTCCTTCATTGCTAGAGGGATAGAGTGTGAGACTAGGGAGATTATGCTGCAACTGTATAAGGTGTTAGTGAGGCCACACCTGGAGTATTGTGTTCAGTTTTGGTCTCCTTACTTGAGAAAGGACGTACTGGCACTGGAGGGTGTGCAGAGGAGATTCACTAGGTTAATCCCAGAGCTGAAAGGGTTGGATTACGAGGAGAGGTTGAGTCGACTGGGACTGTACTCATTGGAATTTAAAAGGATGAGGGGGGATCTTATAGAAACATATAAAATTATGAAGGGAATAGATAGGATAGATGCGGGCAGGTTGTTTCCACTGGCGGGTGAAAGCAGAACTAGGGGGCATAGCCTCAAAATAAGGGGAAGTAGATTTAGGACTGAGTTTAGGAGGAACTTCTTCACCCAAAGGGTTGTGAATCTATGGAATTCCTTGCCCAGTGAAGCAGTTGAGGCTCCTTCATTAAATGTTTTTAAGGTAAAAATAGATAGTTTTTTGAAGAATAAAGGGATTAAGGGTTATGGTGTTCGGGTCGGAAAGTGGAGCTGAGTCCACAAAAGATCAGCCATGATCTCACTGAATGGTGGAGCAGGCTCGAGGGGCCAGATGGCCTACTCCTGCTCCTAGTTCTTATGTTCTTATGTTCATATGTTCTTATGTTCTTATGAACCTGGGACCTCGGCGCTGGGAGACAGCAGTGCTAAACTTGTCTTTCTCTACCATTTACCATCTCACAGGTAGCAGTAGAAACAACCCAAGTCCAGTTTTACAATTGCCTCTCTGACGTATAACTGTGAACTACTGGATTGTAACTCCTGTGTCTGTGTCTTCAAATGCAATTAACCTTTACCTGCCTTCTCCCATCATGCAAGTCCTCACTTCTGGACAGAAGTCGGCTTACTACTCTCTGAAGGAATATGCCATTGGGCATTTAATTCTGGACTTAGGTAAACCATATTACTTTCATTTTATTCATGATCTTGTCCTGTAATGCTTTTTTTCACTTTTCCCTCTTTTATTGTGTGTCTGCAAAAGGGATGGGCATTACAAAATCCCTTTCCTGCATCCGATAAAATGCTGTGAGATTCCCAACGCTCGGCACGGCAAGGCTGCCACCGTTATAAAATGTTAATTGGTCCACTTGGCTTCTCGTTGCAAATCATGCTCCCGCTAGCTGATTCACCAGGACTGTGCTTACCAGCCACCTGCCAACAAGGGAAAGCAGCACTTAAACCGATCCGAGAAGACCAATGCCACTATTCAGCGATGCTAACCTTGCGGACTACTGGAAGCGGTAGAAGCCAGTCGGGATGCCTTGTTTCCCCAAGGATCAAGGAGGATCAGCCACCTCTGCCTGAGAGGAAGTGGCAATGGCAGTCAGCTCGGGGAGCGTAACCAGGAGGGCCAGCACCCAGTGCCAAGAACATCAACGACCTCCAGCAGGCCATTTAGGTGAGTTTGCACCAGTTCACCTTCCGCCCCCCGCACTCTCCCACCCAAGCTCCTCATCCCACCCCCTCACACCCCCCCCCCCCCCCCCCCCCCCCAACAACGGGCCATCTCGCAAAGTCCCCTCCCGCAGGCAACCACGTATGCGGCTAATGATGCCTCCTCTGTGTCCCCGCAGAAAAGTTGGCCCACAACTGATGGGAGAGGGCCCAGGCGGGTGGCGGGACATCAGAGACCTCACCCCCCATGAGGAACGGGCCCTGTAGGTCGAGGGGGTGGCCGAGGACCGAGCAGTGACCATCGTAGAGGTTGCCCCACACCCAGATCTGTAACTTCATTGCAGTGTTAATGTAAGCCTATTTGTGACACTAATAAAGATTATGATTATAGATAACCTGTCAAACGTGAGTTGCTAATGCCTTACAGACTGATCCATGCCCCCCACTGACCACATGACCATTCTCCCACAGCACATGTAACCAATGGTGCCAGATCATCCGGGGTGCCCCGGGGCACCCCTCGCCCCCCCAGCATCCAAGAGAACACCTTGGAGGAGAGCTATGAGGATGCCACAATAATAGTCGCGGCACAGCTATCATCCCCACCCTTCACCAGCACAGAGACACACACCTCCGTGGGTGAAAGTTGTGGACAGACGTCTGGGGCACATTCAGGTGAGCACCACACAGTTGCTGATACACACCAGGTGGAGGTAGGAACACTTAGGCAAGACAGCAGTCAAAATCTGCTGGACCCCAGGAGCCAGCTGGATCCCAGTCAGATGCTGAGCCTCTGGAACATGTTTACCTGGAGCTGATGTGGATGCGGATAGGGTGCAGATGTGAGATTCATAAGGGAATATCAAGACATTCCAGGAGGTCCAGGAGGAGTCCCAGAGGCTATGGGTGCAGTAGGTGGTTCCAGCAATGCAAGGAACGGAGGCCAACACCGCTAGGGTGCCGACTGCAGTGGATAGCCTGGGGCATAAAGTACACAGCATTAGTGGACTTGTCCAAGCAGGGCTCAGTTGGTAACCGCAATGGCTGAGCATCTCAACAGCATGTCCCAGTTGCTGGGGGACGTGACCCTGTCCCATATGGACCTTGATTAGGCACTGCAGAGCATGGCCTAGCCTCAGATGGGCATAGCCGAGCTGCAAAGCATCTCCCAGTCACTATGGGACCAGTACCAGTCACTGGGGTGCTCCAGAGCATGCCCAGTCACTGAGGAACATCGCTGAAGGTGTTGATACAATGCTGAAGACATTTGGGAACCGCCAGGACTGACAGAGCCTGATGATGATGCACGGGAAGCCGGGGCACCATCCAACTGCCCCTCCATCCTGACATGAACCCAAGGGCTCTGTGGACACCGACCGGGAGGAGGGGGTACTTGGTGTCAACCCGGAGTCGTCCTATGGAGTGGCAATGACAGGTACCAGCTCCCCCCGAATACCACCCCCATGACAACGACACATCCCCCAGTCATGTGTTGCTGACAAATGCACCGGGGTCCTCCGCGGAGTCCCAGAGCCCTTAGAGGACACCTGCCAGGGGCACCGGAGGGTAAGGGGAGGTAGGGAGTAAGGAGAGGCCTCCCACAGTCCAAAGATGTGCTGGTTAGGTGGATTGGCCATGCTAAATTGCCTTTAGTGTCCAAAATTGGGGTTACTCGGTTATGGGGATAGGGTGGAGGTGTGGGCTTGGGTAGGGTGCTCTTTCAAAGAGCCGGTGCAGACTCGATGGGCCGAATGGCCTCCTTCTGCACTGTAAATTCTGTGATTCTATGTTTGGGAGGCGTGGGCCGATGGGGTGGCACATCGGTAAAGTGGGGCAGTTGGGGAACACTTCTATTAATCATTAAAATCTGTTGACCTCGACCAATAAGTTGCCTATGACACTTTCTTCCACAATGCGGGCCAAGCACCAATCCCATGCCCCATCTCCCCGCTCATGGAGGTCCAGGTCTCCTCCCCCACCACCTTCCCCTGCGGCACACCATGTGCAGGTGATGGGTGTGAGCATGCATTCAGCAGATAGGTAGGGGTCAGACTACAGCATCAAATGAGGAGCTCAAGCATCAAATGGGGAGCTCAAGCACTCAACTCTCGGCAGGTTATCATCAACCCCCTGCCCTCAACTGTGACCAGCTGACTGTGCTGACACAGTCCCATAACCCTGGACTGATCTTACACAGACCCTGGGAGGATTTCCCCGCTGCTGTGCTAGGTTATGGAGGACCTCGCAGACCACCACAACGCAGGCAATCATTGGGGGATGTACTGCAGTGCACCAAGCAGAGCGGTCGAGGCATCGGAACCGCATTTTGAGGAGTCCGATGCACCGCTCAATGACAGACCAGGTGGCCGATTGGCCACATTGTATCAGGTCTTCGCATCGGTCACTAGCCTCCGTACTGGTGTCATTAACCAGCTCCTAAAAGCAGTTGCCCCTTAACACCCAAGTGCCAACTGGCCATCCTGGGGTGGTTCTGAGAAAGGGGAGGACATCCGGTGACGGCGGGCGGGAGGCAGCCCCACACTGGAGGGCTCCCGCTCGGGAATAGGAATTTTGGAGCTTTAACGTCCTGTCCCGGGGGCAACGGAGGCTGAAAAGTCTGTCAGAAGGCACAGGAAGGAGAATGTCTAAGTTTGGGAGAAAAACAGCCTTGAAAAAGGGGGTTAACGGAAGTTTGCCGTTGAATGAAAAAGTCAGCGCAAGAACTGACTTTTTCCTTCATTAAATGTTTTTAAGGTAAAGATAGATAGTTTTTTGGAGAAAAAAGGGATTAAGGGTTATGGTGTTCAGGCCGGAAAGTGGAGCTGAGTCCACAAAAGATCAGCCATGATCTCATTGAATGGCGGGGCAGGCTCGAGGTGCCAGATGGCCTACTCCTGCTCCTTGTTCTTATGTTCTAACTGTAAGGAATGCGGAGGCTGGAGCACCAAGGGAGGCTGCATCGCTCACAGCAGAAGAAATGACCAAAGTGATGGCTGTGGAAGTTGAAAAACAGTTCACAAAGCACATGGAAGCACTGAAGAAGG
Organism: Scyliorhinus canicula; assembly: GCF_902713615.1. NCBI lineage: Eukaryota > Metazoa > Chordata > Chondrichthyes > Carcharhiniformes > Scyliorhinidae > Scyliorhinus > Scyliorhinus canicula. The sequence goes on along the minus strand of NC_052151.1, from coordinate 7,975,854 downwards.
AGATGGGGGCGGTATTGAATGTGCTGGTGGAGGAGGCGATTGCCCCGGTGAGGGCGGCGGTATCAAGCGCAATGGTGGAGGTGCGGGAGCAAGGTGAGACACTGAAGGAAGTGGAAGAGGCATTATCGCAGCAGTGATCAACTCACCTCGATAGGGAAGGAGTTGCGGAGGGTGATAGAGACCAACAAAGGTCTGCGAGCCAAAATGGAAGACCTGGAAAACAGATCCAGGAAACAGAATCTGAGGATTGTGGGTCTGCCCAAAGGGGTGGAAGGTCTGAGGGCGACGGAGTATTTTGCCACGATGTTGGCAAAGCTATTGAGGGAGGGGGATGATCCCTCCTGATATGAACTGGATCGGGCTCATCGGTCGTGGAGGCCTATACCAAAGGCGAGTGAGCCGCCGAGAGTAGTAACTTTGTGTTTCCGCAGGTATAGCATGAAGGAGAAAGTCCTGTGCTGGGCAAAGCAGCAGCGGGAGATGCAGTGGGCTGGAGCTGGTATACGTACATACCAGGAGTTTACAGTGGAGCTGGCGAGGAGGCGGGCTGCCTTCAGCCGGGTGAAGAATACACTGTACATCAGCAAGGTGCAGTGCAGCACAGTATATCCAGCTAAGTTGAGGGTGACCTACAATTCCAAGGACTTTTATATTGAGACGGTGGAAGCAGCAGAGGAGTTTGCAAAGGCAGAAGGACTATGGCAGAATTGAGAATTGGTCGTGTACCGACGTAGCCTCATGTAACTTTATTTTTTCACTGCGGGTTGGTGTATGTACTAAATGAGTCAACGCTGTATATATTTGGACAAGGGAAGAGATGGGATATTCATTTCCAATGATGGTTCTTTGGGTCTTGGGTGTGAATGCAGGGGTTGTGTGCTGAAGGGGATTTCTTGGTTTTCCTGGGACTGGGCAAAGGGGAAGGAGACCCGGGCGGGGCCCTCCATGCTGGCCGATTTAAGCTGGCCTGTGAACTGGGGTGAGGTGGGCGGAGGGGCTGCGGCCATTGGAGCCTGGTAGAACAGGTTCTAGTGAGTCTAGCCATTGTGAAAAGTTGGGGGAAGGAGCCGAGGTTGGGGGGAGGCGTTTCCAAGAGGAAGTGGAGGGGTGGAGTCTGGGAGGGGGTGGGGGGGGGCAGTGTCCACAATTCATGGGTGTCAATCACGGTACTCTTTCGGGGATTGGATGGCATTGAATGTTGGTGGGGGCGGGTTGGGGGGTGGACTGTATATGTCAATGGTGACCATAGGTGATTCCTGATTCCTTTTTCTTTTTTCCTTTTCTTTATTTTCCCACCTTGGGAGGGTTTGTTTTATTTGATGCTTGTATTGTCAGGTGGGCCGTTGTTTGGGGTGGTGGGAGAATGGGATCGTTGTTGTTGATAAGGGGATTGACATTGTATTTATTACCATTTACTGTTTGTTGGTGGGATGTAAATTCTGAAGAAAATGTGAAAATGTAGAATAAAAATATTTTATAAAAAGAAAGGCCGGGGATATCTGTTCCCCAGTGTGGTGAATTATATACCTCGTTAATTCACACTGTATTGTCTTACGGGTATTGTGTCCTTGTGGGCTCTGTATACGAGCCATTGCGCGGCTCTGCCCATAGGGGGAGATGAGGAGTTTGTACTGGGCTCCACTCTTGGCTCTGCCCATGGCCCCACCCAGGGCTCCTCCCACTAACCGGAAGTATAAAGCACTGCAGTCGTAAGACTTCTCTCAGTTCATCTCGTCGCAGGCAGGCTCAGTGGTAAGATTATTAAAACCACTGTCCACTACCAATCACATGTCTTGTGAATTGATGGTCACATCAATTTAATATTCTTAGGAAACGAGAGGAAAACTACTATGGAATCAGCCCTCAAACCTGACCGACTAGAACTCTATCCGCAGGCTGCAGAGCCAAAATAAATCTTTCTACACTGGCTCAGATGTTTCAAGGCCTACCTGGCTGAATCAAGCACTTCAGAAACTACGGAGGAGCAGAAACTCAGCCTACTGCACGCAAGGGTGAGCCATCGTATCTCTACACAACTTAACTGTACTACCTGGTATACGGAGGCCCTGGCCATGCTCGATCGAATGTACGTGCGGCCCATCAACGAGGTGTACGTGCGCCACATTTTTACGACCCACCGCTAGCGCCCCGCGGAGTCGCTGGAAGAAATCCTGCGCGATTTAAAAGCCCTAGCTCGGGACTGCAATTATCAGGCTGTAACAGCCGCTCAACATATGGAACTCGCTGTCCGTGATGTATACGTGGCAGGGCTCAGGTCCAACTATGTGCGCCAACGTTTGCTTGAGAAAGGGGCCCAGAACTTGGAGGACACTGTAGAGTTAGCTACAACCATGGAGGTCTCGTTCCGCAGCCTCACCTCGTTCCCCACGGACCAAGCGACCCCATCATGGGCCCCCGACCAATGACTGCCCCAGGCCTGCGCCGCGCGGCCCCCTACCCACTATGCAGCACCAGCGTGCCTTTTGTGGGCAGCCCCAGCACCCACGGCAGCACTGCCCGGCCCGCAACGCGACCTGCAGCAGCTGCGGTCGCAAAAGACACAATGCCCGGGTATACCTAGCGAAGAAAACTCCTACTCCAACTCTCCCGCAGCCCAGAGCACTCGCTTCCCAAACTCATAGGCCCGCAGGCCCCGTAATGCTGCAGCCTGTATGCCGACTCCGCCCCCACCCGACATGTGTGACTCATGGGGGCCGCCATCTTGGCAACCGTCCTCCACGCGACCGGCCACGTGCGATTCATGGGGGCCGCCATCTTGGACGCCATCTTCCTCGCCACCCGCCACGTGCGATCCATGGGGGCGGCCATCTTGGGCTCCATCCTCTTCAACCACTGAAACTCATCTCGAAGACTACGACCTCAGCGGACAGTCATCACGGGGCCACTCCAGCACAGCTGATCGAGCCGCCGACTACCCGCAACTCAGCGCGGTCACGTTGGACCAGTCACGTCCGAAACACCTCCGGAACTATATGATGACCGTTAAAATCAATGGGTGCAGGACACCGTGCCTCCTCGACTCCGGGATCACCAAGAGCTTCGTACACCCAGAACTGGTAAGACGCTGTTCGCTCCCTATCTTCCCTGCACGGCAAACTATCTCCCTCGCCTCGGGTTCACTCTCTGTTCACATCCAAGGGCGCACCGTCGCGACCCTAACGAGTCAGGGCGCCAGCTACTCGAACTTCCAGCTGTACGTACTCCCCGGACTCTGCGCCCCATTCTTCTCGTATTATGCCCAGTGGGTCCCTCAGTATGCGGACAAAGCCCGCCCACTATTTAAGGCCACACTCTTTCCTCTGTCAGCTGAGGCTCGCCAGGCCTTCAAGGAGGACATCGCCAAAGCGGCCATGCGGGCGGTGGATGAATCCGTCCCCTTCCAGGTGGAGAGCGACGCCTCAGAGGTCGCTCTCGCAGCCACTCTAAATCAGGCAGGGAGACCAGTCCCATTTTTCTCCCGAACCCTCTCCGCTTTGGAACTTCGACACTCCTGGGTCGAAAAAGAAGCACAAACCATCGTGGAAGCTATACGACACTGGAGGCACTACCTCGCAGGTAGGAGGTTCACCCTCATCACCAACCAAAGATCGGTTGCCTTCATGTTTGACAACTCACAAATGGGCAAAATTAAAAATGATAAAATCCTGCGGTGGAGGATCGAACTCTCCACCTACAATTCTGATATTATGTGTCGACCGGGGAAGCTCAACGAGCCCCCAGATGCCCTGTCCCGCGGCACGTGCGCCAGCGCACAAGATGACCGCCTGAAAGCTATCCACAATGACCTCTGCCACCCGGGGGACACCCGGCTCGCTCACTACGTCAAAGCCCGAAATCTGCCTTTCTCCACCGAGGAGGTAAAAGCCATCACCAGGGATTGCCCGATCTGCACGGAGTGCAAACCGCACTTCTATAGACCAGACAAGGCCCACCTGGTAAAGGCATCCTGGCCCTTTGAACGCCTCAGCATCGATTTCAAAGGGACACTCCCTCGACCAATCGAAATGTGTACTTTCTGAACGTCATCGACGAGTTCTCCCGCTTCCCGTTTGCCATCCCGTGCCCCGATATGACCTCCCACACAGTCATCAGAGCTCTGCACAGTATCTTCACTCTGTTCGGGTTCCCCAGCTACGTCACAGCGACAAGGGTCCGTCCTTTATGAGCGACGAGCTGCGTCAGTACCTGCTCGACAAGGGCATCGCCTCGAGCAGGACTACCAGCTGCAACCCCAGGGGAAACGGGCAGGTGGAGAGGGAGAGCGCGACGGTCTGGAAGACCGTCCTACTGACCCTCCGGTCCAGGAATCTCCCGACCTCCCATTGGCAGGAGGACCTCCCCGACGCGCTCCATGCTATTAGGTCCCTCCTATGCACCGCCACCAACCAGACCCCTCACGAGCGGCTATTTGTTTTTTCTAGCGGCACTACCACGGGGGTTTCGCTCCCAGCTTGGTTGAAGACACCGGGCCCGGTTCTCCTCCGGAAGCACGTCAGGGTACACAAAACTGATCCACTCGTAGAAAGAGTGCTCCTACTCCACTCAAACCCCAAATACGCTTTCATCGAATACCCTGATGGCCGTCAGGACACTGTTTCCCTCCGGGACCTGGCGCCTGCAGGATCCAACTCCACCACCACTACCGCTGAGGTACCCCTCACACTACACCCCACCCAACCCTCCACTGCTCCGCGCCCCTGCGCCTATAGGTTTCCTGCGCTCCCCGTCTCCCGTCGCACCAGTCGGGTACGAAGCTCAGATCGAATCACCCCCAGAGTCCACCATCGTACCCTCACCGACCGCCCCCACCCAGCCACCTGAAGAGGCTGCAACCCCGGTGCTCCGCCGATCCCAAAGGACGACTCAGCCACCGGACCGGCTCAATTTGTAGACCCATCACCCCCGCCGGACTTGATTTTTTTACAGGGGGTGAATGTGGTGAATTATATACCTCGTTAATTCACAGTGTATTGCCTTACGTGTATTGTGTCCTTGTGGGCTCTGTATACGAGCCGTTGTACAGCTCTGCCCGTAGGGGGAGATGAGGAGTTTGTACTGGGCTCCACCCTTGGCTCCGCCCATGGCTCCTCCCAATAACCGGAAGTATAAAGCACTGCAGTCGTAAGCTTGCTCTCAGTTCATCTCGTCGCAGGCAGGCTCAGTTGTAAGACTATTAAAACCACTTCCAATCACGTGTCTTGTCAATTGATGGTCACATCACCCAGGATGTAGATGTCATGCCCATCCGTGGGAAGCGTGCATAATGTTCAGGTGGTGGTTGCACACTAGCTGGATATTCAGGGAGTGGAACACCTGGATGTAGGGCACTCCAAGATGGCCCGGTGTGCACAAGGTGACATGCATGCCTGTGGTAGTATGACTAGGGGTATTACGGTACCTGGGAGTGTGAGCTGCCATTGGTGCAGAGGACTCGCTGCCCATTGGCCCAGGTATCGTGTGCCTCTTAGCCCGATTGGCAAAGAGGAAGGTAGCTCCGCCTACAAGGCGGGGTATACGAACCCGTGTCCCCAGCAGCCAGCCATTTTCCTGTACGTCTGCTGCCGGGTTCACTTCTTGCTAATTAAAGCCTTTCGTTCGGACTTCACCTACGTTTCGTGTCCATTGATTGTGCATCAATGCCATCTATTACCATCTGGACCTGGGCATCCCGGTGTTGGTGGAGAATCCTGCTGCCCGGGCACCTTGTTGGGTCTGGTCCATGTCAAAGTCTATATCGCTTTCTGCCTCGGAAAACAGGGTTTCCATGAGCTCACAGATGTACATGTGGGTTGTAGCTTGTGAGATGCCACACAAGTCTCCGCTCAAGCCCTAGAATGATTCTGAGGCATAGAAGGTCAGGGCTGCAGTGACCTTGGTGGTCACCGGGAGCAGGTATTCTCCATCTTCAACATGGTGCTAAGTCCGCAAGGACATGATACAGGTGCTGCCCCGTCCCCTTGTTGAGGCAGAGTCTTCTGCAGCACACATGTCTGTCATCTGTTCGAAAGAACAGATACGCCTATACACCTTGGGCTGTCTCGAGCCTTCCCCTTTGGATCCCTGTCTGGCCTATTGGGCGGCCAGATCCTCAGAGAGTGGGCTGGGGCCCTGCACATGGGCCACCACGTTAAGTCTCTCTCTGTCAATGCTGCTACCGCTGCCTTCTCTGGCATCTGTCTGCCTAGCCTGCTAGCAGCACCATGAGGGCATGTTCTGCAGGGTTCAAGATATTGTCCATTCCATGCAATATCTGTGAGGGTGTGAGACTAATGATCAGCGGTGTCTTCCACCCTGGGACTCTCTATGTCCTCCATCGCTCTTCCCCCCACCCCACCAATCTGACATGCCCTGCCCACACACCCCCGGCTGCAGCGGAGGCCACGGTCATCATCTTCCAGGCCCTGTATCCCAGACACCCGCACGTAACCTTACCCAGACCGGTCACTGGTCCCATCCCCAGTGGACATGCCCACTCTCTGGTCTGGTCCCGGTGTCAGGGTTCAGCCCCTGCGTGTTTCGATGTGGTCACTACGCCCAATGTGGTGTGTTGGAAGTTATGGGTGATTGGCGGGGCAGGCAGGGATTGGGGCTGCCCCCAGAACGGGACTGATTCAATGTTTGGCATAGTAGAACCGCAGACACTGAGACACATATCTGTACCAAGCCCCCCCCCCCCCCCCCCCCCCCCCCAAACACCAATCCACCCCCCCCCCCCCCACCGCTTAAGCACAAGGTGCCCATTAAATCATGCCCTTTATCTCGGGTTTGCTGTGGCCATCATTCAGAGAGGATTTCAACACTCCAAACTGAATGGTTGGAGGTGAAAATGCTACCACTTATGAAGGGGAAACCAAAAATCAAAGACACATTTCTGTTTATGGACAGGTAGTGAGAAGAGGCTGCTTAAATTAATCTCCCTCCTGGCCATAACACTTCCGTGCACTGGCAATCACCATCAGATTGGCATTCCACTTTTATTTGCCTACCTTCAGCTGAAGTTCCACATTTCTCACCTGGATTTCCAGCCCAGACCTACTGTAAATGGTGGAGCGTAGCTGCTTTTGAAATCCTTCAATGCAGTGTAGGAGCATCGGGGGAAATTAAAATGTGGCCCTTTTTCGAGCACCAGTCATATTCCATTAAGTGTAGATGTCCCTTTGTTTCAATGGGGAACTTGTGGCCAGGATCCAGGATGTCTCAGAATGGGTAGCGGGCACCCTGAAGGGTGAAGGCAAACAGGCAGAGGTCATGGTACATATTGGTATTAACGACATAGGGAGGAAGGGGCATGAGGTCCTGCAGCAGGAGTTCAGGGCGCTAGGCACAAAGTTAAAGGACAGGACCTCTAGGGTTGTAATGTCGGGATTACTTCCTGTGCCACGTGCCAGTGAGGCTAGGAATAGAAAGATAGAGCAGCTAAACACGTGGCTAAACAGCTGGTGATGGTCCACTCGGAGCTCTTCCGGGGCAGGTATGACCTGTATAAGAAGGATGGGTTGCATCTAAACTGGAGAGGCATAAATATCCTGGCTGTGAGGTCTGCTAGTGTCACACGGGAGGGTTTAACCTAGTATGGCAGGGGGGTGGGTGTGGTGATATGCATCACTGTAAATACACAAGGGGTCAATGTAAATACACTACGACTAAGTAAACACTAGAGGGAGCACCAGAGACGTCATGACATGCAGACATCCAGCTAATGAACAAATAGAATAGGACACGCCCAATGGGCAGTCAAGACACTATCACAAGGGGGCATTACACAACCCATATATAAAGACGGGGCACACATGCTCTGTCTTTTTCCACAGGCGACACTTAGACAGTGGGACAGGGGCAGATCAAAAGCATCACATCCACCACGTGGCTTTGAGCAGACTGGTTAGTTAGACTGAGTTACCACAACAAGATCAGCAGGAGAGTCGAACTCAGAGAACTGTGCTAATGCTTCAATAAATGGCAGCATCCGACCTAGATGGCGTGGCCGATGCTGAGAAGATAGACCTTCTACTCACTATTGCGGGTGAAAGTGCAACAGTAATCTTCAACTCCTTCAAGTACTCCAAAGGGCAGGACAAGAGAGACTTCCAGACAGTCCTGGACAAGTTTGAAAACTACTGCGAGGTGAACACAACAGAAATCGGTAAAACTGGTGCCTATACTCGCCACGAGGTAAAGATAGGCTTACAGCAGAAGCAAACAGCAATTTTGGTTGGCAGCCATCTTACGCAAGGAGCGCACATGCGCAGTTCCCGAAGACGCAAACTGGCGAAACAGTATTTTGCACATGCGCGAGAAGCCGTGCATGCGCAGTTGCGAAAAGAGCGCACAGTGAAGGAAAAGCGATCTGCGCATGCACAATTCATTCCTACGCAATACAGCACAAACGTCATGACATCAGAGGCCCCGGACCATGCCCACTTATAGGGGAAATGTCCGAAAAAAGTGAAAACAATTTTAAAGCCAGAAAAGACAATGCTTTCCCCTGGAACGACAGCACAATGCACTTCGACCAGTAGCTGAAAGTAACCTCCACAGAACCCTGCAACAAGCAGCTAGCACTGCCCTAAGAGATTATTTAGTCCCTAAGGACTACGACTCAGACGATCATTCCATCATTGGACGTGGCGACCTCAGTACCAAATCCGGACCGCAACGAGATGTATTTTACATTGAAGCATCCGACACAGTCATGGACGAGTTCTTTGGATTTGAGGATCCTCAGCCCAGCATAGACGACATCTCGACCCATGAGTTCAGGATTCTGCTGCGGCCTGACGCCAAGAGACAGAGGGTGGTACAAGGCCACAGAGAGCGGCCTGACACCAAGAGAGTGGTCCACCACCACGAAGAATCCCCGACTCCACACAGAAAGACTCCACAGCGAGACCACTGCACATCTCCACACAGAGAACACAGAAAGACTCCACAGCGAGACCACTGCACAATTCCATTGAGAGCACACAGATCGACACCACAGTGAGACCATGACTCCACACAGGGAACAATGCCAGACTCCACAGAGAGAGCGGTACAAGCCTCCACAGCGAGCTCGTTAACAGACTCCACAATGGAAGCAATGCAAGACTCCAGAGTGCAGTCCTTGCATGAAAAAGACCATGAAGAAGGTCTAGCAACCTTATCTGAGCAACCAGCAGCGGACGATGCAAGTCTGCTCAAGCGCAGAGCAAGGTGACTATGACAGACTACCATGCTCAAGTGAACAACAAAAATACTATTACAGTCTACCCAAATTATTTGAGCCACCAGAAGAAGACTCTGACAGTCTACCCAGGTTATTTGAGCCACTAGAAGAAGACTCTGACAGTCTACCCAGCTCATCTAACTGACAAGAAGACACTAAAGGTCCACCCACTGTATGTGCGACAAGTGACAAAGGCTTCACAATTCCCATACAAGATGTGCGAGATCTCAGCGAGACTGACAGATCTCAGCTAATATGTACAGAAGCACTCGACAATCAAAGTGAGGCTCCCAGTGACTCTAGTGACACCACGTTAATTCAAACCTCATCTACTCAAACCTCTCCACAAGAACCTGAAATGACTCCAGATAGGGAGCATCAAGAAACCAAAGGTGATTCAGGTGAACCAGAAAGGGCTCCAGACGGAGAGCATCAACAAGCCAAAGATGATTCAAGTGAACCGGACATGACTCCAGACGGGGAGCGCCGAGGAATCAGAGACGACACGCTCAATGAAACAGCAGATGTCACAAAGGACACTGACACAAGTAACTTTGTGAAGGACTCGAATTCTCCACTCAGTGTGGTCATTGAGCACAACAAACACACAATAAAACCTACAAAAACAACAACAAAGACAACAACAAGAAGCGTACCAGAGGCAACAAACACAACAGGCACGTCAATAACAATGACAACAACAATAGAACAACTGGTACGACATGGTCCAACTCTGCCCATGAAGGACAATGTTACTGCTCAGCTCAGAAAAATGGCGAGAGTGCAAACATATATCCGATTTGTAATGGTCCCACCGCCCCCAGAACCGGTTCCAATGTCCCAAAAATCTGAACCCCTCCCTCCTGCACCATCTCTCAAGCCACACATTCATTCTGACTATTCTTGAATTTCTACTCTGACTGTCTTGTGGCACTGGTAGCAATCCTGAGATTACTACCTTTGAGGTCCTACTTTTTAACTTATCTCCTAGCTCCCTAAATTCTGATTGTAGGACCTCAACCCGTTTTTTACCTATATCGTTGGTGCCTATATGCACCATGACAACTGGCTGTTTACCCTCCCCCTTCAGTATGTCCTGCAGCCGATCTGAGACATTCCTGACCCGTGTACCCGGGAGGCAACATACCATTTGGGAGTCTCGTTTTCGATCACAGAAATGCCTGTCTACTCCCCTTACGATTGAATCCCCTATGACCATAGCCCTGCCAGTGTTTTTCCCGCCACTCTGTGCAGCAGAGCCAACCATGGTGCCATGAGCCTGGCTACTACTCCCTTCCCCTGGTGAGTCATCTCCTCCAACAGTATCCAAAACGGTATACCTGTTTTGGAGTGAGATGACCGCAGGGGACACCTGCACTGCCATCCTGCTCTTTCTCTGCCTTTTGGTCACACATTTCCTGTCTCCCTTGCCAATCCTAATCTGCGGTTTGACCAACTCACTGAATGTGCTATCCAAGGCCTCCTCAGCATCGCGGATGCTCCAAAGTGAGTCCATCCGCAGCTCCAGAGCCGTCAAGTGGTCGAACAGAAGCTGCTGTTGGATACACATCCCGCACATAAAGGAGCCGAATCCTGAACTCCCACATTGAGCACGAGGAGCATAACACGGGTCTGGGATCTCCTGCCATTTTTACACTTTACCTTAACTGATTACAAATATATCAAATAATGAATAAGTGAAAGGAATAAAGATTTTACTTCCCAATCACAATACTTACCAACACACGAGGAGTTAGATTTCTTCCAGCTACTGCTAATTGGAGCACTTTCCTTACTAGCCAATCAGCTCACTGCTTTGCTGTGATGTCACTCTTTATCCCCAAATTTATCCCCAAAGACCCTGTGGCCGCTGTTTAAGCAGCGAAGCAACTCCGCCCACTCCAACATCTGAATTCCCGCCAAAGAGACTCGAATCAGCGAAGCAGCTAGTTTAAATACTCACCGCTCGACTCTGTAGCTCCGCCCACTCCAACGCCAAAATTTCCCGAAAACTCACAAGGGGGCATTACACAACCCATATATAAGGACAGGGCACACATGCTCTGTCTCTTTCCACAGGCGACACTTAGAGAGTAGGACAGGGGCAGATCAGAGGTATTGCACCCACCACGTGGCTTCGAGCAGACTGGTTAGTTAGACTGAGCTACTATAGCAAGATTAGCAGGAGAGTCGAACTCATAGAGAATTGTGCTAATGCTTCAATTAATCACATTGAACTTATTTCAAAGTTTGGAGTATCTTTTGGTCAAAGCTGCATTGAGTTGCAGCGAGTGTAATCCCAGAGTTCATAACACAACATATATATTGGTACTAATGACATAGGCAGGAAGGGGCATGAGGTCCTGCAGCAGGAGTTCAGGGAGCTAGGCAGAAAGTTAAAGGACACGACCTCTAGGGTTGTAATGTTGGGATTACTTCCTGTGCCAGTGAGGCTAGAAATAGGAAGACAGAGAAGCTAAACACGTGGTTAAACAGCTTGTATTGGAGGGAGGGTTTCTATTATCGGAGCCACGGGGAGCTCTTCTGGGGCAGGTGTCACCTGTGTAAGAAGGACGGTTTGCATCTATGCTGGAGAGGCGTAATTATCCTGACTACGAGGATTGCTAGTGTCACACGGGAGGGTTTAAACCAGCATGACTGGGGGGTGGGTACCGGAGCAATAGGTCAGAAGGTGGAAAAATTGAGGGAGAACTAGGGAATAGGGCCAGTATGGCTCTGTGGAAGAGCAGACAGAGAGATGTTCCTGAAAACAACGGGACTGGTGGCCTGAAGTGCATATGTTTTAATGCAAAAAGTATAACAGGTAAAGCAGATGAACTTAGAGCTTGGATTAGTACTTGGAACTCTGATGTTGTTGCCATTACAGAGACCTGATTGAGGGAAGGACAGGATTGGCAGCTAAACGTTCCAGGATTTAGATGTTTCAGACGGGATAGAGGGGGATGTAAAAGTGGTGGAGGTGTTGCGCAACTGGTGAGGGAGAATATCAAAGCTGTACTGCGGGAGGACACCTCCGAGGGCAGCGAGGCTATATGGGTAGAGATCAGGAATAAAAAGGGTGCAGTCACAATGTTGGGGGTTTACTACAGGCCTCCCAACAGCCAGCGGCAGCCAGTTGAGCAGATAGGTAGCCAGGTTTTGGAAAGGAGAAAAAGCAACAGGGTTGTTGTGATGGGAGACTTCAACTTCCCCAAAATTGACTGGGACTCACTTAGTGCTAGGGGCTTCGATGGGGCAGAGTTTGTAAGGAGCATCCAGGAGGGCTTCGGAAAACAATGTGTAGATAGTCCAACTAAGGAAGGGGCTATACTGGACCTGGTTTTGGGGAATGAGCCCGACCAGGTGGTTGAAGTTTCAATCGTGGAGCATTTCGGGAACAGTGACCACAATTCAGTAAGTTTTAAAGTGCTGGTGGACAAGGATAAGAGTAGTCCTGGGGTGAATGTGCTAAATTGGGGGAAGACTAATCATAACAATATTAGGTGAGAACTGAAGAACCTAGATTGGGGGCGGATGTTTGAGGGTAAATCAACATCTGACATGTGGCAGGCTTTCAGATGTCAGTTGAAAGGAATTCAGGACCGGAAGTTCCTGTGTGGAAGAAGGATAAATATGGCAAATTTCGGGAACTTTGACAACGAGAAATATTGCAGGCTTTGTCAAAAAGAAAAAGGAGGCATTTGTCAAGGCTAGAGGGCTGAGAACAGACAAAGCTTGTCTGGAATCTAAGGAACGTAGGAAGGAACTTAAGCAAGGAGTCAGGAGGGCTAAAAGGGGTCACAAAAAGTTATTGGCAAGAAGGGTAACAAGGATAATCCAGGGAACTACAGGCCGGTGAGCCTTGGGTCAGTGGTAGGGAAATTACTGGAGAGAATTCTTCGAGACAGGATCTGCTCCCATTTGGAAGAAAGTGTATGTATTAGCGAGAGGCAGCAAGGTTTTGTGAAGGGGAGGTCGTGTCTCACTAAAGTTTTTCGAGGACGTCACAAAGATGCAGGCAGGGCTGTGGATATTGTCTATATGGACGGCAGTAAGGCCTTTGAAAAGGTCCCTCATGGCAGACTGGTACAAAAGGTGAAGTCACACAGGATCAGGGATGAGCTGTCAAGATGGATACAGAAATGGCTAGGTCATAGAAGGCAGAGAGTAGCAATGGAAGGGTGCTTTTCTGATTGGAGGGCTGTGACGAGTGGTGTTCCGCAGGGATCAGTGCTGGGACCTTTGCTGTTCGTAGTACACATAAATGATTTGGGTGAAAATGTAACTAGTCTGATTAGTAAGTTTGCGGACAACACAAAGGTTGGTGGAATTCAGGAAAGCAATGAAGACTGTCAGAGGATACATCAAGTGCGAAATTCTCCCCTACCCGGCGGGGTGGGGGGGGTCCCGGCGTAGCGGAGTGGCGCCAACCACTCTGGTGTCGGGCCTCCCAAAAGGTGCGGACCTTTAGGGGCTAGACTCGCACTGGAGTTGCTCCCGCTCCGCCGACATGCGCCAACGGTCTTTAGCGCTACGCAGGCCGGCATCGGGACTGAGCGAAAGGCCTTCGGCGGTCGGCATGAGTCCGCGCATGCGCCGGAGCGTCAGCGGCCGCTGACGTCACTACCGGTGCATGCACGGTGGAGGGGGTCTCTTCTGCCTCCACCATGGTGGAGGCCGTGGCGGAAGAAAAAGAGTGCCCCACGGCACTGGCCTGCCCACTGATCGGTGGGCCCCGATCGCGGGCCAGGCCACCGTGGGGGCACCCCCCGGGGCCTGATCGCCCCGCCTCCCCCCCCCCCCCCGCCCCCAGGACCCCGGGGGCCCGCTCGCGCCGCCAGTCCCACCGGCACAGAGCTTGTTTAAACCACGTCGGGGGAGAGGCCTGACAGCGGTGGGACTTCAGCCCACCGTGGGCCGGGGAATCACCACGGGGGGCCCGCCGATCGGCGTGATTCCCGCTGCCGCTGATTCCCGGGTGGCGGAGAATTCTGGCCACGGCGGGGGCAGGATTTACGCCGGCTCCGGGCGATTCACCGACCCTGCGGGGATTGGAGAATTCCGCCCCAGGATTTAGATCGTTTGGAGACTTAGGCGGAGAGATGGCACTTGGAGTTTAATCCAGACAAATGTGAGGTAATGCATTTTGGAAGGTCTAATGCAGGTAGGGAATATACAGTGAATGGTAGAATCATCAAGAGCATTGACAGACAGAGAAATCTACGTATACAGGTCCATAGGTCATTGAAAGGGGCAACACAGGTGGAGAAGGTAGTCAAGAAGGCATGCTTGCCTTCATTGGCCGGGGCATTGAGTATAAAAATTGGCAAGTCATGTTTCAGCTGTATAGAACCTTAGTTGGGCCACACTTGAAGTATAGTGTCCAAATTTGGTCGCCACACTACCAGAAAGATGTGGAGGCTTTAGAGAGGGTGCAGAAGAGATTTACCAGGATGTTGCCTGGTATGGAGGGCATGAGCTATGAGGAGCGGTTGAATAAACTAGGTTTGTTCTCACTGGAACGATGGAGGTTGAGAGACGACCTGATAGAGGTCTACAAAATTATGAGAGGCATAGACAGAGTCGATAGTCAGAGGCTTTTTCCCAGGGTAGAGGGGTCAATTACTAGCGGGCATAGGTTTAAGGTGCGAGGGGGCAAGGTTTAGAGGCGATGTACGAGGCAAGTTTTTTTACACAGAGGGTAGTGGGAGCCTGGAACTCGCTGCCGGAGGAGGTGGTGGAAGTAGGGACGATAGTGACGTTTAAGGGGCATCTTGACAAATACATGAATGGGATGGGAATAGAGGGAAACCGACCCCGGAAGTGCAGAAGATTTTAGTTTAGACGGGCAGCATGGTCGGCACAGGTTTGGAAGTTCCTGTGCTGTAATTTTCTTTCTTCTTTGTTCTTAAGTAAGGTGCTCTTTCCAAGGGCCAGTGCAGACTCGATGGGCCGAATGGCCTCTTTCTGCATTGTAAATTCTATGACTTCTATGGCTATGACTACATGTCATTGACGAGAGGTAGGAACTTGCCAGCAGTGCCGTGGGATTCTACCTGAAATATCCACCACAAATAGACAGAATCAGCCCTATGGGTACAATTTTCTCCCTTTTTTTCAAAATGTTGCCTCGAGAAATATTCAAGCAATTTGAAAAAAAAAGTAAAGCATGGGATCCACCACGTCATTCTGGTGTGTCCCCCGCCAGCAACCTTGACTCCTGAAAGGAAAGGCCACCCTGATCAAAAAAATATATAAGTTAAAAGGTTCTCTTCACAGAAACGGAAACCACCCCTCACGGACATGGAAGCCACCGCCCCAGAAGGAATCTTCCCCTGCTCCACAGACATGGGAAATCCCTCCCCTGTCCGGAACACACACCCACACAACCAGTGCCAACCATGCATATTTTAGCGATTTGGATAGAGTGGTAAGTCTGAAGGCGTGCTGTAGTCATATGTGGTTGTGAGTCAGCGGGGGAATTGGAAGGTTGTTGGAGGGATAGGGGTTGGTCAGGGCTGGTAGGGAAGTGTAGTTGGGGGCAAAGGCTTAGTCAAGCTGGGGAATTGAGAGTTGGAATAATCAGGAGTTTAGGGAGCAGTCGGGGAGCGAAGGGATAGTCAGGGGGATAGTCGAGAATTGGGGGTTACTAAGTTGGGTGTCGTCAGAGAATAGGGTCAGTCGGATTGGGGAATTGAGGGTTGGGATAGTAATCAGGGGAATGGGGTAGTTGGGGGAAGTTGGGGAATGGGATAGCTTGGGAATGGTGGTTGGGGTAAGAATTAGATGGGTTGGGTAATTGGAGGTTGGGATAGTCGGGGTGGGGGAGTAGTCAGGTGACTAAAGGAGCAGTCGAAGGTTGGGGGAATAATTGGACGGAGTAGACGAGGTTGGTGTGGGAGACAAGAGCAGGGACCAAAGTAATAAGAAAGTTATGAATTAATTGAATAGAGAATTCAAGATTAACTTCTGGTTAGAATTACCATAAGGACTCATTTCGGTGTGATGCATTTGAGGGGAACTCAGCTTAAATATGAGGGCAAATGGAAGAGAAGGCACAGCGGCCCAGAGATTAACAATACTGCCTCAGCGCCAGAGACCTGGCTTCAATTCCCACCATGGGCAACTGTCTATGTGGAGTTTGTATGTTCTCCCCGTGTCTGCATGGGTTTCCTCTGGGTGTGACGGTTTTCTCTCACAGTCCAAAGATGTGCAGGTTAGGTGGATTGGACATGCTAATTTGTTCCTTTGGGTGAGGTTACAGGGCGGGGATTGGGCCCAGGTAGGGTGGTCTTTCAGAGGGTCGGAGCAGACTTGATGGACCTTTCTGTACTGTAGGGATTACATGATATGAGGTTAGATAGGCTTGTGTAGACTATAAACATCAGTTGAATGAATGATCTGTTTCAGTGCACAAGAAAGTTTTACCTCCATTTTATTAATAACAATTTCAGAATCCTGGTCCCACACACGAGCAGTACCATCTTCAGTGATATACTCTTTGCAGGCTGTAACCATTTGATTTGTGATCTAAAGTTGATAACATACAATATTACAGCAAAATTACCAATATGCAGATCAATTCTGAGAACAATTTATAATCAAATTAAAGTACCAACCTTAATAAATAGAGAGGTCATCTGTTGAGACGTGTTGTAGTATTGAGACACATTATGGATCATTTGAATCGTATTTATCAAATTTGGAACTCCTTTTGTCATAGTGACCTGGAAGTTTAATTATTTAATAACTATGATACTGTAAAGATAAAAATATTTTTTAAAAATAAAGCACAGAATTAAAAGTTACAATAACAGCAAAATATTGCAGGTCCTGCAATTAAAAGGATTATTTAGGGCAGCACGATAGCATAGTGGTTAGCACAATGGCTTCACAGAGCCAGGGTCCCAGGTTTGATTCCCGACTCGGGTCACTGTCTGTGCGGCGTCTGCATGTTCTCCCCGTGTCTGCGTGGTTTCCTCCAGGTGCTCCGGTTCTTCCCACAGTCCAAAGATGTGCAGGAGTAGGTGGATTGGCCATGCTAAATTGCCCTTAGTGCCCAAAAAGGTAAAGTGGGGTTACGGGAATAGGGTGGAAGTGTGGGGATAGGGTGGAGGTGTGGGCTCAGGTAGGGTGCTCTTTCCAAAGGCCGGTGCAGACTCGATGGGCTGAATGGCCTCCTTCTGCACTATAAATTCTGTGATTCTATGATATTGGTTGCTCCTGTGAGTGGATTTTTTTAATATGAGAATAAACTCAAGTCAATGATCATAAAAACCGTTGAAGTCACCGTGGATGTTTTGAAGATGGAATGCTAACAGTGTGAATCGTCCTATTGTGCATTATTCATAAAGAACATGCTTTCAGACCAACATGAAAAGAAGAAAATAATTTGTAGTAACGAATATATAAATGGCAGCAAATAACTGTACACACTGTAGTTGCAAAATGTAGAACCACGACCTGAAAATACTTTGGGACTGCACCTGCACCGCCAATGTTATTTAGCCAGGAATGTAAACTGGGGGTGGAATTTTCCAGTATTTTGGCGATGTGTGGTTTTGGTCAAGAAAACTGGAATCACACTGACCCTGACAGTGCAATTTCACGACACATTGAGAGTAACTTCAAAACAATTTCCATGAGATTCACGTCGCATCCAAGGCGAGGTAGCTCTGATTCGCTAGCCCGGGGTCAGCTGAGTAATTCAATTCGGATGCTACATTTTAACACCTCCTCTGAAATTATTCATAGTCTGGTGAAGAGGATGGCAGCTGGGAAGCCTGTGCCATGGTTCTCAGAGGGGGCTCTGACCAGGGGTTGACGGATGCAATGGAGAAGAGGCCAAATTCTGACTAAACAGATTAAACTGACAGTGGATGCGAGAGAAATTGGTGAGGAGTCTGTATTACAGGAAGATTAACTTGGATGGTGTTTCTCAAGGAAATTAAATCCTCATCAACAGATGTATTTTACCACTGAAAAAGAGACTTATGGCAGGATTCTCCGTTGGCTGACATCAGAATTGTGAAACACGATCTGGCAAAGAATCAGCTGAAAATTGTGGTCGGCACTGGGCGCCAAACAGAATTCCATGCTCTGGTTCCTCAACAGTGGCATGAATGCGTCTTACGCCACACGCCAACGTGGGCATTCAAATGGTACAGTAAATGCTGTTGGCATATCATTCCCGGCTTGGGTCACTGTCTGTGTGGAGTCTGCATGTTCTCCCCCGTGTGCGAAGGTTTCCTCCGGGTGCTCCAATTTCCTCCCACAGTCCAAAAGATGTGCAGGTTAGGTGGATTATCCATTCTAAATTGCCCTTAGTGTCCAAAAGGGTTAGGTGGGGTTACTGGGTTACGGGAATATAGGGGATGGGGATGGAGTGCAGGCATGGGGCTTGGGTAGGGTGCTCTTTCCATGGGCCGGTGCAGACCCGATGGACTGAATAGCCTCCTTCTGCACTGTAAATTATATGATCTCTGATTAACGCGCCTGCCTCCCTGTATTCTCCAGGCCTACCGCGATGCTCTGTCTCCACCAGGCAAAACCATGAGGTGGAGATTGTTGACAGCTTCAAATTCCGAGGTGTGCATTTCACCAACAATCAGTCCTAGTCCACCCATGTCCTGCTCCACCTACACCTATATTTTCTCAGGAAAACAAAGGAAATTCGGCATGTCCACGCTTACTTTTACCAATTTTTACAGATGCACCCAGAAAGCATCTTACCTGGCTGCATCACAGCCTGGTATGGCAACTGCTCAGCCCAAGAGCGTAAGAAACTACAGCGAGTCTTGAACACAGCCCAGTCCATCACGCGAACCCACCTCCCAGCCATTGACTTTGTCTACACCACCCACTGCCTTGGGAAAGCGGGCAGCATAATCACAAACACCTCCCACCCGGCTTTTTCACTCTTCCAACTTCTTCTATCAGGCAGGAGATACAAAAGTCTGAGAACATGCACTAACTGATTCAAAAACAGCTTCTTCCCCATTGTTACTCTCAAATGACCCTCTTATGTACTGATTTGATCTCTCCTCTACTCAGTAGTACTGCACTCCTGTGTTGCTTCACCCAATGCATGTCTGTCCTTATGTATTTACATAGTAAATTTATGTATGTCCTACGTTTTTTTAATGGATGGAATGACCGGTCTGGACTGGTATTGAAAATCGGGAAACAGGCACCGTGGTTGCTGAGGGAGAGGGAGGGGGGGGACAAAAAGTGTCTAACATTGCTCTAGTGTGCTGACAGTTGAGCCGCTGGCCAGGGGCATCTGCCAGGATGGGAGGAGTAGTGGGGTCAGCTAGGAGGTGGGCCAAAGGCTCAGGATGGATGGGAATGGAACACCATTGCCACAGCCTGCAAGGCTGCTATGCAGCTGTGCATGCCGCTGACTGCCCACTGTGAACTTAGTGCCATGGGTCTTCTGGGTGCCTCCCAAGGCCACCTCCCCTCCGGCCCCAGCCACCTCATCAACTGGATGGACAGGCTCCAGCGCAACCAGTGGCTGGGATGAGGGTGTGTAGGACGTGGAGTGCTTATATGCAGCTCTTGCTTGTCAGGATCTCCAGTACCGATCCCGAGCCCATCATATCACACGGCGGCATGCATTAAAATGGCACTCATTTCACATGGCGCTGGTGCTAGCCCACTACCTTCTCCTCAATCGCTCTGGGACTGGCGCCATTTTAGAGGTCATAGTGCACCACCAATTTAGTCCCTGTGTCAGAACACAGGGCGCGATTCTCTGGAAAAATGTCAAAGCGTAATAGCGAGTGGGAATTGTCGCGAGCTTCCCAGCACTGAGCCCAGCAAGGCAAGCAACGCGATTCAACATTAATTGGTCCACTGAATAAGGCCTCACACGCTTCTCTTTAACTTTCCCAACATTAACTAGGACAGCCATGTGGTGATGTGCATCACTGTAAATACACAAGGGGTTATTGTAAATACATGTAGACTAGTTAGACACTAGAGGGAGTACCAGAAACATGACACACAGACACTCAACCAATAGAACAGTTAGATAGGACATGACCAATGGGCATTCACGATACACACAGAGGTGACACTACCACAGGAGGGCATTACACCAACCCAGATATAAAGAACATCACACACATGATCTGCCTCTTTCCAGTGGAGACAGTCAGTGAGTAGAGACACAGGGTTGATTCAATGTCACTCCCAACAATCGAAAACGGCCCCCAGTACAGGAACAGCGATATGCGCATGTGCAAACGCTTCCTACGTCTGACGTCACATGCGTCATGACGTCAGAGGCCCCGGACCACGCCCATTTAAAGGGGAAACGTCCCAAATCAAGCAAAAAATCTCTTAAAGCCGTAAAACAACCTTCTTTCACCTGGAATGACAACACAATGCCTCAAATTGAACCAGGAAATAAAATTAACCTCAGGAGAACCCTGCAACAAGCAGTTACCTACACCCAAACTGATGATTCAGACCTTGAATACTTCGACACCGACATTTATATTTTCTCTGGACATCGCGAGCCCAATGCCAGCTCTGACACAAACAGTGATGATATGGTCCGAGAAAGCTATAACTCGGACAAAGGTTTTTTCATTAGAAATGGCGACCCCTGTAATGAATCTGACGCAGACGCGGATTCATTCTTCGCATTTGAGGATCTTCAGCCCAGCATCTATGACATCCCGACTCGTGAGTGCAGGATTATGCTGCGGCCTGAAACCAAGAGACAGTGAGCGGTACAAGCCCACAGAGAGCAGCCTGCTGCCACACAGAGTGTGGTCCACACACCGCTAAAGGTTCCCGACTCCACGATAGAAGACACGCAAGACTCCACACCGCAGTCCTTGCATGAACAAGAAGTGACTCCAGTGTCACAAGCCTCCACAGCGAGCTTGTGGACAGCCTCCACGATAGAAGCAACACAAGTGCGCAGTCCTTGCAGGAACAAGACCACGAGGGTCTAGCAACCTCCTCTGACCAACTAGCAGCAGATGATGCAAGTCTGCCATGCTCAAGTAAACAGCAAGAAAACTATGACAGTCTACCACGCTCCAGTGCACAGCAGGATGACCATAACGGTCTATCATGCTCCAGTAAAGAACAAAGCGACGATGACAGTCCAAGCCCAAATGAAGAACAACAGCAAGACAATGACAGTCCACCCACATTGTTTGCGCCACCAGATGAAGACTCTGACAATTTACCCAACCCAAGTGAACAACAAGAAGCTATTGAGGCTCTATCCACCATATGTGAGACGAGTGTCGACAGCATCCCACTTCCCATGCAAGATATGCAAAGTGACAGACCACAGCTAGTGTGTACAGAGGCACTCAATGATCACGGTGAGACCACTGGTGACTCCGGTGATACCACGTTACTTCCAACCTCATTCGCTCGAACCTCTCCACAAGTCAATGCATTTCTGCATGTTCTGACTCCAGACGTGCAGCTTCAATAAATCTCAGCTGACTCCAGTGAACCTGCTAAGGACGGGGAGCACCGACAAACCACAACTGACTCAGGTGATACAAACCAGACTCCAGACAGGGAGCATCAACAAACCAACACTGACTCAGGTGAAACAGACCAGACTCCAGATGGGGAGCAACCAAACGCCGACTCTGATTCATGCAAGCTGGACTTTACTCCAGACAGGGAGTGCCGCAACCCCAGTGACGGCACGCTCAGGGTGACAACAGATGCCACAATGACAGGAGATGGATCACTTGACAATTACACTGGGTCAGTAATAACAAGTAGTGGCTACAGTCCAAGAGGAATGCACCAATATTCACGTCAGCTATATCCTTCCAAGCCATACCCACACATTTTTTCCACGCCAGCAGTGCAGCCAATGACAGCTTATGCTGGACAAACCCAGTATTCAGGAATACAGCAGCCAGCAGTCTATGCAACATATTCTCAAACAGGCCAGCACTATGGATTGCCCACTTATGGAATCAAGACCGAAGGAGGATTACCGCAAGCACAATCTGCACTGCAGACAAGATGCCTTAGTTACAGCCCAGGATTTGCTGTACCCCGCTGCTGCCTTGTTCTGTATTACAAGCCAGCTGTTTAGCCCACTGTGCTAAACCACCCCCATTTATTAGCGCCCCAGATTTATTTTATGATTAATATAAATAAATAATATTAATGATTTGGATGAGAATGTAGGAGGCATGGTTAGTAAGTTTGCAGATAACACCAAGATTGGTGGCATAGTGGATAGCGAAGAAGGTTATATAAGATTGCAACAGGACCTTGACCAATTGGGCGAGTGGGCCGATGAATGGCAGATGGAGTTTAATTTGGATAAATGTGAGGTGTTGCATTTTGGTAGATTAAATCCGAGCAGGACCTACTCAGTTAATGGTAGGGAGTTGGGGAGAGTTACAGAACAAAGATATCTAGGGATACAGGTTCATTGCTCCTTGAAGGTGCAGTCACAGATGGACAGGGTGGTGAAGAAGGTATTCAACATGCAAGGTTTTGTTGGTCAGAATATTGAATACAGGAGTTGAAACATCTTGTTGAAGTTGTACAAGGCATTGGTAAGACCACACATGGAATAGTGTGTTCAATTCTGGTCACCCTATTATAGGAAGGATACTGTTAAACAAGAAGAGTGCAGAAGAGATATACAAGAATGCTACCAAGACTTGATGGTCCGAGTTATAAGGAGAGGCTGGGACTTTTTTCCCTGGAGCGTAGGAGGCTTACGGCAGATCTTATAGAGGTATATAAAATAATGATGAGAATTAGTAATGATAGATAGTCAACATATTTTCCCAAAGGTAGAGGAGTCTAGAACTAGAGGGCATCAGCTTAAGGTGAGAGGTGAGAGAGACAAAAGAGACAAGAGGGGAAAGGACAAAGAGGAGACAAAAGAGACAAGAGGGTGATGAGCAGCTGGAATGAGCTGCCAGAGGCAGTGATAGAGGCGGGTACAATTTTTTCCTTTGAAAAATAGTTAGACAGTTACATGGGCAGAGTGGGTACAGGGGGATACGGGCCAAGTGCGGGCAAGTGGGACTAGCTTAGTGATAGAAACTGGGCAGCCTCGACAAGCTGGACAGAAGGGTCTGTTTCCATACTTAAAACATATATGGCTCTATGATTCTTCTTATTGCAAATGACGGCTTGTCAGCTGATTCACACCCCCCCCCCCCCCCCCCCCCCCCCCCCGCTAACAAATTCGAGCAGCACTTTTAAAAAATTCACACAACAAACATAATCACAAATCAAAACAAACCAACAGGGCTGTAATTAACAAACTCAACAAAATACCCCACCATCCCGCCTCCCCATTTTAACCACCAGCATCCTCACCCCCCCCCCCCCCCCCCCGCCCACCCTGCCCACTGCTGACATCTTAATTTTATCGAAGAAGTCGAAAAACGGCTGCCATCTCCGGGCAAATCCCTCCACAGAACCCCTCATTTAACCTCCTCAGGGTCTCCTCCCACAACCCAGCCTCCAACTCCCTCCCCAACTCTTCCAAAATCCTCATAATCCCCTCAATATCTTCCAACGGTCCAAATGTACAGCAGCAAATCATCCGCACATGGTGAGACACTATGGTCCACCACCCTCCGAGCACTGCCCCTGCCAATCCTTTGACGTTCTCAGAGCCTTTGCCAATGGCTCGAGGGCCAATGCAAAGAGCAATGGGGAGAGTGAACACCCCTGCCACATCCCTCAGTGCAGCCTGAAATATTCCAAGCACACCCGGTTTGTTCACACACTCCCTACCAGTGCCTGGTCCACAAACCCCTATCCGAACCCAACCCCCCCCCCCCCCCCCCCCAAGCAACTCCCACAAATAAACCCACTCCACCTGATTGAAGGCCTTCCCAGCATCCATGGCGACCACCAACTCCATACTTCGTCCCTCCGGGGACATCATAGTGACATACAGTTATTAAGGAATAGGTTAAGAGATATTCCAATTAGATTTCTCATTGATGTTAAGTATCCAATAATTGACACGGATATGTAAAGAGGTTGCAGGTGGCACTTGTTTGGTGTGATGTGGTGATAGAGTTTTGTATAGAGTGTGTTCACGGAAAATGAAGGTGTTTGGAAAAGGAGCAGAACTCTTGACTCTTTACTCAACAGCAGGCAAAAGCTAACAGTGGTAGCAGAGGATGGTTGCTGTGCAAATGTAAAGGGTTGAAAGATACATCTTTTCCAGAAGAAAAAAAATTCTGAATCAACCAAGGAGTGACTGAGAAGGGAAAAAATATATATATATGGCTGAACTTAGAGTAAAGATGCTTAAAGATATTACTGTCTGCCATTATTTTCTGAAAGGGAATGTTACGACCAATGGAGAAGTACAGTTGCTATGTGAACTAAAGTAATTGCCTTGGGAAAGAGGAAACCAGGTATGGCATTGGCTCCTTCTCTACCTTATGAGTAAAATCTGTGTTTTTTGAACTGGAATTGGAAGAGTTAGACTCATAAGAAGATCTGGAGATTCTAGGGATTTTATAGATAATATTTAGCAAAAGAATGACTTGTTAAGTGCACATGAAGCCTGGAATTTGATAGATTCCTCAAAACAGAATATATCTCTATTGAGGACTATATAATGGAATTTAGCAAACTATGAAAAAGGCTGTACAAACACTGCCTGGAATTTCCACAATCTGTGTTCACATTTAAGTTACTGGACTGTGCTAGTGACTAATAATAATAATAATAATAATAATAATAATAATAATAACGTATTGTCACAAGTAGGCTTCAATTAAGTTACTGTGAAAAGCCCCTAGTCGCCACATTCTGGGACCTGTTCGGGGAGGCCGATACTGCGAGGCATAGATAAAGTTGTGAACAGTGTATGAAGCTGTCAGAATTTTACAGGTTTCGGAAAACAGAGGATATCTCTATTGAGAACTATATAATGGAATTTATCTGACTGTACAAAAGGCTGCGCAAACACTGCCATGAATTTCCACAGCCCATGTTAGCATTTAAGTTGGCATTGGACTGTGCTAGAGTGACCAATATGGATAGGCTCCTGGTTTTGATAGGAGTTAAGTTTGCAGATAATGCAATATCATCTGACCTTATTCGATCAGATGATAGAGGCCTTAGAAAAGTTTCTGGGGGAACATTCAATTCCTATGGCTCTTATGACGCAAATGGGCCAGTCAGCAATAAAGCAGACTATGGAACATACACTACTGGATGGCGAGATTGTTCGGCTACAAACAAGTTCCGAGAGTATGGAAGGAGGTCGGGACATGGAAATTATGAGGATAGAAACCCATTTAAAACATATCACAGGAGCAGGCTCATGGAGAATGGAAATAGGAAAATGAACCCCAGAAATGCCTGGGGTATGATAAATCGATGTTTTTGGTGTGACTCTCAATACCATTATGCTTTCAACTGTCCAACACATTATAATAGTGTTTGAAGCTACACATGACACGGAAGAGTCGGAAAAGGAAAAAGCTAGTGACCAGAAAGAAGGCATTGTCCTATTAACAAGCAGTTTTACTCTGGTAATAAGAGTGTTGGTCGCAGAATCACTCAATTGTATTGGACAGTGGCTGCACATCTACTTGTGTGGAATTGACTGGTTAAAATGTTACCTGTGCTGAAAATTGTAACAAGGTTAAGGAATTTGAAAGTTCCACAAGTTTCAGGTATGGGGATGATAATACTCTGAAGTTGCTGAAGAGTGTTAATCCCTTGCAATATTGCCGGAGTGAATCGTTTCATTAGTACAGATGTTGTATCAAGTGAGATACCTTTGCTTCTGAGCAGACTGTCAATGAAAAAAGCACACATGAAACTGAATATAGAACAGGATAAGGCAACAGTTTTTGGAAAAACGGTGGACTTACAATTTACACAGTTGGGACACTATTGTATTCCATTACTGGCAAATAATATTTCAGGTGTAGTTGTTACAGATGTGTTATTGGCAGCTGGAAATGGGACTTTAGCTGATAAAAAGATTGTTGTATTCAAACTGCAAAGGCAATTTGCGCATCTCTTTCCTTGGAGGCTGAAAAATGTATTAAAGGATGCAGGAGTATGGGATGAAGCTGATAGAACAGGTTAGTGATCGTTGTGAGGTTTGTCGGAAGTACAGAAGGACACCATCACGACCGATAGCAACCCTACCTTTGGCCAGGGAGTTTAACAACATTGTGGCCATGGACCTTAAGATCTGGGATGAAGCAAACTATATATTTATTTTGCATTTTGTAGATTTAGCAACCAGATTCAGTCAATCAATGATTGTACAAAATAAAGAAAAGAGAGTCATTCTGGATCAAATTGTGGAAAAATGGAAAGGGACAGGAATGGGCGTATCGGCAAAATTCCTTACAGGCAATGGGGGAGAATTGTCTAATGTTGAGTTTAGGGATATGTATGAAAACGTGAATATCAGTTATGAATACGGCTGCGGGAAGCCCATTTAGTAACAGTGTGTGTGTGTAAGAAACCATGCTGTAATAGATTACATACTCTGGAAAATTTTGGCAGATAGACCAAATTGCAAGTTAAATTCAGCCTGAGCATGGGCGATACATGCAAAAACTTCATTGTAGATGGTTGGGGGCTATAGTCCGTATCAATTATGTGGTGGAAATCCTAAAATTCTATCCATTTTGGATGACCAACCTCGAGCATGGGAAGGGACTACAATTAGCTCTGCCATTGCTAAGCATTTAAGCAGTAGAAAAGCTTTATTGGACGCAGAAGTCTGAACGAATTCGCAGAGCTTTAAGGCATAATGTATGGCCATTAAATACTGTTTTTCAGCAAGGAAACATGGTATACTATATGAGAGAGACAATTGTAAAGAATGGAAAGGCCCAGGGAAGACCATTGCCATAGATGGCGAAACAATTGTTTTGCAACATAGCAATCAGACTATTAGGGTACATTCATCAAGGATAATCATAGAATTTACAGTGCAGAAGGAGGCCATTCAGCCCATCGAGTCTGCACCGGCTCTTGGAAGGAGCACCCTACCCAACGTCAACAGCTCCACCCTATCCCCATAACCCAGTAACCCCACCCTATCCCCATAACCCAGTAACCCCACCCAACACTAAGGGCAATTTTTGAACACTAAGGGCAATTTATCATGGCCAATCCACCTAACCTGCACATCTTTGGACTGTGGGAGGAAACCGGAGCACCCGGAGGAAACCCACGCACACATGGGGAGGATGTGCAGACTCCTCACAGACAGTGACCCAAGCCGGAATCGAACCTGGGACCCTGGAGCTGTGAAGCGATTGTGCTATCCACAATGCTACCGTGCTGCCCCAATAGGTACAGATTAAAAATGTAGACAGTGCAGTCAGACATGATGAGGAATCAGGGTCATCTGGTACGCACGTGTAACAAAACTGTGAGGATCAGTGAACTGATAAGACAGGGTTACTGTAGAGGAACACAATGGGCGTGATTCTCTGCACCGCACCCCACAGGGGTGGGAGAATCGCGGGAGGACATGCCGCCCTGGCACCCCCGCGATTCTCCCACCGCCCCCAAAATGGCGTGTCACGTTTTTCGGATGGGCCGAGCGGCCTGCCGAACCCGACCGGTTCACGCCGGCGCCAACCACACCTGGTCGCTGCCGTCGTGAACAGCGCGCGACCTCTGTGTGTGGGGCCTGTGGGGGGCGGAGGGAGAATCGAGCACCACAGGCGTGCTCAGGAGATGTCTGGCCCACGATCGGTGCCCACCGATCATCGGGCCGGCATCTCTAAAAGACGCACTCTTTTCCCTCCGCCGCCCCGCAAGATCAAGCCACCATGTCTTGCGGGGCAGGGGACGGGAAGACGCCAACCGCTCATGCACGGGTTGGCGCTAGCCAACCCGCGCATGCGCGGCTGACGTCACTTAGGCCGCGCCGGCCGCGTCATTCCCGGCGCGCCGCTTTGATGCAAGCGCAAGGCCCGGCGCCCGAGATTTACGCGTCGCCGCTCCTAGCCCCCCGGTGGGGGGAGAATAGGGGGTGAGGAGTGGCCTCCGATGCCAGAGTGAAACACTCCGGGTTTCACTCCGGGGTCGGCTGTTTATCTCCCGTTGGGAGAATTCCGCCGAATATTTCTGATAAATTAGAACTGGCCATTTTTATGAAAGGACAACTGCCAAAACTTGGTACAAAAGTGACATACTTGCCTGAAGGGTCTAGTCAATGGTAGGATGCAACTGTTATTAGTAGAGCAGGGAAGCCCACTGGAAAGTATAAACACTGGTTGAATGTACAGCATTCAGGAGAGGGTGTAAAGAAAATTAATTGGGAACACAAATTTTAAAAATGAAGGTCACAGTAATGCAGTGCCAGTTCAGATAGTACAGCATATAGTGAACAGGTTCGCAGGAAAAGGTCGAGAACTATTGAAAGGACATTTTCAGGGACAATAGTGACATTTAAGGGACTTATTGACAAATACATGAATAGGATGAGAATAGAGGGATACAACCCCGAAACTGCAGGTGATGTTAGTTTAGATGGGAAGCATGGTCGGCACAGGCTTGGAGGGCCGAAGGGCCTGTTCCTATGCTGGACTTTTCTTTCTTCTGTTCTTTGCCTTTCTGTAAAAAGGGTTCTTTTTGTCTTATGGATGTTGCAAGGAAAGATTAAGAGTCACTTATATCCCAAGATATACATCCTTCAACACTTCAGTTGTCTGATTTTCCTCTCGCTTATCAACCACCATAGGCATCACTCACACCTGCGATCCAGCTATAGCATTACCCAAGATAAACTGTATTCCTGGACAAGATAGTTTCTCTATTACTCCTACTACCACTTCACCACTCTTCACTGGACATTCCAACCTTACCTTATATAATGGAACACTACTCCTCTCACCATGAATTCCCCATATTACCACCTTTTCTAGCAATATTCTTCCCAAACTACATAACTCCTCATCTCTTACCATTAAAGATTGACTAGCTCCCGCATCTCTTAAAATTGTGCCTTCTTTACCTGCTCCGCCTATTTGCCCCTCCGTCCCCATCCCCCAGTCATGGCAGTGGCTCCCCAACCCAGCAGCCCACACTCACTACACTCCGTGTCCTACCTCCTCTGTCTCACACAGCAGCCAGGACTCCAGGTTCACGATTTTTGAGACCACGCTTTCAGGAACTCGGCAAATTGGAGGCAGGATTCTCGGAGGCCTCAGAGAATATGGCGTCAGGCCTGCCAATGATATGCCTACTGCATGGCGAGCAATGCATTGACGTCAATTTCGAGGTGCTGGAGCATCCTGATTTGGCATGAGACCAGCGTCTACCGCGATTTTGGCTTCGGAGGCTATTCTCCACCCAATCATGTTTTGCAATTTCAGCTTCGGCAAACAGAGAAGCTCACCATATAACTCCGTTATGTTCGAGATTGTTATGGATAAGGACAAGAATGGGCCTGGGGAAGGTCGATTTTAATAAGATTATATATGATTTGGCTAGAGTAGACTGGGAGAAGGTAAATCTGTGAGAGAACAGTGGGAAATGTCATGATATTTGTGAAGGGTAGGTCTTGCCTTACAAGTCTTATTGAATTCTTTGAGGAGGTGATCAAGCATGTGGATGAAGGTAAAGCAGTGGATGTAGTGTACATTGATTTTAGTAAGGCATTTGATAAGGTTCCCCATGGTAGGCTTATGCAGAAAGTAAGGAGGCATGGGATAGTGGGAAATTTGACCAGTTGGATAACGAACTGGCTAACCGATAGAAGTCAGAGAATGGTGGTGGATGGCAAATATTCAGCCTGGAGCCCAGTTACCAGTGGCGTACCGCAGGGATCAGTTCAGGGTCCTCTGCTGTTTGTGATTTTGATTAATGACTTGGATGAGGGAGTTGAAGGGTGGGTCAGTAAATTTGCAGACGATACGAAGATTGGTGGAGTTGTGGATCGTGAGGAGGGCTGTTGTCGGCTGCAAAGAGACATAGATAGGATGCAGAGCTGGGCTGAGAAGTGGCAGATGGAGTTTAACCCTGAAAAGTGTGAGGTTGTCCATTTTGGAAGGACAAATCTGAATGCGGAATACAGGGTTCTTGGCAATGTGGAGGAGCAGAGAGATCTTGGGGTCTATGTTCATAGATCTTTGAAAGTTGCCACTCAAGTGTATAGAGCTGTGAAGAAGGCCTATGGTGTGCTAGCGTTCATTAGAAGAGGGATTGAATTTAAGAACCGTGAGGTGATGATGCAACTGTACAAAACCTTGGTAAGGCCACATTTGGAGTACTGTGTGCAGTTCTGGTCGCCTCATTTTAGGAGGGATGTGGAAGCTTTGGAAAAGGTGCAAAGGAGATTTACCAGGATGTTGCCTGGAATGGAGAGTAGGTCTCACAAGGAAAGGTTGAGGGTGCTAGGCCTTTTCTAATTAGAACGGAGAAGGATGAGGGGCGACTTGATAGAGGTTTATTAGATCATCAGGGGAATAGATAGAATAGACAGTCAGAGACTTTTCCCCCGGGTGGAACAAACCATTACAAGGGGACATAAATTTAAGGTGAATGGTGGAAGATATAAGGGGGATGTCAGAGGTAGGTTCTTTACCCAAAGAGTAGCGGGGGCATGGAATGCACTGCCTGTGGAAGTAGTTGAGTCGGAAACATTAGGAACCTTCAAGCGGCTATTGGATAGGTACATGGATTACGGTAGAATGATGGAGTGTACATTAATTTGTTCTTAAGGGCAGCATGGTAGCATTGTGGATAGCACAATTGCTTCACAGCTCCAGGATCCCAGGTTCGATTCCGGCTTTGGTCACTGTTTGTGCGGAGTCTGCACATCCTCCCCGTGTGCGTGGGTTTCCTCCGGGTGCTCCGGTTTCCTCCCACAGTCCAAAGATGGGCAGGTTAGGTGGATTGGCCATGATAAATTGCCCTTAGTGTCCAAAACTGTCCTTAGTGTTGGGTGGGGTTACTGGGTTATGGGGATAGGGTGCAGGTGGGTGGGATGCTCTTTCCGGGGGCCGGTGCAGACTCGATGGGTCAAGTGGCCTCCTTCTGCACTGTAAATTCTATGATAATCTATGATTAATCTAGGACAAAGATTCGGCACAACATCGTGGGGGGAAGGGCCTGTTCTGTGCTGTATTTTTCTATGTTCTATGTTCTATATGCAGAAACACACATAATGATATACAGACAAGCAGTTAATGGACAGAGAGAATAGGACATGACCAATAAGCATGGAAGAAACTCAGTGGTATCTGACTGTAAAAGACAGGGGACACTCCGCCTCTTCCACTGATAAACATCTATTGAGCAGTCAAGTGTGTTGTTACAATCTCACACCACCACCACATGGCTAAGAGCTAGTCTGGTTCAGACAGATAGAGTAACCACACTTAAGTTAGCAGAGTCGAACTCAGAGAACTGTGCTAACTGTGCTATTAGTTCAATAAACCTGATTGAACTAACTTCAAGGTCTGGAGTACCTTTCTGATCTAAGCTGCATCCAGTTGCAGCCAGTGTTAGACAAGTGTATCTAACACGACAGGACACATTCAAGAAGGAAATAGGGGGAGTAGGATCAACATGTTCCAATCAAGAAAAAGGGCGGGGCCAACAAATCCAATGAATCCTCAAAATCAAGCGATATACAACATTGGATCAGGAAGAAAAGGGAGCCTTATCGCAGTTATTTAGGATGCAAAACAGCAGAAACTTATAGGCGTATAGAATGTGCAAGAGGGACCTTAAAATGGAAATTAGGAAAGCAAAAAGGGGACATGAAAGCGTAATGGCAGGTAAAATAAAAGAAAGTCCCAAGTTGTTTAACAAGTACATTAAGAGTAAAAGGATAACAAAGAAAAGAGAAGGGCCCATTAAAGGACACAGTAGTAATTTGTGCGTGGAGCTGGAGGTAGGTTTCTAAATGAATACTTTGTGTCATTGTTCACTCTTCAGAGGGTCAGTGTGGGTATAGAAATCGGAGAGAAGGACTGAAATAAAAATTTAAGAGATTAACATAGATAGAGCTGGTCATTGACTTCAGGACGCAAAGTATCGTACACACCCCTGTCTGTGTCAACGGACTGAGGTGGAGATGGTTGACAGCTTCAAATTCCGAGATGTGCACAACACCAACAATCAATCAAGACTGCTGAACAAACCAGGGTGGGGATGAAATCAAGACGCTGGGTTATGTGATCTCAAAGCATGGGTACACAACAGAAGTCAAATTGTTCCAGTTTCCATTGTGGACACGAAATGTGAGTCCATCACAGGAGCAGATGTGTGTGAGGCCCTGAACCTAGTTGAGTGGCTGTACATTGTACCACTGTGACAGGAGATCAGTGAAACTGGCAACAAGATATAATGGCACAGATATCCGATGAGATACAAGCAAGGGTTAAAGTGAAGGACGACAAACTAGATGAAGAGATGGAGGAACCAAAGGGAATTCCAGGCTTCTGGTTAACAGTCTTCAAGAACGTGAATTTGCTCAGTGACATGATACAGGAGTATGATAACCTTATATTAAAGCATCAACAAGATGCGAACGTTAAATGTTCAGAGCTTGACCAGACACTGAGCTTCACTCTGGAGTTTAAGTTTGAGCCAAATGCGTATTCCACAAATGAGGTAGTCACAAAGGTATACCAGATGGAGTCACAGCTTGACGAGTTTGAATTCATTCATCTTTGACAAACCAGAAATCAAGGGATGCACAGGATGCCAGCTTGAAATGAAATGAAAAATCGCTTCTTGTCACAATTAGGCTTCAAATGAAGTTGCTGTGAAAAGCCCCTAGCCGCCACATTCCGGCACCTGTTCGGTACGGGAATTGAACCGTGCTGCTGGCCTGACTTAAAAGTCAGCAATTTAGCCTGTGCTAAACCAGCCCCTCCAGCTTGACTGGAAGAAAGGAAAAAATGTCACACTGAAAACCATCAAAACGAAACAGAAGCATAAGGATCGGGGTGCTCGCAAAACAGTTCTGAAAAATTTACCAAATGACTCTTTCTTCAATTTCTTCAGTCCTCCTCAGGTTCCAGAGCATGGAACGTCAGGTGAAAGCGCTGCAGCAAGACTCGCTGCTGACTTTGAAATGGGTCACCTTTTGCGTGAACACAATTCCACATGCAATGTCGTACTTTATAGGCATGATGTGGAGATGCCGGCGTTGGACTGGGGTTTGTTTCAAACACACCTGTTGGACTTTAATCTGGTACTTTATAGGAGAAGCCAATGACTCCGATGATGATTACTACAATGATAGAGGGCAGTAGAGTGGAGCTGCTGATTGGCTGTTGTGGGGAAAATTTGCATCAGTGCATTGCGGTCACTGCATCCAGAACGGTACTTGAGCAAGACACCCTCCATGTTCAAGTGAAGGCAAGCATCCAGCAGAGGGCAGTACAGTGAAGCTGCTGATTGGCTGTTGCGGGGAAAATTTGCATCAGTGCATTGCAGTCACTGCATCCAGAACGTGTACTTGAGCAAGACACCCTCCAACACAGTGGTTGCTGGTTAAGTGTTTATTTTTACCTGTATTTAAGTTGGGCAGTTCCTAAACCCTAGACACTACAATTGTAGTGTCCCCCACCCTTCCATCTCCTTTAACCTAAGGGGTAAAGTGAATAACAGGTAAGCTCTTTCTTTCTTTCTTTTTCTTTTTTTAATCTAAAGGGGATGGCAGTGAAGGCGGTGCAATTATCTTCCTGCAGAATGATTGAGGTGAGGGACGCCATCAGTGTCCCTGATGATTTCACCTGTGGGAAGTGCACCCATCTCCAGCTCCTCAGAAACTGCGTTAGGGAACTGGAGCTGGATGAACTTCAGATCATTCGAGAAGCAGAGGTGGTCATAGATAGTAGCTTCAGGGATGTAGTTACTCCGAAGAATCAAGATAGATGGGTGACGGTGAGAGGGGCTGGGAGGAAGCAGTCAGCGCAGGGATCCTCTGTGGTCATTCCCCTCAGTAACAAGTATACCGTTTTGGATACTGTTGAGGGGGACGACCTACCAGGGGTAAGCTATAGTGAACGGATCTCCAGCACTGAGTCCGTCCCTGTGGCTCAGAAGGGAAGGAGGGAGAGCCGGAGAGCAATAGTTATTGGGGACTCGATAGTTAGAGGGACAGATAGACGGTTCTGTGGCAGCGAAAGAGACTCACGGATGGTATGTTGCTTCCCGGGTGCCAGGGTCCGTGACGTCTTGGACCGTGTTTTCAGAATCCTTAAAGGGGAGGGGAACAGTCACAAGACGTGGTACACATCGGTACCAACAACATAGGTAAGAGAAGGGACAGGGATTTAAAACAGGAATTTAGGGAGCCAGGGTGGAAGCTGAGAGCCAGGACAAACCATGTTGTCATCTCTGGTTTGTTGCCGGTGCCACGTGCTAGTCAGGTGAGGAACAGGGAGAGAGTGCAGTTAAACACGTGGCTGCAGGATGGTGTAGGAGGGAGGGTTTCAGATACATGGATAATTGGAGCACAGTCTGGGGAAGGTGGGACCTGTACCAGAGAGGCACCAATATACTGGGAGGGAAATTTGCTCCGGCTCTTCAGGGGGGTTTAAACTAATTTGTCAGGAGCTGGGAAAACGAGCTGTCGTCCAGAAGCCAGTATTGAGAGTAGTGAGGTACTGAGGAGGGTATCAAGGTCGCAGGAGTGTACCGGCAAACAGAAAGGTGGGTTGAAGTGTGTCTACTTCAATGCAAGGAGCATCCGGAATAAGGTAGGTGAACGTGGAGCGTGGATTGGTACTTGGGTCTACGATGTTGTGGCCATTACGGAGACATGGTTAGAACAGGGACAGGAATGGTTGTTGGAAGTTCCGGGGTATAGATGTTTCAGTAAGACGAGGGAAGGTGGTAAAAGAGGTGGAGAAGTAGCATTGTTAATCAAGGATAGTTTAATGGCTGCAGAAGAGCAGTTCGAAGGGGATCTGCCTACTGAGGTAATATGGGCTGAAGTTAGAAATAGGAAAGGAACATTGTTAGGAGTTTTCTATAGGCCCCCAATTAGTAATAGAGATGTGGAGGAAGAAATTGCAAAACAGATTATGGCTAGCTGCGGAGGTCTCAGGGTAGTTGTCATGGGTAACTTTAACTTTCCAAATATTGATTGGAACCTCTAGCGGTCGAACAGTTCGGATGGGGCAGTTTTTGTACAGTGTGTGCAGGAGGGTTTCCTGACACAATATGTGGATAGGCCGACAAGAGGGGGGGGCACATTGGATTTGGTACTGAGTAATGGATCGGGCCAAGTGTTAGATTTGTTTGTGGGAGAGCACTTTGGAGATAGTGACCACAATTCGGCGTCTTTCACCATTGTAATAGAGAGGGATAGAGCCATAAGGCAGGGCAAGATTTATAATTGGGGGAGGGGTAATTATGATGCGATTAGGCAATAATTAGGGAGCACAAGATGGGAACAGAAACTGTCAGGGAAAGGCACAAATGAAAAGTAGAGCTTGTTCAAGGAACAAATACTGCATGTCCTTGATAGGTATGTCCCTGTCAGGCAGGGAGGAAATGGCCATGTGAAGGAAGCATGGTTCACAAAAGAGGTTGAATGTCTTGTCAAGAGGAAAAAGGAAGAGTATGTAAGGATGAGAAAACAAGGTTCAGTTGGGTCGCTTGAGGATTACAAGGTAGCAAGGAATGAGGTAAAAAAAAAAGGGTTCAGGAGAGCTAGGAGGGGGGATGAGAAGTCCTTGGCGGGTCGGATCAAGGAAAACCCCACGGCTTTTTACTCTTATGTGAGAAATTAAAGAATGACCAGGGTGAGGGTAGGGCTGGTCAAAGACAGTAATGGGAACTTGTGCATGGAGTCAGAAGAAATAGGAGAGGCGTTGAATGAATACTTTTCTTCAGTATTCACCAAGGAGATGGGCAATGTTTTTGAGGATGAGAGTGTGATACAGGCGGGTAGGCTGGAGGAGGAAGATGTTCTGAGGAGATGGTTTAGCACACTGGGCTAAATCGCTGGCTTTGAGAGCAGACCAAGGCAGGCCAGCAGCACGGTTCAATTCCCGTATCAGCCTCCCTGAACAGGTGCCAGAATGTGGCGCCTAGGGGCTTTTCACAGTAACTTCATTTGAAGCCTACTTGTGACAATAAGCGATTTTCATTTAATTTCAAGATGTATGAGCAATTTTGAAAAACCTGAGGGTCGACATGTCCCCTGGGCCAGATGGGATATATCCAAGGGTTCTTTGGGAGGCAAGGGATGAGATTGCAGAGCCTTTGACTTTGATATTTGGAACCTCACTGTCCACAGGGTTAGTGCCAGAGGACTGGAGAGTGGCGAATGTTGTTCCTCTGTTCAAGAAAGGGAATAGGAATGACCCTGGTAATTATCGGCCAGTTAGTCTTACTTAGGTGGTCAGTAAGTTAATGGAAAAGGTCCTGAAGGATAGGATTTCTGACCATTTGGAAAGATGCAGCTTAATCTGGGATAGTCAACACAGATTAGTGAAGCGTAAGTCTTGCCTCACAAATTTGATTGAATTCTTTGAGGAGTGTTGTGAAAAATCGGAAGAATATGACATTTGAAACATGAAAGTAACACTAAGAGTGTCTGAGGCTATATGAATCAAAGGGAGAAGTCCCACAAGGGGTTAACAGCAGCAGCCTGTTTTTGAAAGCAAACAACTTCACAGGCAGGGAAGAGAACAGATAGGAGTTTCATTATAATCTACAAATTAGAAAAGTCCTTGGATTGACTTAAACTCTTAAAAGTTATATGAAAGGAAACAGTATTTCACAAATCTTGAAGCAATGGAATTTATTGAACAATTAAGAAAGACAGCCAGAATCTAAAGTGTGAATTTTACTTTACTTCACTTAGCAAGCTGGACCCTTGTGTAAGTTACTAAGTGGTGAGTAAATAAAAGTCTTCTGCAAAGATACGGGTTATGAAACTTGGTAATTTGGTGCAGTGAGGTAATTCGGTGCAGAGTGTGAGGAGGTGCTTTTTAACCCTGGTAAGTGACTGGTAAGTAGTCTCTCTTCTTCTTTTCATTGTCTAATTTATTTATTTTTATTTTGAAATTCTAGTTGTTTAAGTTTACCAAGTGTTTAAGACATGGCAGGAGATCCCAGACCCGTGTCATGCTCCTCGTGTGCGATGTGGGAGCTCAGGGACACGTCCACTGTCCCTGGCTCCTTCACGTGCAAGAAGTGTGTTCAGTTGCAGCTCTTGTTAGACCGCTTGACGGCTCTGGAGCTGCAGATGGACTCACTTTGGAGCATCCGCGATGCTGAGGAGGTCGTGGATAGCACGTTTAGCGAGTTGGTCACACCGCAGGTGAAGGTTACTGAGGGAGATAGAAAATGGGTGACCAAAAGAAAGAGCAAGAGTAGGAAGGCAGTGCAGGTGTCCCCTGCGGTCATCTCCCTGCAAAACAGATATACCGCTTTGGATACTGTTGAGGGAGATGGCTCACCAGGGGAAGGCAGCAGCAGCCAGGTTCATGGCACCGTGGGTGGCTCTGCTGCACAGCAGGGCAGGAAGAAAAATGGCAGGGCTATAGTGATAGGGGACTCGATCGTAAGGGGAATAGACAGGCGGTTCTGTGGACGCAATCGAGACTCCAGGTTGGTATGTTGCCTCCCTGGTGCAAGGGTCAAGGATGTCTCGGAGTGGCTGCAGGACATTCTGGGGGGGGGGGAGGGTGAACAGCCAGCTGTCGTGGTGCACATAGGCACCAACGATATAGGTAAAAAACGGGATGAGGTCCTACAAGCGGAATTCAGGGAGTTAGGAATTAAACTAAAAAGTAGGACCTCAAAGGTAGTAATCTCAGGATTGCTACCAGTGCCACGAGCTAGTCAGAGTAGGAATGTCAGGATAGATAGGATGAATGCATGGCTCGAGAGATGGTGCAAGAGGGAGGGATTCAAATTCATGGGGCATTGGGACCGGTTCTGGGGGAGGTGGGACCAGTACAAACCGGATGGTCTGCACCTGGGCAGGACTGGAACCGATGTCCTAGGGGGGTTTAAACTAATGTGGCAGGGGGATGGGAACCGATGCAGGAAGTTGGAAGGTAGTAAAACAGGGACAGAAGCAAAAGGAAGTAAGAGGAAAAGTGCAAGGCAGAGAAGACATAGTCAAAAATCTAAAAGGGCGACAGTACAAGGTACAGTGACTGAGGGGAGCTCAGTGAATAGGCCCAGTAATAACAAAAGGAATAAAACTGGAGATGTTAAGATTCAAAACAGAGGTAAAAAAAAACAACATAAGTGTACTTTACCTGAATGCTCGTAGTATTCAGAATAAAGTAAATGAGTTAATGGCACAAATCATCGTAAATGACTATGATTTAGTGGCCATTACTGAAACATGGTTAAAGGATGGTCACGACTGGGAGTTAAATATCCGAGGGTATCAAACTATTCGGAAGGACAGAGTGGATGGTAAGGGAGGTGGTGTTGCTCTGTTATTTAAGGATGAAATCCGGGCAATAGTAAGGGATGACATCGGTGCTATGGAGGATAAGGTTGAATCCATTTGGGTGGAAATCAGGAATAGTAAGGCGAAAAAGTCTATCAGCCACCAAATAGTAACGATATGGTGGGGCAGGCAATAAACAAAGAAATAACTGATGCATGCAGAAATGGTACAGCAGTTATCATGGGGGATTTTAATCTACATGTCGATTGGTTTAACCAGGTCGGTCAAGGCAACCTTGAGGAGGAGTTTATAGAATGTATCCGCGATAGTTTCCTAGAACAGTATAATGGAACCTACGAGGGAACAAGCGGTCCTAAATCTTGTCCTGTGTAATGAGACAGGATTGATTCATGATCTCATAGTTAGGGATCCTCTTGGAAGGAGTGATCACAATATGATGGAATTTAAAATACAGATGGAGGGTGAGAAAGTAAAATCAAATACTAGTGTTTTGTGTTTAAACAAAGGAGAGTACAAGGGGATGAGAGAAGAACTAGCTAAGGTAGACTGGGAGCTAAGACTTTATGTGGAACAGTTGAGGAACAGTGGAGAACCTTCCAAGCGATTTTTCACAGTGCTCAGCAAAGGTTTATACCAACAAAAAGGAAGGACGGAAGAAAGAGGGAAAATCGACCGTGGATATCTAAGGAAATAAGGGAGAGTATCAAATTGAAGGAAAAAGCATATAAAGTGGCAAAGATTGCTGGGAGATTAGAGGACTGGGAAATCTTTAGGGGGCAACAGAAAGCTACTAAAAAAGCTATAAAGAAGAGTAAGATAGAGTATGAGAGTAAACTTGCTCAGAATATAAAAACAGACAGTAAAAGTTTTTACAAATATACAAGACAAAAAAGAGTGGCTAAGATAAATATTGGTCCTTTAGAGGATGAGAAGGGAGTTTTAATAATGGGAAATGAGGAAATGGCTGAGGAACTGAACAGGTTTTTTGGGTCGGTCTTCACAGTGGAAGACACAAATAACATGCCAGCGACTGATAGAAATGTGAGGCTATGACAGGTGAGGACCTTGAGAGGATTGTTATCACTAAGGAGGGGGAGATGGGCAAGCTAATGGGGCTAAAGGTAGACAAGTCTCCTGGCCCTGATGGAATGCATCCCAGAGTGCTAAAAGAGATGGCTAGGGAAATTGCAGATGCACTAGTGATAATTTACCGAAATTCACTAGACTCTGGGGTGGTCCCAGTGGATTGGAAATTAGCAAACGTGACGCCACTGTTTAAAAAAGGAGGTAGGCAGAAAGCAGGAAATTATAGGCCAATGAGCTTAACTTCGGTAGTAGGGAAGATGCTGGAATCTATCATCAAGGAAGAAATTGCGAGGCATCTGGATAGAAATTGTCCCATTGGGCAGACGTAGCATGGGTTCGTAAAGGGCAGGTCATGCCTAACTAATTTAGTGGAATTTTTTGAGGACATTACCAGTGCAGTAGATAACGGGGAGCCAATGGATGTGGTATATCTGGATTTCCAGAAAGCCTTTGACAAGGTGCCACACAAAAGGTTGCTGCATAAGATAAAGATGCATGGCATTAAGTGTAAAGTAGTAGCAAGGATAGAGGATTGGTTAATTAATAGAAAGCAAAGAGTTGGGATAAATGGGGGTTTCTCTGGTTGGCAATCAGTAGCTAGTGGTGTCCCTCAGGGATCCGAGTTGGGCCCACAATTGTTCACAATTTACATAGATGATTTGGAGTTGGGGACCAAGGGCAATGTGTCCAAGTTTGCAGATGACACTAAGATGAGTGGTAAAGCGAAAAGTGCAGAGGATACTGGAAGTCTGCAGAGGGATTTGGATAGGTTAAGTGAATGGGCTAGGGTCTGGCAGATGGAATACAATGTTGACAAATGTGAGGTTATCCATTTTGGTAGGAATAACAGCAAACGGGATTATTATTTAAACGATAAAATATTAAAGCATGCCGCTGTTCAGAGAGACTTGGGTGTGCTAGTGCATGAGTCACAGAAGGTTGGTTTACAAGTGCAACAGGTGATTAAGAAGGCAAATGGAATTTTGTCCTTCATTGCTAGAGGGATGGAGTTTAAGGCTAGGGAGGTTATGTTGCAATTGTGTAAGGTGTTAGGCCACACCTGGAGTATTGTGTTCAGTTTTGGTCTCCTTACTTGAGAAAGGACGTACTGGCGCTGGAGGGTGTGCAGAGGAGATTCACTAGGTTAATCCCAGAGCTGAAGGGGTTGGATTATGAGGAGAGGTTGAGTAGACTGGGACTGTACTCGTTGGAATTTAGAAGGATGAGGGGGGATCTTATAGAAACATTTAAAATTATGAAGGGAATAGATAGGATAGATGCGGGCAGGTTGTTTCCACTGGCGAGTGACAGCAGAACTAGGGGACATAGCCTCAAAATAAGGGGAAGTAGATTTAGGACTGAGTTTAGGAGGAACTTTTTCACCCAAAGGGTTGTGAATCTATGGAATTCCTTGCCCAGTGAAGCAGTTGAGGCTCCTTCATTACATGTTTTTAAGGTAAAGATTAATAGTTTTTTGAAGAATAAAGGGATTAAGGGTTATGGTGTTCGGGCCGTAAAGTGGAGCTGAGTCCACAAAAGATCAGCCATGATCTAATTGAATGGCGGAGCAGGCTCGAGGGGCCAGATGGCCTACTCCTGCTCCTAGTTCTTATGTTCTTATGTTATACCGGGGGATAACTTGAAACACTAGTTTGACCTGAATAGCACCCGCCTAAGTCTGCGTAGGAGTCGGAGAGTGAGAATCCGTGCTCATCATTTAGAATAAACCAACCTTTTTTGGTATAGGGGGAATTCTAAGAATAATGGTGAGGTAAAAACTACAGGAGGTAACTAAGTGTGTAGATGAAGGTAGAGCAGTTGATGTTGTATACATGGGTTTTAGTAAGGCGTTTGATAAGGTTCCCATGGTCGGCTCATGAAGAAAGTAAGGAGGTGTGGGATAGAGGGAAATTTGGCCAATTGGATAAGTAGCTGGCTATTACATAGAAGACAGAGGGTGGTTGTGGATGGAAAATTTTCAGAATGGAGACCAGTTACCAGCAGTGTACCACAGGGATCAGTGTTGGGTCCTCTGCTATTTGTGATTTTTCTGAAGGGGGGGCTGAAGGGTGGGTCAGTAAATTTGCTGTGACACCAAGATTAGCGGGTAGTGGATGACATGGAGGGCTGTTGTAGGCTGCAAAGAGACATTGATAGGATGCAGAGCTGGGCTGAAAAATGGCAGATGGAGTTTAACCCTGATAAGTGCGAGGTGATTCATTTTGGTAGAAAAAATTTGAATGCGGATTACAGGGTCAACGGCAAGGTTCTGAGGAATGTGGAGGAACAGAGAGATCTTGGGGTTCATGTCCACAGATTTCTGAAGGTTGCCACTCAAATGGATAGAGCCGTGAAGAAGGCTTATAGTGTGTTAGCGTTTATTAACACGGGGCTTGAGTTTAAGAGCCGTGGGGTTATGCTGCAACAATAAATAACCCTGGTGAGACCACATTTGGAGTATTGTGTGCAGTTCTGGTCACCTCATTACAGGAAGAATGTGGAAGCATTGGAAAGGGTGCAAAGGAGATTTACCAGGAAGCTGCCTGGTTTGCAGGATAGGTTTTATGAGGAAAGGTTGAGGGAGCTGGGGCTTTTCTCTTTGGAGCGGAGGAGGATGAGAGGTGACTTAATAGAGGTTTATAAGATGATGAGGGGGATAGATAGAGTGGACGTTCAGAGACTATTTCCTCGGGTGGATGTAGCTGTTACAATAACTATAAGATTCAGGGTGGGAGATATAAGAGGGATATCCGAGGTAGGTTCTTTACTCATAGAGTGGTTAGGGTGTGGAATTGATTGCCTGCTGTGATAGTGCAGTCAGACACTTTAGGAACTTTCAAGCGGTTATTGGATAGTCACATGGAGCACACCAGAATGACAGGGAGTGGGATAGCTTGATCTTGGTTTCGGACAATGCTCAGCACAACATCAAGGGGCGAAGGGCCTGTTCTGTGCTGTACTGTTCTATGTTCTATAATTACAAATACCAAGATCATGGTCTGGATTCTCCCAGCCCTGGGCTGGGCCGGACAATCCTCGCGAACGGGCCATGCTGTCCTGATGCTGGCAGGGCGGAGAATTGGTGCCATTGGCTTCGGCGTGGTTGGCTCCGGTCGTTCTACACGGCAGGCCTGCCGTTTCTCCAGCCCGGATGGGCTGAGCAGCCGTAAGAGCCGAGAACTGCCGGCGAAGTTCTAACCTGTTCTGGGCCAGCGGGACCTCGGTGTGGAAGAGTCAGGTGGCAGCCTGTGGGAGGGTTGGGGTGGGGCGTCCGTTGTGGCCTGTCCCGCGATTGGAGCCCACCAATCGGCAGGCTGGCCTCTGTGGCTGGGGGCCTCCTTTCCTACGAGCTGGCCCCTGCAGACCTGCGCATTGTTACGTCGGGCCGGTGCGTTGAAGGAGGCCACTGCGCATGCACGGGTTGACGCCGGTGCCACCGCACATGTCCTCGTTGGAGCCGGCACAACTGCACATGCGCGGATCCTGCGGCGCGCAATTCATGCCAGGATCGGCAGCTGGAGCGGTGCAAACCGCTCCAGGGCTGTGTTAGCCCCCTGTCGGGGCCAGAATTCATACTGGGAGCGGCCCGTTCACACCGTCGTAAAACGCAACGGCGTTTACGACGGCGTGGACACTCTGCCGAGGGATTGGAGTATTCCGCCCCATGAGTACGATGAGGAAGTGGAGACTCAAGTGGTGAGCTAGATGAGGGCAACTATGAAACGCTATTCCGGTGGTTTGGTGAGAATGACGAGGTGATCACAAGGGACCCCTAGTCTACACAGGACAACGATAAGTATGAAAACTCCAAGATGACGTATGCAGAGGCTAAAAGTGAGATTGCAGTCGCAAACACTTCGGATTAGAGCAACTCAGCTGCGAACAGACTGATAACTGAAAACAATCATCCCCATTCTGGAAAACCTAGCTCCAGAGTCCTATGGAGTCTGGTACCAGACTCCCCAATCCTCGAAGCCACTCCACCAAAAGACGTGCTAGAAGTGCAGATGACTGTTTTGGTGTGCAGTTCTGCAATGACAGACGATACATATATCATCCAACCAGACGAGGATGAGCCATTAATTGACTCTTCAGCAAAAGATCATCATATCGAGTGACGATGAGCCACAGGTTGGGTCTCAGACACAAGATGAAGGAGCAGCACCCAACATTGGGGATGTAGATCCAGCCCAGACACTAGAGTGCGAGACTTTGCAGACTGCTCCTGAAAGGTGCAGACTTGACCACAACCGCACAATCCTCCATCAGTATGCCGACACTGGATGCTGCACCAGGTGAGGGGCATGCAACTCAGCGTGTCGGCACAACCATGGATCAACCAAAACCCAGCTAAGGTTCCAACAGCAGCGATGATGGCAGAAGAGCCAGGGTCAGCCTGCACAGCAGGCGATCCACAATCACGAGTCCCATCGCGCAGTCCAGTGGCATGACTGGTGTCATCAAAGCAAAAAAGAAAAAGAGGCACAGTCAAAGCACCCCTCCCATAAAAAAAGAAGACGAAGAGAAGGAGAGTGGAGGCTACCATGGGTCTCACCCGCAGTATGAGGAAGAAGGCATCAGCAATGTGGCTGACAGGCCAGAAAGCACGCGACGACGCAGCAAGAAGCATCACGGTAAAAAAGGGACAAAGCTAGTCATCCAGAGAAGACCAGCAAGAAAAATGGTTTTCCGGATGCATCACATCAAAAAGCCAAACAAGCTGATACCTGCCAGAAAATCGGGCTTCCGGAAGGTCCTGCGACATCAAGCAACCGATAAAAGTGCAGAAGACCAATGGGCGATGTCACCGCCAATGTCCATTAAACTGTGCACCGGGGACACATTCATCAGATATATA
Organism: Scyliorhinus canicula; assembly: GCF_902713615.1. Lineage (NCBI taxonomy): Eukaryota > Metazoa > Chordata > Chondrichthyes > Carcharhiniformes > Scyliorhinidae > Scyliorhinus > Scyliorhinus canicula. The sequence continues at coordinate 7,931,301 of NC_052151.1, read as the reverse complement.
GAACATAGAAGAGTACAGCACAGCACAGTACCGGCCCTTCAGCCCACGATGTTGTGCTGACCATTTATCCTAAACTAAGATCAACCTAGCCTACACCCCTTCAATTTACTGCTGTCCATTTGCCTGTCTAAGAGTCGCTAAAAAATGTCCCTAATGATTCTGACTCCACCATCTCTGCTGGCAGTGCATTCCACACACACACCACTCTCTAGTGCAAAGAACCTACCTCCGACATCTCCTCTATACCTTCCTCCAATCACCTTAAAATTATGTCCCCTCGTGACATTTCCACTCTGGGGAAAAGTCTCTGGCTATCCACTCCATCCATGCCTCTCATCACCTTGTACACCTCTATCAAGTCACATATCAACCTTCTTCGCTCCAGTGAGAAAAGTCTGAGCTCCCTCAACCTTTCTTCATAAGACATGCCCTCCAGTCCAGGCAGCATCCTGGTAAATCTCCTCTGCACCCTCTCCAAAGCATCCACATCCTTCCTATAATGTGACGACCAGAACTGGACACAATATTCCAAGTGTGGTCTAACTAGAGTTTTATAAAGCTGCAGCAAAACCTCACGGCTCTTAAACTCAATCCCCCTGTTAATGAAAGCCAACACACCACACCCCTTCTTAACAACCCCATCAACCTGGGTGGCAACTTTGAGGGATCTATGTATGTGGACCCCAAGATCTCTCTGTTCCTCCACACTTCCATGAATCCTGCTTTTACCCCTGTATTCAGCATTCAAATTCGACCTTCCAAAATGAATCACTTCACATTTATCAAGGTTGAACTCCATCTGCCACTTCTCAGCTCAGCTCTGCATCCTGTCAATGAACCGTTGCAACCTGCAACAACCCGCAACACCAACTACAATTCCACCAACCTTTGTGTCATCGGCAAACTTACTTACCCACCCTTCCACTTCCTCATCCAAGTCACTTATGAAAACCACAAAGAGCAGAGGTCCCAGAACAGATCCTTGCGGGACACCACTGGTCACTGACCTCCAGGCGGTATACTTTCCATCCACTACGACTCACTGTCTTCTTTCGGCCAGCCAATTCTGTATCCAGACAGCCAAATTTCCCTGTATCCCATGCCCCCGAACTTTGTGAATGAGCCTACCATGGGGAACCTTATCAAATGCCTTACTGAAATCCATGTACATCACATCCACTACCCAACCTTCATCAATGAGTCTCGTCACATCCTTAAAGAATTCAATGAGGCTTGTGAGGCATGACCTGCCCCTCACAAAGCCATGCTGACTCTTTTTAATCAAACTATGTTTTTCTAAACAGTCATAAATCCTATCTCTCAGAATGCTTTCAATATTTTGCTCACCACAGACTCAAGACTGATGGGTCTGTAATTCCCAGGGATTTCCCTATTCCCTTTCTTGAATAAGGGAACAATATTTGCCTCCCTCCAATCATCCACTACTACGCCAGTGGAGAGTGCGGACACAAAGATCAGCGCCAACGGTGCAGCAATCTCCTCCCTCTCTTCCTGTAGTAACCTTGGGTATATCCCGTCAGGCCCAGGGGACTTATCTATTCTGAAGCTTTTCAAAATCTCCAGCACATCCTCCTTCTTAATATCAACCTGTTCGAATCTATTAACCTGGTTCACACTGTTCTCATGGACAACAAGGTCCCTCTCTCTAGTGAATACTGAAGCAAAGTATTCATTTAGGGCCTCTCCCATCTCTTCAGACTCTAGGCACAAGTTCCCTCCACTATCCCTGATCGGCCCTACTCTCACTCTGATCATCCTCTTAGAACGCCTTAAGGTTTTCCCTAATCCTTCCCGTTAGGGCTTTTTCATGCCCCCTTCTAGCTCTCCCCAGTCCATTTTTGAGTTCCTTCCTGGCTACCTTGTAACCCTCCAGAGCCCAGTCAGATCCTTGCTTCCTCAACCTTACGTAAGCTTCCTTGATCCTCTTGACTAGAAACTCCACTTCTCTGGTCATCCAAGGCTCCTTCACCTTATCATTCCTTCCTCGTCTCAGTGGGACAAAACAATGCAGCATTCACAGCTCCTTAAACAATCCCCACATTCCTATTGTGCATTTCACCCAAGAACAATTGTTCCCACTTTATGCTCCTCAGCTCCTGTCTAATACGGTACAATTTCCCCTCCCCCAACCTTCCCACACTGTTTGTTCCTATCCCACTCCATGACTATGGTAAAGGTCAAGGAGTTGTGGTCACTGTCACCAAAATGCTCTCCCACCGAGACATCTGACACCTGGCCTGGTTCGTTGCCGAGCACCAAGTCCAATATGGCCTCCTTCCTAGTCGGCCTATCTACATATTGAGTCAGGAATCCTTCCTGTACACACCTGACAAAATCTGCTCCATCCAAACCATTTGCACTCAGGACGTTCCAGTCAATATTAGGGAAGTCGAAGTCACCCAAAACAACAACTCTGTTACTTCTGCACTTTTCCAAGATCTGACGCCCAATCTGTTCCTCTATCCCTCTGCTGCTATTGGGGGGTCTATAGAAAACTCCCAATAAAGTGACTGCTCCTTTCTTGTTTCGGACTTCCACCCAAACTGACTCAGTAGACAAGCCCTCATCAACTACCTCCTTTTCTGCAGCTGTGGTGCACTCCCTAATTAACAGTGCAACTCCCCCTCCTTTTTTACCTCCTTCCCTATTCTTCTTGAAACATCGAAACCCTGGAACATCTAACAACCATTCCTGCCCCTGTGAAATCCATGTCTCTGTAATGGCCACAACATCATAGTTCCAAGTACTGATCCATGCTCTAAGTTCATCTCCCTCATTCCTGACACTCCTTGCATTGAAACAGACACACTTTCACCCATTCCACTGAGTGCAACTTTGCTCTATCAACTGTCTATCCTTCCTCATAGACTTGCTGCATACTATTTCTGCCTTCAACAGCTACCCTATCCTCTGATGCATAAGTCTGATTCCCATCCCCCTGCCAAACTAGTTTAAACCCTCCCAAAGAACTCTAGCAAACCTCCCACCTAGGATATTGCTGCCCCTCCAGTTTAGGTGCAATCTGTCCTTCATGTACAGCTCCACCTTCCCCAGAAGATATCCCAATGATCCACATATCTGAAGCCTTCCCTCCTGCACCAGCCCTGTAGCCATGTGTTCAGCTGCACTCACTCTCTGTTCCTTGCCTCACTTGCATGTGGTACCGGTAGCAATTCTGAGATCACTACTCTGCTTGTCCTGCTCTTTAGCTTCCAACCTAAGTCCCTAAAATCACTTTTAGATCCTCATCCCTTTTCTCAGGTATGTCGTTGGTACCTATGTGCATCACGACTTCTGGTTGCTCCCCCTCCCCCTTAACAATCCTGTACACTCGATCAGTGACATCCCAGGCCCTGGCACCGGGAGGCAACATACCTTCTGGGAGTCTCGCTCTCGACCACAGAATCTCCTATCTATTCCCCTAACCACTGAGTCTCCTATCACTATTGTGTTTCTATTATCCCCCCTTCCCTTCTGAGCCACAGAGCCAGACTGTATATAATGTTGTGTTACATAAGAACATAAGAACTAGGAGCAGGAGTAGGCCATCTGGCCCCTCGAGCCTGCTCCGCCATTCGATGAGATCATGGCTGATCTTTTGTGGACTCAGCTCCACTTTACGGCCCGAACACCATAACCCTTAATCCCTTTATTCTTCAAAAAACTATCTATCTTTACCTTAAAAACATTTAATGAAGGAGCCTCAACTGCTTCACTGGGCAAGGAATTCCATAGATTCACAAACCTTTGGGTGAAGAAGTTCCTCCTAAACTCAGTCCTAAATCTACTTCCCCTTGTTTTGAGGCTATGTCCCCTAGTTCTGCTTTCACCCACCAGTGGAAACAACCTGCCCGCATCTATCCTATCTATTCCCTTAATAATTTTAAACATTTCTATAAGATCCCCCCTCATCCTTCTAAATTCCAATGTGTACAGTCCCAGTCTACTCATCCTCTCCTCATAATCCAACCCCTTCAGCTCTGGAATTAACCTAGTAAATCTCCTCTGCACACCCTCCAGTGCCAGTACGTCCTTTCTCAAGTAAGGAGACCAAAACTGAACACAATACTCCAGGTGTGGCCTCACTAACATCTTATACAATTGCAACATAATCTCCCTAGTCTTAAACTCCATCCCTCTAGCACCTGTTGCCCCTGTAAACCAACTTTTTGTGACTCATGCACTAGCACCCCCAGGTCTCTCTGCACAGCGGCATGCTTTAATATTTTATCGATTAAATAATAATCCCGTTTGCTGTTATTCCTACCAAAATGGATAACCTCACATTTTTCAACACAGTTATGCACAGTTGCATCTGTATATGATGTGGAGATGCCGGCGTTGGACTGGGGTGAGCACAGTAATAAGTTTTACAACACCAAGTTGAAGTCCTACAGGTTTGTTTCAAACACTAGCTTTTGGAGCACTGCTCCTTTCTCTTCATTCACCTGAGGAAGGAGCAGTGCTCCGAAAGCTACTGCATCTGTATATATGACATGTGTAAAATAATAAGGCAGATCATGTTTCATAACACAGTCATATTTGAATGCAAATGCTAATATTTTCAGAGGAACGGGGATGTGGTATTTGCCTATGCACAGTTCTGTTTTTCGTTAGGTTTGCAACCTCCAACCAGCTGGTGGACTCAGACATCTGTCACGCGATCTGCCAGTTGGTAGTGAGACGTACAAGAGGATAGTCGTACTTGAAATGAAAAATGAAATGAAAATCTCTTATTGTCACGAGTAGGCTTCAATGAAGTTACTGTGAAAAGCCCCTAGTCGCCACATTCCGGCACCTGTCCGGGGAGGCTGGAAAGCTCCAGGTAAATTCACTGAATCCATTTAGTAGCTATCCAATAGTCTGCCAGTCATCTTTCCATTTGTTTGTTCATAAATCATCTTTCCAGTTAAATGTTCAGTGTACATTATTACAACGGTTATTATAATAATAATAATAATAATAATACTCTTTATCGTCACAAGTAGGCTTACATTGCAATGCAGTTACTGTGAAAAGCCCTTCATCGCCACATTCTGGTGCCTGTTTGGGTACACAAAGGAAGAATTCAGAATGTCCAATTCACCTAACAAATATATCTTTCGGGAATTGTGGGAGGAAATTGGAGTACCTGGAGGAAACCCACGCAGACAGTGACCCAGCTGGGAATCGAACCAGGGACACTGGCGCTGTGAAGCTGTGGTTATATCACAGAACACAACACTTATGATAAGACAACCCGCGGAATGCGACAGGCCACGACGGGATCACTGGTCGTGCACTCAGCTGGCAGAGGTATTCACAGACATCTTTAACCTGTCCCTACTCCACTCCGAGGTCCCCACCTGCTTCAAGAATACCACCATCATTCCGGGACCAAAGAAGAACCAGGCAGCATGCCTCAATGACTACCGCCCAGTGGCCCTGATGTCAGTTGTAATGAGATGCTTCGAGAGGCTGAACATGAAGTGCATCACCTCCATACTCCTGATACGCCTTGACCCACTTCAATTCGCATACCGTCGCAGCCGGTCCACATCAGACGCCATTTCCCTAGCCCTACACTCATCCCTAGAGCATCTCAAAAACAAGGACTCCTACATCAGACTCCTATTTATTGACTACAGCTCCACCTTCAACTCCATAATCCCAGCCAAGCTCATATCAAAGCTCCAAAACCTAGGACTTGGCTCCTCTCTCGGCAACTGGATCCTCGACTTTCTGACCCACAGACCACAATCAGTAAGAATGAACACCAACACCTCCTCCACAATAGTCCTCAATACCAGTGCCCCTCAAGGCTGCGTACTTAGCCCCCTACTCTATTCCCTGTACACACACGACTGCATGGCAAAACTTGGTTCCAATTCCATCTACAAGTTTGCCGACGATACAACCATAGTGGGCCGGATCTCGAATAACGACGAGTCAGAATACAGGAGGGAGATAGAGAACCTGGTGGAGCGCTGTAACGACAACATTCTCTCCCTCAATGCCAGCAAAACTAAAGAGCTGGTCATCGACTTCAGGAAGCAAAGTACTGTACACACCCATGTCAGCATCAACGGGGCCGAGGTAGAGATGGTTAGCAGTTTCAAAGTTCTAGGGTTGCACATCACCAAAAATCTGTCCTGGTCCACTCACGTCGAAGCTATCACCAAGAAAGCACAACAGCGCCTATTCTTCCTCAGGAAACTCAGGAAATTCAGCATGTCCACATTAACCCTTACCAACTTTTACAGATGCACCATAGAAAGCATCCTATCGGGCTGCATCACAGCCTGGTATGGCAACTGCTCGGCCCAGGACCGCAAGGAACTTCATAGAGTCGTGAATACCACCCAGTCCATCACACAAGCCTGCCTCCCATCCATGGACTCCATTTACACCTCCCACTGCCTGGGGAAAGCGGACAGCATAATCAAGGATCCCTCCCGCTCGGCTTACTCACTTTTTCAACTTCTTCCATCGGGCAGGAGAAACAGAAGTCTGAGAACTCGCATGAACAGACTCAAAAACAGCTATTTCCCCACTGTCACCAGACTCCTAAATGACCCTCTTATTGACTGACGTCATTAACACTACACCCTGTATGCTCATCCAATGCCAATGCGTATGTAGTTACATTGTATATCTTGTATTGCCCTTGTGGTGAATGTGATTCACACTATACAGTTGCCAATATCACTCTATGTATATATGTTCGTTATCTACCCGTTGTAAGATCAATGCTGTATATAGTTGCCAATATAACTCCGTGTATATCTGCTCACTATCCACCATTGTAAGTGCAGTTGCACTATCCGACCACCAGGGGGAGTCACTCTGGGAGTACGCGAGAGTTTGTACTGGGCTCCTCCCTTGGCTCCGCCCAGGACTCCTCCCCCTGGGACCGATGTATAAAGATCAGTGCCCTAGAGCCAGCCTGCCAGTCATCTGGAGTTCAACGACGAATAGGCTGGCTCTGTTTCCATAGAATTTACAGTGCAGAAGGAGGCCATTTGGCCCATCGAGTCTGCACCGGCTCTTGGAAAGAGCACCCTACCCAAGGTCAATACCTCCAGCCTATACCCATAACCCAGTAACCCCACCCAACACTAAGGGCAATTTTGGACACTAAGGGCAATTTATCATGGCCAATCCACCTAACATGCACATCTTTGGACTGTGGGAGGAAACCAGAGCACCCGGAGGAAACCCATGCACACACAGGGAGGATGTGCAGACTCCGCACAGACAGTGACCCAAGCCGGAATCGAACCTGGGACCTTGGAGCTGTGAAGCCATTGTGCTATCCACAATGCTACCGTGCGGCCCTGTTATAAGTGTATTAAAGCTCTGTTCAGATCCAACTACACGTGTTCGCTGAATTGATGGTTCCATCAATTTAATACACTTAAGAAGCTGCCGAAGTAAAGCATGGAATCCGCTCTAAAACCAGGACGTCTGGAACTTGATCCATAGGATGCAGAGGCGAAATAAACCTTCTGCCACTGGCTGAAATGTTTTAAGGCCTACCTGGCCGAAATCAGCACCGCTGAAACTACGGAGGAACAAAAGCTCAGCCTACTGCACGTGAGGGTAAGCCACAGAATTTCTACACAACTAAATCCAGCCGGTTCCTACACAGCAGCGCTGGCGATTTTGGACAAAATGTATATTAGGCCCACGAATGAGATCTTTGCCCGCCACGTGTTCACGACTCGCCGACAACGGGCTACTGAAACTTTAGCTGAATTTGCATGCGAGTTGAACAATCTCTCAAATGACTGCAATTACCAGGCCGTAACCGTGGCCGAACATAGGGAGCTTGCTGTGCGGGATGTTTTTGTAGCGGGCCTTTGATCTAGCTATGTACGCCAGAGACTATTAGAAAATGGGGTCCAGGGCTTAGAGACTACCGTAGAGGCTGCTATTACGATGGAAGTTTCCTTCCGCAGGCTCAACTCGTTTCCCGCGGAACACGCTAACCCCGCATGAGCCCCCGACCTGAGGACCCCCCAAGCCTGTGCCACAAGGCTCCCCAGCTATCGCGCTGCCACAGCCGGCCGCCCTACTGTCCCAGTCAACTACTCAAATTATCCAGCTGCTCCAGCTAATTACTCAGCTCCCCCAGCCAGCTACTCAGCTCGCCAGAACGCAGCGGCATCTACTCGACAGGATGCCCGATCGGAAGAATTCGACTCCCCCGGGCACCCACCACGCGGCCCGCAACTCAACACGGTCACCCTCGACCAATCTCGCCCCAAGCATCTGAGAAATTCGATGACGGAGGTCCAGATCAACGGGTACAACACGTCGTGCCTCTTCGACTCCGGGAGCACAGAGAGCTTCATACACCCAGAGCTGGTAAGACGCTGTTCCCTCCCTATTTATCCCGTCAACCAAACTATCGTCCTCGCGTTAGCTCCCATTCCATCCAAATCGAAGGCCGCACTACAGCAACGCTAACGATTCGAGGCGCTAGCTATCCAAATTTAAACTGTATGTCTTGCCCGACCTCAGCGCGCCACTCCTCTAAGGCTTGGATTTCCAATGTAATCTCAAGAGTCTCACCCTCAGCTTCGGCGGGCCCCTGCCCCCACTCACTATCTGCAGCCTCGCCATGCTGCGCATCGCCCCCCCTCCTCTCTTCGCCAACCTCACCCCGGATTGCAAACCGGTAGCCACCCGCAGCAGGCGGTACAGCCTGCAGGATAGGGTATTTATCAGAACGGAGGTCCGAAGGCTGCACAGTGAGGGGATCATAGAGGCCAATAACAGTCCCTGGAGAGCTCAGGTGGTGGTGGTCAAGACTGGAGAAAGATTCTGCATGGTCGTCGATTATAGCCAGACCATCAATCGCTTTACGCTCCTAGACGCGTATCCCCTCCCCAGAATCGCAGACATGGTAAACCAGATCGCCCAATATCGGGTATTTTCCACGGTGGATCTGAAGTCTACATACCACCAGCTCCCAATCCGCCTGGAGGACCGCCACAACACGGCGTTGGAGGCCGATGGCCGCCTCTTCCATTTCCTCCGGGTTCCCTTCGGCGTCACTAACGGGGTTTCGGTGTTCCAACGAGCAATGGACCGAATGGTAGACCAGTACGGGGTGCGGGCCACGTTTCCGTATCTGGATAATGTTACCATCTGCGTCCATGACCAGCAGGACCACAACGCCAACCTCCACCGTTTTCTCCAGACGGCCCAAAAATTAAACCTTACATATAACAAGGAGAAATGTGTGTTCCGCACAAACAGACTAGCCATCCTCGGCTACGTCGTGGAGAACAGAGTCCTGGGCCCAGACCCGGACCGCATGCGCCCCCTCTTAAAACGCCCCCTCCCCCATGGCCCTAAGGCCCTCAACGGTGCTTGGGGCTCTTTTCGTACTACGCCCAGTGGGTCCCTCAATATGTGGACAAAGCCCGCCCACTCTTCAAGGCCACACTATTTCCCCTGTCTGCTGAGGCGCGCCAGGCCTTCAGCTGCATCAGGGACGACATCGCCAAAGCAGCCATGCGGGCGGTGGATGAATCCACTCCCTTTCAGGTTGAGAGCGACGCCTCAGAGGTAGCGCTAGCAGCCACTTTAAACCAAGCAGGGCGACCCATTGCATTTTTCTCCCGTACCCTATCCGCTTCAGAACTCCGACACTCCTCAGTCAAGAAGGAAGCACAAGCCATCGTGGAGGCTATCCGACACTGGAGGCACTACCTCGCAGGTAGGAGGTTCACCCTCATTACCGACCAACGGTCGGTCGCCTTCATGTTTGACAACTCGCAAAGGGGCAAAATTAAAAATGACAAAATTCTTCGGTGGAGGTTTGAACTCTCCACCTACAGTTACGATATCAAATATCGACCGGGGAAGCTCAACGAGCCCTCGGATGCCCTATCCCGCGGGACATGCGCCAGTGCGCAAATCAGCCGCCTAAAAGCCATCCACGATGACCTCTGCCACCTAGGGGTCACCCGGCTCGCCCACTACATCAGAACCCGAAACCTGCCTTTCTCCAACGAGGAGCTAAAAGCGGTCACCAGGGACTGCCCAATATGTGCGGAGTGCAAACCGCACTTCTATAGACCAGAAAGGGCCCACCTGGTCAAGGCTTCTAGGCCCTTTGAACGCCTTGCGATCGATTTCAAAGGGCCACTCCCCTCCACTAACAAAAACATTTACCTCCTTAACATTATTGACAAGTTCTCCCGATTCCCCTTCGCCATCCCATGCCCCGATATGACCTCCCACACAGTCATTAGGGCCCTGCATAGTGTCTTCACCCTGTTCGGTTTCCCCAGCTACGTGCAAAGCGACCGGGGTGCGTCCTTTATGAGTGACAAGCTGTGTCAGTACCTGTTCGACAAGGGCATCGCCTCGAGCAGGACTACCAGTTACAACCCCAGGGGGAACGGACAGGTGGAGAGGGAGAACTTGACGGTCTGGAAGACTGTCCGACTGACCCTCAGGTCCAGAAAGCTCCAAGTTTCCCAATGGCAGGAAGTCCTCCCTGACGCGCTCCACGCAATTAGATCCCTCCTGTGTACAGCTACCAACCAAATCCCTCACGAGCGGCTCTTCATTTTTTCCAGGGGCACTACCACAGGGGTCTCACTTCCGGCGTGGCTGAGGACGCCAGGCCCGGTTCTCCTAAGGAAGCACGTCAGGGCGCACAAAACCGACCCCATTGTTGAAAAGGTGCACCTGCTTCATTCCAACCCACAGTACGCATTTGTTGAGTTCCCGGACAGTCGCCAGGACACAATATCCCTCCGGGACCTGGCACCCGCTGCATCCAGCCCCCCATCTACCCCCACCGAGGAACTCCTTTCCCCGTTCCCTATGCGGCCGCCCCTTTGCGCCCCCTATTCTGCAAGCTCACCCCACCAATCCAGAGCGCCAGCACCAGCCTGCCCCCCGCGCCCCCAGTCTCCATTCGACCAGGAGGTGTATGAGGCTCGGACAAGACTCGCCCTGGAGCCGGCAACCGTACCCCAGACCTCGACGCCCGCCCAGCCACCGCAAGAGGCTGCAACCCCGGTGCTCCGCAGATCAAAATGGACAATTCGTCCACCGGACAGACTGACTATTTGAGCCATCGCCCCCGCCGCACTTGATTTTTTTAACAGGGGATGAATGTGGTGAATGTGATTCACACTATATAGTTGCCAATATCACTCCATGTATATATGTTCGTTATCTACCCGTTGTAAGATCAATGCTGTATATAGTTGCCAATATAACTCCGTGTATATATGCTCACTATCCACCATTGTAAGTGCAGTTGCACTATCTGACCACCAGGGGGAGTCACTCTGGGAGTACGCAAGAGTTTGTACTGGGCTCCTCCCTTGGCTCCGCCCAGGACTCCTCCCCCTGGGACCGATGTATAAAGATCAGTGCCTTAGAGCCAGCCTGCCAGTCATCTGGAGTTCAACAACGAATAGGCTGGCTCTGTTGTAAGTGTATTAAAGCCTCTGTTCAGATCCAGCTGCACGTGTTCGCTGAATTGATGGTTCCATCAGCCCTATTATGTATTTTCTTGTATTTTCTTGAATTTTGTTTAATTCCCTTTTCTTCCCATGTACTGAATGATCTGGTGAGCTGCTTACAGAAAAATACTTTTCACTATACCTCGGTACACGTGACAATAAACAAATCCAATCCAATCCAATAGTGCGTGATTTTAATCTACATATGAACTGGAAACATATGATTGGCAGTAGTAACCTGGATGAGGAGTTCATAGAATGCATTTCAGACAGTTTCAGTGGGCAGCACTTTCTGAGAGAGCAGGTCACGTTAGATTTCATATTGTGCAATGTGGCATGATTAATGAATAACCTGTGTGAAGGGAGCCCTAGCCAGTAGCAACTACAAAATAGAAGAATTTTACATCCAGTATAAAAGACAATAGTGTGCGTGTAAGATTAGCATTATAACCTTTAAAATGGGCAACAATGTAGGCATAAAAGCTGAACTAGCTGATGTGAAATGGACATACTTTGTGGTTTGTAAGGATCCTGCCAAAAACATTTGCCTGTTCTGTGTTTCTTTTCTGAGATGACACCCCCGTCCCCATACCCGTCCCGCTGCAAATAACCATGTGAACTCCCCCAGGACATTGCCTTTATGCTTTGTGGCAGAGCCTGTAATAAGACCATGAGACACAGGAGCAGAATTAGGCCATTCGGCTGATCGAGTCTGATCCGCCATTCAATCATGGCTGATATTTTACTCATCCCCAGTCTCCTGCCTTCTCCCCATAACCCCAGATCCCCTTATTGATCAAAAACCTATCAATGTCAGTCTTAAAGACACTCAATGATTTGGCCTCCACTGCGGCAAAGAGTTCCACAGATTCACCACACTCTGGCTGAAGAAATTCCTCCTCATCTCTGTTTTAAAGCGGCATGGCAGCACAGTGGTTAGCATTGTTGCTTCACAGTTCCAGGTTCGATTCCCGCTTGGGTCACTGCTATAGAGCCCACAGCATTGAATTAGGTCAGTCAGCCCAATAACACAAGCCTCCTCCCACCCCGCTTCATCCAACCCTAACTGCACACCTTTCTGCCCCATTCTTGCTCATGTGCTTGTTGCAACCTGCACAAGCCTTTTTAACTGTTTTCGTCCATTAGATTTGTAACAACCAAAATTATCTTATTTTAGGTTCAAACGTCATCAACTTTGATAAAGATGCTGATTATAAAAATGACTGAAGGGATATAGATTCTAATGCTTAGCACGGTAGCACAGTGGTTAGCACTATTGCTTCACAGCTCCAGGGTCCCAGGTTCGATTCCCGGCTTGGGTTACTGTCTGTGTGGAGTTTGCACGTTCTCCCCATGTCTGCACGGGTTTCCTCCGGATGCTCCAGTTTCCTCCCACAAATCCCAAAAGGGGTAATTTGGACATTCTGAATTCTCCCTCTGTGTACCCAAACAGACGCCGAAGTGTGGCAACGAGGGGCTTTTCACAGTAACTTCATTGCAGTGTTAATGTAAGCCTACTTGTGACAATAAAATTATTATTATTATTATTATTAAAGGATTGTCCCTTTAGTCTGACGTTCTGTCCTTTGCTTCTAGTTTTTCCTACAAGTGGAAACATCTTCTCCATGCCCACTCTATCCAGGCCTCGCAGTATCCTGTAAGTTTCAATAAGATTCCCCCTCCTCCTTCTAAACTCCAATGAGTACAGACCCAGAGTCCTCATCCTCTTCATTCCAGGGATCATTCTTGCGAACGTCCTCTGGACCCTTAGGCCAGCACATCCTTCCTTAGATATGGGGCCCAGAACTGCTCACAATCCTCCAAATAGGGTCTGACCAGAGCCTTATATAACCGCAGTTACATCCCTGGTCTTGTATTCTAGCCCCCTCGACATGAATGCTAATATTGCATTTGCCTTCCTAACTGCCAACTGAACCTGCATGTTAACCTGAAAAGAATCGTGAACAAGGACTCCCAAGTCCTTTTGTGCTTCTGATTTACTTCTTTTTTTTTAAAATGTGACCCTGACAGAAGGGCTTCTGTGGGGAGCCGATGAGGGGAATAGCAATCTTTGCTCCGAGAAAGGAGCAGTGCGCCGAAAGCTAGTGATTTGAAACAAACCTGTTGGACATTAACCTGGTGTTGTAAGACTTCTTACTTTGCTCACAGCAAAGAGACCTAGGGAGCTGGCGTTGCCACCCCAGTGCTTGGCGGGGGATTGGGGTCACTTCCCAAGTGTAGGCCGCCATTAGAGGGTGGGGGGAGCGGCACTGGGAGGGGCATTCACTCGTGGCACCACCATGCCAACCCTTGGATCCCAATAATGCCGGGGGCAATCCCTGTCCCTGCTTGTCTGCCACTCCAATCGCCCATAACCTCCACCAAGTGCTGAGGCATCCGGCTGCGTGGATGAAGGCTATCATAATAGGGAATTGCCCATTGTTAGTAAGTGAGCACTTGGTACATGCCAAGTGGGTTCCCTGTGTAGGCGGGTCATGTAGCATGTGGGAGCCATTGCCTAGCATTCCAATCAAACTTTGATGACTGGACACTGTGTGGGAGTCAACACCACACACGAGGCAGCCAACATCCAAACACCCAGGGGAAGGGACATAGCTCCCGGGAAAAGACCACGGCCGGAGGATGGGTGGGTGCCACAGGGAGGGGCGTTGCCTGGAGAGACACGCAAAGAGTCCTGGGTCAGCCTGCATTGCGGAAGAAAGTGACAGAGGCATCATTATGGTTGTGCACAAAGTTGTTTAATTGCTCGAAAATACCCCATTCCTGATAGTGATGTCCGCCAACTCCCCCGGCTCTTCGGTGGAATCAAACCTGGGACCCTGGTGGTGTGAAGCAACTGTGCTAACAATGGTGCTCCCGCGATGCCACTGAGTGCTGGTGGCCACTGTCGCCATCCCATGGGACGGGTCCGGGTAGGCACTCAGCCCCCCCTTCCTCCCGGTCGGCGCCCATAAGCCCCTTGGGGTTCACCTTGGACTGAGGAGCAGCTGGTTCAGACCCTGGCTGCCGCTGCATCATCTGGTTCTGCCAGCCCTGGGGTGCTCCCCTTCCCGACAGGGAGGAGGGTCCCGGTGTAGCGGAGTGGCGCCAACCACTCCGGCGTTGGGCCTCCCCAAAGGTGCGGAACTCCCCGCACCTTTAGGGGCTAGGCCCCCACCGGAGTCGTTTCCGCCACGCCGACTGGCGCCAAAACCGGCGCCAACAGCCTTTGCCGCCCGCCGCCCGGCATTTGGGCTGACCGAAAGGCCTTCGGCGGCGGAAGAAAAAGATTGCCCCCATGGCACTGACCCGCCCGCTGATCGGTGGGCCCCAATCGCAGGCCAGGCAACCGTGGGGGCACCCTCCGGGGTCCGATCGCCCCGCGCCTCCCCCCAGGACCCCGGGGACCCGCTCGCGCCGCAAACCCGGCCGGCGCCAGAGGTGCTCCAATTCCCGCCGGCGGGAGAGGCCTGTCAGTGACGGAACTTCGGCCTATTGCGGGCCGGAGAATCGCCGCGGGGGGCACGCCGATTGGCGTGGGGGGCACGCCGATCGGCGGGCCGTGATTCCCGCTCCCTCCGATTCCCGGTGGCGGAGAATTCCGGCCACGGCGGGGGCAGAATTTACGCCGGCCCCGGTGTTAGAGGTGTCAGAGCCTGAGCGGGAGACACCCGAGATGCGGCCGCTACTACATTTACATAAGCCACACTGATCTACAGCTGGAGCTCGATAAGTCTCCACGGAAGTACATCATAAGTGATACACACAAGGGTCTCTATGAGTATACCCGGCTCTCGTTCAGAGAATCCTCAGTGTGTGAAATCTTCCAGCGCGTTATAGAGGGCATCCTTCACAGATGTCATGCATTGCTGTTTACTTACTATTGGCTAGTAGGGAATCTGTGCTAAATTTGAAAGTGTGTTTTAAATTACTGATTACAAGTTGCTTTCAGATCAAGGAGTGATATAAAAAACAGTTGAAAATTTCAAAAACAAATTAAAAACTAACTAAATAAAATAAGGATGGAAGACCAGGTGATGTTTTATTCCTGCATGATATGGGAGCTGGGGGATCCCATTGTTGTTCCTAGTGACCACATCTGTTATAAGTGTTGGTTGCTTGAGAAACTCCGGCTTAGAGTTGATGAGCTGGACTCCAAGTTTTGGATGCTGCAACACATCAGAGAGGAGGAGAAGTGCCTGGACGTTGTGTTCAGGAGGCAGTCACACCCCTTCGACTAACTACCTTGAATTCAGCTAATGCAGGAGCCTCAGCCCTTGGCCCCATCCAACAGGTTTCAGATTCTTGCTCCCTGTTTAGATGGGAACGGTAACTGCAAAGAGAATGAGAAAACTGACCACAGCACAGTGGTACAGGGAGCCAGTCAAGTGAAGGGGGAGAAAAGATATTGGGGATAATACAGTTAGGGGCATAGACACTGTTCTCTGTGACCAGAATAGAGAGTCCCAAAGGTTGTATTGCTTACCTGATGCCAGGGTTTGGGATATCTCATCTGTGCTGTAGAGGAACCTGGAGTGGGAGGATAAAGATCCAGTTGTTGAAGTCCACGGAGGGACCATCAACATAAGTAGTGTCATGAGAATGTCACTTTAAGAAATGTTTGGCTGCTCATATTACTGCAGTGATGTCAGAGTGTGGGTGGAACTGGGCTGTCTGTCAGCTTTTTACTTTTGTTTTAGGGTGTTTGCTGCAGGGTGTGTTTTAGTTTCGTTTTCAGTGTTGAAGCTGAAGCTAGACCAAGCAGGTGTACTGCTGTTCTCTCTGCCATCAAAAGACTATTTCTTGATCATTTGGTGAATTCAGAATTAGAAGTGTTCTCAGTAGTGAATGTAAACCTAATGTGCTTCTGTTGAAAGGTGTTACTTCTGTTTTCTGGATGCTGTTTGGGAAGTTAAGGATTACTTAGTGTTGTATTCTTTGGGGGTTGTATTTGAATTGATGGTTGCTAAGGCGTTCACTGTATGTTTTAAAAAGGTCAACTTGAATTCATAGAATAAACATTGTTTTGCTTTAAAAAGTACTTTTCCATTTCTGCTGTACCACACCTGTAGAGTGGGCCGTGTGCTCCCCATACCACAATCTATTAAAAGTTGTGGGTCAGGTGAACTCCATGATACACTTTGGGGTTCTCCAAACCCTGGCCCATAACAGCCCTAGTGGTGTTCCACAGGGGTTGATTTTTGGGCCTCTGTTGTTTGTCGTGTACTTAAATGATTTGGAGGAAAATGTGGCTGATCTGATTGGTAAGTTCACAGATGACACCAAGGTTGGTGGAGTTGCAGCTCGTCCTGAAGATTGTCAGAAGATACAGCAGGAAATGGATAGGTTGCAGACTTGGGAAGAGGAACGGCAAATGGAGTTTGATCCGGACAAATGTGAGGTAATGCATTTTGGTAGGTCTAACATAGAGGGGAAGTTTACCGTAAATGGCAAAACTCAGGAATATAGAAAGTCAGAGTAATCTGGGCGTGCAGGTCCACAGATCTTTGAAGGTGGCAACACAAAAAGATAAGGTAGTTAAGTATACAGAATGCTTGCCTTCATTGGACGGGCATCGAGTATAAAAACTAGCAGGTCATGCCACAGTTGTATAGACACACTTGGAATATTGCGCACAATTCTGGTCGCCACACTACCAGAAAGATGTGGAGGCTTTGGAGAGGGTGCAGAGGAGGTTTACCAGGATGTTGTCTGGTCTGGAGGGTGTTAGCTATGTAGAGAGACTGAATAGACTTGGACTGTTTTCATTAGAAAAACGGAGGTTCAGGGGTGACCTGATAGAGATCTGCAATATTATGAGGGACATGGATAGAGTGGATGGGCAGGCACTCTTTCCCAGGGTGAAGAACCAGTCACTAGGGGGCATAGATTTAAGTTTCATGGGGCAAAGTTTCGAGAATATGTGCGAGGCACCTTTTTTCACAAAGGGTGGTGAGTGCCTGGAAAGTGTTGCCAGGGGAGGTTGTGGAAGCAGATATATTAACGGCATTCAAAAGGCATCTTGACAAACTCATGGATAGGATGGGTAGAGAGGGATATGGTAGTGCTGAGGGTTTTGGCAAAGATTGGTACAGAATTGGAGGGCCAAAGGGCCTGTTCCTGTGCTGTATTGTTCTTTGTTATTTGAATTATTCCTCAGTGTGTGGTGATATGCATCACTGTAAATACACAAGGGGTTAATGTAAATACACATAAACTAGATAGACACTAGAGGGAGCACCAGAGACATGACACACAGACATTCAACCAATAGGTCAGTAAGATGGGCATTCACGATACACACAGAGGTGACACGACCACAGGGGGGCATTACTCCAACCCATATATAAAGGACACAGCACACATGATCTTGCTCTTTCCAGTGGAGACACTCAGTGAGTACAGACACAGGGTTTATTGAACATCACACCCACCACGTGGATTGGAGCTGACTGGTTCGTCAGTCTGAGTAGCTATAGAAGGATTAACAGTAGAGTCAAATCCAAGTAGGAGAATTGTTGATAGTTTAATAAACGTGTTGAAGCAATCTCCACGTCTGAACCTTCTTTTGTCAGAGTGCACATCAAGGAAGCAGCTTATGCTACGTCAAGAGCATAACAAGACACAGTGTACCCAAACAGGCATCGTAGTGAGCCGACGAGGGGATTTTCCAAGTAGCTTCATAGCAGTGTTAATATAAGCCTACTTGTGACATTAATAAAGATTATACAATATTATTATTGAATATTTTTAAGGCAGAGGTTCATGGGCTAAATGACCCTTTGTGCTATAGCCATTTCATGATTCTTGGAGCAGACACTCAAACCAAAAGCAGAGGGCTATATTTTATGCTTCATCTGTCAGCAAATGTGAAGGTAGGAGACACATAAAGTTACAAGCAACGTTTCCCCCTCTCCCATGTACCGGCCTGCCACTGTCCTGATGGAAATTTTACAGAGCAGTGACATAAGATGACCCATATGCCATTGGGCCTATTGAAACAGTGAAATGGCCAATTCATGGCCACTTTAAGGCCCCTCCCAACTACTATTTTATTCAAGGAGAGGGAGGCCCACACTATTTGAGAAGTCCAGCAGCTTTAGTGGTGTCAGGCAAGCGGTGAAGGGAACCTTCTTTGCGGGGAGCCTATGCCCAACGGAGGAATTCCCCACCATTTCCTCAACTATATTACAATTTCACCCATTTTCCCTTCCCGGCAACATCTCAAACCCAACCTTCCATCCCCATCGCTCTCCTCACTGAAACTTGCCAGCCTCCTTAACAAATTCATTCCCACTGATCTTGCTATCTGGCTCCATCTGTCGATTAGCCAACAGTTCTCTGAGGTGTAACTTTCTCCAAGAGGCAGAAATCCTACCTTCAGCCAATTAACAGCCAATTGACCATTAAATGATAGGGGAAAACATTCCCTTAAGCGGGCTCATCATTGACTTTTTAGCTGGGGTGGAGAGGGGGTTGTTTGGCATGGTATGTGAAGTGTTGGCTAGTGTAGACTTGAGATATGAACAGACACTTCCAACACTGATGAAGGTTCAATTCAATTTTATTAACTAACTTCTAACTAATTATCACACGATGACTGCGGGTCTAAATGATGCTAACTTAAACTAGAGATCTAAGCCTTGTCTGAACCAGTTGATTCTCTCAGCACATGGTGTGAGTCTGTGCTGGGCTGCATGAGTTCTTGTCACACTGAGAGGCAGCACCCAAAATGAGCTGGAACTGTGGTGCCCTCTACCTATATAGTGTGTGTATTCTAACTGATGATTGGCTTGATTGGTCCCTGTGTGTGTCCATCAGTCTGTGTCTTCACCATGATATACTGGTGTATATTATGACAGTATGCAGGGAATCGTACATCCCGTAAAATCCAGCCTTCAAAGTGTGATGTGGTCAAGACGGAATTTCAGCCAGGAGAATCCATGTGCACTTAAAATTATAGTTTCAAAATCTGGACACAGCTGAAGTCAGGTATCAAGAACCCCACCTTTAATTGGATCTGCATCGCCAAAACGATGAAAAGTGTTCTTTAAAAACAATTACCGGATCAGAATTGTAGAGTGGCTGACAGACTTTCTCCAATGCCTGCAGGAACTTCACATTATCCTTTGCTTCATTGGCTGCATCAGTGATTTGAGAATCCAGCTGTAGCCACATCTAGAAAAAAAACAGGTAAAACATTTCAGTCTTCATTCTTTGTACATAAATTTTCAACTGACTTCTGGAGTAAGACACATCTGGATCTGCAATTTTGTAAATATGCGGACTGGGTTTCCATCTCCCTGCTGGATTACTTAAAGCCTTGGTTTACTCTTTTTGCTCCATGTGAGAAGCCATGAATATTTCCAGTGCTTGAAACCAGCATGTGTACAGGAGTGTCTCCAGCTACAGCTCCTGGAAGCCCGGGTTGCGGCACATCAGCGAGTGTCAGGGGTAGCACAAAAAGAGAGGTGGTCACACTGCAGGCTTAGATGCCACAGTGAGGAAAGGAATGGGTGACCACCAGACAGAGCAAGAGAGCGAGACAGGCAGTGCAGGAATCTCCTGTGGCCAGTCCCCTGCAAACAGATATACCGCTTTGCATACTGTTGAGGGGAATAACCTCTCAGGGGAAAGCACGAACAGCCAAATTTGTTACATCATGATTGGTTATAAGACCATAAGACATAGAAGCAGAATTAGGCCACTCGGACCATAGAGTCTGCTCCGCCATTCAATCATGGCTGTTTTTCTTCTCATCTTCATTCTCCTGCCTTTCCCCATAACCCCTGATCCCCTTATTGATCAAAAACCTATATATCTCTGTTTTAAAGACACTCAGTGATTTAGCCTCTTCTGCGGCAAAGAGTTACACAGATTCACCACCCTCTGGCTGAAGAAATACCTCCTCATCTCGATTTTAAAGGATCGTCCCTTTAGTTTGAGATTGTGTCCTCTGCTTCTCGCATTTCCTACAAGTAGAAACATCCTCTCCACGTCCACTCTATCCACACCACACAGTATCCTGTAAGTTTCAATAAGATCCTCCCCCCATCCTTCCAAACTCCAAATAGTACCGATCCCAAGTTCTCAACCGTTCTTCATACGACAAGCTCTTCATTCTTGTGAACCTCCTCTGGACCCTTTCTAAGGCCAGCACATCCTTCCTTAGATATGGGGCCCAAAACTGCTCACAATACTCCAAACAGCGTCTGACCAGAGCCTGATATAACCTCAGAAGTACATCCCTGGTCTTGTATTGTAGCCCCCTCGACATGAATGCTAACATTGCATTTGCCTCCCTAACTGCTAACTGAACATGCACGTTAACTTTTAGAGAATGGTGAACTAGGACACCCAATTCCCTTTGTGCTTCTGATTTCCTAACCATCTTCCCATTTAGAAAATAGCCTGTGCCTCCATTTCGCCTTCCAAAGTGCATAACCTCACACTTTTCCACATTGTATTCCATCTGCCACTTCTTTGCCCACTCTCCTAGCTTGTCCAAGTCCTTCTGAAGCCTGCCTGCTTCCTCAATGTTGTTTTAGGGGCTGTTTAGCACACTGGGCTAAATCGCTGGCTTTGAAAGCAGACCAAGCAGGCCAGCAGCACGGTTCGATTCCCGTAACAGCCTCCCCGAACAGGCGCCGGAATGTGGCGACTAGGGGCTTTGCACAGTAACTTCATTGAAGTCTACTGGTGAAATAAGCGATTTCCATTTCATTTTTTATTTCATTTCAATGCTACCTGCCCCTCTACAGATCTTTATATCATCTGCAAACTCAGAAATCGTGCCTTCAGTTCCTTCCTCCAGATTATTAATGTATATTGTGAAAAGTTGTCATCCCAGCACAGACCCCTGAGGTACTTCACTAGTCATCGGCTACCATCCTGAAAGACCCCTTTATCCCCAGTCTCTGCCTTCTGCCAGTCAGCCAATCCTCTATCCATGCCAGGATCTTACTCTGATGCCATGGGCTCTTAACTTATTTAACAGTTTCCTCTGCGGCATTTTGTCAAAGGCCTTCTGGAAATCTAAATAAATCACGTCCACAGGTTCTCCTTTATCTAACCTACTTGTTACATTCTCAAAAGAACTCGAACAGATTTTTCAGACATTACCTCCCCTTGACGAAGCCGTGCTAACTCAGTCCTATTTTAACATGCACTTCCAAGTACTCCGCGGTCTCATCTTTAATAAATGGACTCTAAAATCTTACCATGACCAAAGTCAGGCTAACCGGCCTATAATTTCCAGTCTTCTGCCTCCCTCCCTTCTTAAACAGTGGTGTTACATTAGCCACTTTCCAGTCCTCTGGGACCTTCCTGCCTCCAGTGATTCCTGAAAGATAATCACCAAGGCCTCCACAATCTCCTGAGCTATCTCTTTTAGTACCCTGGGGTGCAGTCCAATCCAGTCCAAGTGATTTATCCACCTTCAGACCTTTCAGTTTCCCCAGAACCTTCTGCTTAGTAATGGTCACTGCACTCAGCTCTGCCCCCTGGTTCTCCTGGAGCTCTGGCATCCCACTGGTGTCTTCCACCGAGGCGACTGATGCAAAGTAACTATTCTGCCATTTCATTGTTTCCTATTATTACTTCTCCGGCTACATTTTCCAGTGGTCCAATGTCTATTTTTGCCTCTCTCTTACCTTCTATATATTGAACAAAAAAACTCTTCCTATCTTCCTTTATATTACTAGCTAGTATACTTCATTTTCTCCCCCCTTATTGTTTTTTTAGTTGTCCTCTGCTTGCTTTTAAAGGCTTCCCAATCCTCTGGCTTCCCACTAATCCTCGCCACTTTGTATGCTTTTTCATTAGCTTTTATGCTGTCCTTGACTTCCCCCGTCAACCATGGATGCCTTGTCCTCCCCTCAGCATGTTTCTTCCACCTGGGAATGAATTTCTGTTGTGCCTCCCGAATAACTCCCAAAACTCCTGCCATTGCTGTTCCACTGTGTTCCCTGCTCGGCTCCTTTGCCAATCAACTCTGGCCAGCTCCTCACTCATGTCTTTGTCGTTACCCTTATTTAATTGTAATATCGTCACAGCGGTTTGCAGCTTTTCCCTCTCAAACTGCAGGGTAAATGCTATCATGTTGTGGTCACTGCTCCCTAAGGGTTCCTTCTTTAAACTAATTTGTCAGGGGGTGAGAAAACGATCTGTCGTCCAGAAGCCAGTGTTGAGAGTAGCGAGGAGGGTATCAAGGTCGCAGGAGTGTACCGGCAGACAGGAAGGTGGGTTGAAGTGCGTCTACGTTTACTCATGAAATATCTTTGGGTCACAGGGTTAAGGAAAATCCCAAAGCCTTTTATTCGTATATAAGGAGCAAGAGGGTAACTAGAGAAAGGATTGGCCCACTCAAAGACAAAAGAGGGAATTTATGCGTGGAGTCAGAGGAAACGGGTGAGATTCTTAATGAGTACTTTGCATCGGTATTCACTAAGGAGAGATGTTGAGGCTAGAGATGGATGTTTAAATACTGTAGGTCAAGTCGTCATAAGGAAAGGGGAAGTTTTGAGTATTCTAAAAGGCATTAGACAAGTCCCAGGACCGGATGGGATCTATCCCAGGTTACTGAGGGAAGCGAGGATCGAAATAGCTGGGGCCTTAACAGATATATATTTGCAGCATCCTTAAGCAAGGGTGAGGTCCCGGAGGACTGGAGAATTGCTAATGTTGTCCCTTTGTTTAAGAAGGGTAGCAGGGATAATCCAGGGAATTATAGACCTGTGAGCTTGACGTCAGTGACCTTGAAGTCAGGGAAACTGTTGGAGAAGATACTGAGGGATAGGATCTATTCACATTTGGAAGAAAATAGACTTATCGGTGATAGGCAGCATGGTTTTGTACAGGGAAGGTCATGTCTTACAAACCTAATAGAATTCTTTGAGGAACTGACAAAGTTAATTGATGAGGGAAGGGCTGTAGGTGTTATATACATGGACTTCAGTAAGGCGTTTGATAAAGTTTCCCATGGCAGGTTGATGGAAAAAGTGAAGTTGTATGGGGTTCAGGGTGTACTAACTAGATGGATAAAGAACTGGATGGGCAATAGGAGACAGAGAGTAGTGGTGGAAGGGAGTGTCTCAAAATGGAGAAAGGTGACGAGTGGTGTTCCACAGGGATCCATGCTCGGACCACTGTTGTTTGTGATATACATAAATGATCTGTACGAAGGTATAGGTGGTCTGATTAGCAAGTTTGCAGATGATACTAAGATTGGTGGAGTTGCAGATAGCGAGGAGGACTGTCAGAGAATACAGCAAAATATAGATAGATTGGAGAGTTGGGCAGAAAAATGGCAGATGGAGTTCAATCTAGGCAAATGCAAGGTGATGCATTTTGGAAGAACTAATTCAAGAGCGGACTATATGGTCAATGGAAGAGTCCTGGGGAAAATTGATGTACAGAGAGATCTGGGAGTTCAGGTCCATTGTACCCTGAAGGTGGCAACGCAGGTTGATAGAGTGGTCAAAAAGCCTTACAGCATGCTTGCCTTCATCGGACGGGGTATTGAGTACAAGAGTCGGCAGGTCATGTTACAGTTGTATA
The DNA here is from genome assembly GCF_902713615.1 of Scyliorhinus canicula. Taxonomy (NCBI): domain Eukaryota; kingdom Metazoa; phylum Chordata; class Chondrichthyes; order Carcharhiniformes; family Scyliorhinidae; genus Scyliorhinus; species Scyliorhinus canicula. The sequence continues at coordinate 7,907,245 of NC_052151.1, read as the reverse complement.
GGACTTTGGTTAGGTCACATTTGGAATACTGCGTGCAGTTCTGGTCGCCACATTACCAGAAGGATGTGGATGCTTTAGAGAGGGTGCAGAGGAGATTCACCAGGATGTTGCCTGGTATGGAGGGTGCTAGCTATGAAGAAAGGTTGAGTAGTCTTTTCGTTGGAAAGACGGAGGTTGAGGAGGGACCTGATTGAGGTCTACAAAATTATGAGGTATGGACAGGATGGATAGCAACAAGCTTTTTCCAAGAGTGGGGTGTCAATTACAAGGGGTCACGATTTCAAGGTGAGAGGGGAAAAGTTTAAGGCAGATGTGTGTGGAAAGTTTTTTACGCAGAGGGTGGTGGGTGCCTGGAACGCTTTGCCAGCGGAGGTGGTAGAGGCGGGCACGATAGCATCATTTAAGATACATCTAGACAGATATATGAACGGGTGGGGAACAGAGGGAAGTAGATCCTTGGAAAATAGGCGCCAGGTTTAGATAAAGGATCTGGATCGGCGCAGGCTGGGAGGGCCGAAGGGCCTGTTCCTGTGCTGTAATTTTCTTTGTTCTTTGTTCTTAAGTACAGAATGGTCGTGGACTACTGCCAGACCACCAAGCGGTACACACAGCTCGACGCATACCCCCTCCCACGCATATCTGATATGGTCAATCAGATTGTGCAGTACCGGGTCTTCTCGACAATTGACCTAAAATCCGCCTACCACCAGCTCCCCATTCGTAAATCGGACCGTCCATACACTGCCTTCGAAGCGGATGGTCATCTCTATCACTTCCTCAAGTTCTCTTCGGCGTCAGTAATGGGGTCTCGGTCTTCCAAAGGGAGATGGATCGAATGGTCGATTGGTACGGTTTGTGGGCCACTTTGCGCACCTAGACAACGTCACCATCTGTGGCCATGATCAGCAGGACCACGATGCCAACCTTGTTAAATTCCTCCGCACCACCACTCTCCTCAACCTCACCTACAATAAGGAGAAGTGTGTGTTCAACATGGCCCGCTTAGCCATCCTCGGCTATGTGGTCCAGAACAGAGTTCTGGGGCCCGATCCCGACCGCATGCTCAGAGAGCTCCCCCTTCCCCACTGCCCCAAAGCCCTCAAACGCTGCCTGGGGTTCTTTTCATACTACGCTCAGTGGGTCCCAAACTACGCGGACAAGGCCCGCTTACTCATTCAGTCTACCCATTTTGCCCTTACGGCCGAAGCGAAACAGGCCTTCGGCCGTATCAGAGCTGATATAGCCAAGGCCGGGATGCACACAGTAGATGAGACACTGCCCTTCCAAGTAGAAAGCGACGCATCAGACGTCACAATTGCCGCCACCCTCAATCAGGCGGGCAGACCCATGGCATTCTTTTCCCGCACCTTTCATGTTCAGAAATTTGGCACTCGTCCGTCGAAAAGGAGGCCCAAGCTATCGTTGAAGCTGTGCGGCATTGGAGGCATTACCTGGCCAGCAGGAGATTCACTCTCCTCATTGACCAATGGTCGGTAGCCATCATGTTGAATAACACGCAAGATCAAGAATGATAAAATCTTGCGGTGGAGAATCGAGCTCTCCACCTATAATTACAAGATTTTGTATCGCCCCGGCAAACACAACGAGCCCCCAGATGCTCTATCCCGAGGTACATGTGCCAGCGCACAAGTAGACTGACTCCTGGCCCTGCACCACAGCCTTTGTCACCCGGGGGTCACACAGTTGTACCATCTTGTCAAGGCTCGCAATCTGCCCTACTCCATCGAGGAAGTAAGGACAGTCACCAGGGACTGCCAGGTCTGTGCGGAGTGCAAGCCGCACTTCTACCAGCCGGACCGTGCGCACCTGGTGAAGGCCTCCCGCCCCTTTGAACGCTTCAGCGTGGATTTCAAAGGGCCCCTCCCCTCCACCGACCGAAACACGTATATTCTCAGTGTGGTCGATGAGTACTCCAGATTCCCCTTCGCCATGCCATGCCCCTTCTGCCACTGTCATCAAGGCCCTCAACACAATCTTCGCACTGTTCGGTTTCCCCAGCTACATCCACAGTGACATTGGATCCTCATTCATGAGTGATGAGCTGCGTCAGTTCCTGCTCAGCAGGGGTATCGCCTCCAGCAGGACGACCAGCTACAACGCCCGGGGAAACAGGCAGGTAGAGAGGGAGAGCGGGATGGTTTGGAGGGCCGTCCAGCTGGCCATACGGTCCAGGAACCTCCCAGCCTCTCGCTGGCAGGAGGTTCCTCCCTGATGCGCTACACTCCATCCGGTCACTACTGTGCACCGCTACAAATAACACACCCCATGATCGTCTTTTTGCCTTCCCCAGGAAGTCCACATCCAGGGTATTGCTCTCCACTAAGCTCACAGCTCCAGGACCGGTCTTGCTCGGTAGGCACATCCGACTCCACAAGGCGGACCCGTTGGTGGACAGGGTACACTTGCTCTATGCTAACCCCCAGTATGCTTATGTGGCGTACCCCAATAGCCGCCAAGATACTGTCTCCCTCAGGGACCTGGCACCAGCAGGTTCCACCCATCCACACTTCCCCGGCCAGGTGCCATCCTCCCCTCCCCTGGCGCTTCCAACATTAACTCCACCAGGACCATCCCTCCTTGCCCTGCCCACGCAAGAGGATGAAGAGGATTTTGGTACGCTACCGGAGTCACCCGACATCATGCCGGCACCGACATCGCCAGCATCAAAATCGCCGCCACCGTTACGTAGCTCCCAGCGGAACGTCAAGGCACCAGACCGGTTGAACCTCTAACTGGCACCGGACTTTCAGCAGACATTTTTTTCCCTCTTTTTTTCTAATAAAACACTGTAGATAATTTTCAAGACTGTATATAGTTCTACACCACCCCCACCGGACTCATTTTTAACAGGGGGTGAATGTGGTAAACCACTGTTACACCTGTATTAAGTGATGTAAGGTAGGACCTGTATTACAGGTTAGCCGGTTACCCGTGCCCGCTGGCTCTGCCCAGGAAGAGGAGTATAAATATGCGTGTCCTCTATTCAACTGCCATTTCGCTAGCTGCTGTAGGAAGTCATGCATGTTACTACAAAAAAGCCACAGTTGTACCCAATCTGACTCAATTGTACAATTGATCGTGCATCACTCTGGAACTGATTTGAACCAGTTGCACAATTAACTTACCAGAGCTAAAGTTGAGTGCAGTTCAGCTGACCCGTTTCAGGAATGCAACTGACTAAAATGCAACTTTTAATTACCCAATTAAAGAACTAATTTAGCTAATGCAGAATGCAAGTTTAATTGCTACTTACCTCCTTATAACTCACCACTTGAACTCCCTGTTTCCACACAACTCCGAAAGCACTCTCACTCAGCCTGAATTTATAACATTCAGTCTGCCGCACTATTCCCATTCTGAAAACTCAATTAATTATAATCCTAAATGTGATAAAATATTTACAAAAATGCAAATTATCTTCATATTTCCATTCTCAGTAATCTTACCGTTAACATTTTTGAGTGACTCGTGTTTAATACATTGATCACTGCTTTGAAATGTTGTCCTTTAAGTTGTTCTATGATGGAATTAAACTTAGCTGACGTGCATTTCCAGTGTTCTAGTTCAGTGAGTGGGCCGGAATCTTCAGCCTCTTTTCTCACTTGATTACTTCGTGCCAGCACCTGTACATAAAAATCACAAGACAATTTAAGAAAGCACCTCTACATAAGAACATAAGAACTAGGAGCAAGAGAAGCCTGGGCATCAAGTCTGCACTACCATACAAAATGATCAGGACTAATCTCTAGCCCCAATTGCACTTTCCTGCCCACTCCTCATGTCACTTGATTCCCAAAGTTACCAAAAATGAGCAATTTTCGGGATGAAATATATCCAAAGATGAGAGTATCCACAGCCCTATGGAGTAGAGAATTGCAAAGATACAGTCCTTTTTCATCTATTTTCATTTCTAAATGATCAATACATTAACCTGAGATTGTACTCGATTCCCCAGCCAGGAGAAACAACCGCTCAGTGTCTTCTCTGTCAATACCCTTCAGAATCTTGTATATTCCAATGAGATCACCTCTCGTTCTTTTGAACTTCAGAAAGTATAGTCCTAATTTTTTTCAGCGTCTAATAATATTAAACTTATTACAGGAACCAATCTGGTGAAACCTCACGGTAGTGCTTATAATGCAAGAATATAATTTCTAAAAAATGTAGAACAAAACAGCCCACAATAATCTAGGTGTTGTTTACCAAAAACCTGTAAAATTGTAGCAAGGCTTCTTTAATTTGGTATGTTGATCCACTTGCAGTAAAGACTAGTATGCTTTTGCATTTCTAATTACTTGCTCCACTTACATGCTAGCTGCCTTGTCTGAGCACACCCATGTCTCCTTGAACAACAATACAAGTGTCTCACCTTTTAATAATATTCAAATTTATTTTATTCTTACCACTGTTTCAAATGTAAAACTTGATAAGACGATTATGATTAAACTGACTCGTTAATTTAAAATAAGGCAAATTGGGACTTCCGGTGGCGACCATGGAGGAGTAGGTCGCACATTCAATAGCCCCCTCCTGAAACGGACTTTTGGACCATTTTTCCTGACTTTTCTCTGACTTTTTGGGATAGATCAGTGAAGTGGGCAATATTAAGAAGGATTCCCTCTCCGATGTATGGCTAATTGGACTAGAAGTGGCCGTGTGAAAAGACTCAGCCCTGATAGAGTGAAGCAGTCGGAGCTGGTATTGCGGCACAGCATGGTGGAGGGTCAGGACCAGGGAGCAGTGGCTCAGTGGTCTAAGGAGCAACAGATTAAGTTCTTTAAGGACTGTTTCGCTGAGCTGAAAATGGAAACTCTGGACCCGATCAAGGCTGCAATCAATCAAATGGTTTTGAACCAGGCGGCTCCAAGGGAAAGCGATACAAGAAATTGAGCTGAAGTTGTCCAACCAGGAGGACTATCTAACCGTGCTGGAACATAAGGTGGAGATATTGGATGAGCGACACAAGAGAATGCAGGAGAAGTTGGAGGACCTGGAGAAAAGGTCCAGGAGGCAGAACTTAAGGATCGTTGGCCTCACCGAAGGAATGGAGGGGTCAAATGCGGGAGCATATGTGGCTGGTATGCTGGAGATGCTGATAGGGCCCAGGGCATTCTCTCAGCCCCTGGAAGTGGACGGAGAGCATCGAGCCCTCGCAAGGAAACCTAAGGCGAATGACCCGCCAAGGGCCATGGTGGTGCTTTTCCACCGTTTTTTGAACAAAGAACTTGTCTTGCGGTGAGCCAAAAAGGAGCGGAGCAGCAGATGGGAGAACAGCGAGGTGTGCATCTACCAGGACCTGGGACGAAGCTGGCCAAGAGACATGCTGAGCTTAACCGGGTGAAGGCGATCCTGTTCAAGAAGGGGCTGAAATTCGGGATACTGTATCCTGCGCAGTTGTGGGTTATGCACGAAGACTGGCACTTTTACTTTGAGGCACCAGGCGATGTATGGTCTTTTATCAAGGAAAAGAAGTTGGAAGGGTCTTAAAGGACACTCAAGTCTTGAAGGAGTTATGTGGCGGTGGTTTGTAATACTTGTATCAGTTCAAATAAGACTGTATGGAGCTCTGGGTTAAGTATTGGGCTGGGGTGGTGGTTTGAGGGTGCTTTGTTTTTGCAGAGATCGGATGTGGAGGGGCGAGAGGGGGCCCCGATTCTGAGAGAGGTTCAGTCTGGTTTCAAGTGATTGTTTCTGCATTGTTTTATGTTAATTTCTTTTACTTAAGGTTGTTTAATTACTGGGGACTGCGATGTTTTTAAGTAGTTTATGCATGTTGGGACAGGGGTGCGAACATTAGGAAACCAAACTGTTTGGCACCAAGGACGGGGTCTGTCGGAGTCAGCTGACTCTCGGAAGCGTGTGTGCTAAGTGTGCTAAGATGGTGCTTGACCTGGAGGATTAGGTTTCGGGGGCTGTTGTGGGAGAGGGGGGGTGGGAAGGGGGAGGCTGCTTCGCTGACAGGGGAGGAACTATTATCGGGGAACAAAAGGGAGGTCGGGGGCGGTTTATGCTCGTGGGGGAGCACGGGGAAGTGGGGAGCGCAGGCTCTGGGCTGGCCAAAAAAAGGTTATGGCTAGTTGGCGGCGGGGAGGGGGGGGGGGGGGGGGGGGGGGGGGGGGGTGTGGAAGCCCCCGCATCCAGGCTGATTACGTGGAATGTGAGGGGTTTGAATGGGCCGGTCAAAAGCGCTCGTGTCTTCGTGCATTTAAAGGTGCTGAGGGCAGACGTAGTAATGCTTCAGGAGACATATCTAAAGATTATTGATCAGACGAGATTGAGAAAGGGGTGGGTTGGTCAGGTGTTTCACTCTGGGCTGGACTCAAAAGACCAGGGGGTAGCGATATTGATCAGCAAGCGGGTGGCGTTTGAGGCTGGAAGAATTGTGGCAGATAAGGGGGGATAGATATATTATGGTGAGTGGGAAGCTGGAGGGTGTACAGGTGGTGCTCATAAACGTATATGCTCCGAACTGAGACGACGTGAGATTTATGAGATGGGTGTTCGGCAAGATCCCGGACCTAGAGTCTCATGGCTTGATCATGGGGGGGGGGCACTTTAACACGGTCATTGATACTGATCTGGACAGGTCAAAATCCAGGACTGGAAGGAGGCCTGCTGTGGCGAAGGAGTTGAGGGGCCCTGATGGAATGCATCCCAGAGTGCTAAAAGAGATGGCTAGGGAAATTGCAGATGCACTAGTGATGATTTACCTAAATTCACTAGACTCTGGGGTGGATTGGAAATTAGCAAACGTGGCACCACTGTTTAAAAAAGGAGGTAGGCAGAGAGCAGGAAATTATAGGCCAGTGAGCTTAACTTCGGTAGTAAGGAAGATGCTGGAATCTAACATCAAGGAAGAAATAACGAGGCATCTGGATAGAAATTGTCCCATTGGGCAGACGCAGCATGGGTTCATAAAGGGCGGGTCACTAACTAAAGGCCACTAACTAATTTAGTGGAATTTTTTGAGGACATTACCAGTGCAGGAGATAACGGGGAGCCAATGGATGTGGTATATCTGGATTTCCAGAAAGCCTTTGACAAGGTGCCACACAAAAGTTTGCTGCATAAGATAAAGGTGCATGGCATTAAGGGCAAAGTAGTAGCATGGATAGAGGATTGGTTAATTAATAGAAAGAAAAGAGTGGGGATTAATAGGTGTTTCTCTGGTTGGCAATCAGTAGCTAGTGGTGTCCCTCAGGGATCCGTGTTGGGCCCACAATTGTTCACAATTTACATAGATGATTTGGAGTTGGGGACCAAGGGCAATGTGTCCAAGTTTGCAGATGACACTAAGATGAGTGGTAAAGCAAAAAGTGCAGAGGAGACTGGAAGTCTGCAGAGGGATTTGGATAGGTTCAGTGAATGGGCTAGGGTCTGGCAGATGGAACACAATGTTGACAAATGTGAGGTTATCCATTTTGGTAGGAATAACAGCAAACGGGATTATTATTTAAACGATAAAATATTAAAGCATGCCACTGTGCAGAGAGACCTGGGTGTGCTAGTGCATGAGTCACAGAAAGTTGGTTTACAGGTGCAACAGGTGATTAAGAAGGCAAATGGAATTTTGTCCTTCATTGCTAGAGGGATGGAGTTTAAGACTAGGGAGGTTATGTTGCAATTGTATAAGGTGTTAGTGAGGCCACACCTGGAGTATTGTGTTCAGTTTTGGTGTCCTTACTTGAGAAAGGTCGTACTGGCACTGGAGGGTGTGCAGAGGAGATTCACTAGGTTAACCCCAGAGCTGAAGGGGTTGGATTATGAGGAGAGGTTGAGTAGACTGGGATTGTACTCGTTGGAATTTAGAAGGATGAGGGGGGATCTTATAGAAACATTTAAAATTATGAAGGGAATAAATAGGATAGATGCGGGCAGGTTGTTTCCACTGGCGGGTGAAAGCAGAACCAGGGGACATAGCCTCAAAATAAGGGGAAGTAGATTTAGGACTGAGTTTAGGAGGAACTTCTTCACCCAAAGGGTTGTGAATCTATGGAATTCCTTGCCCAGTGAAGCAGTTGAGGCTCCTTCATTAAATGTTTTTAAGGTAAAGATAGATAGTTTTTTGAAGAATAAAGGGATTAAGGGTTATGGTGTTCGGGTCGGAAAGTGGAGCTGAGTCCACAAAAGATCAGCCATGATCTCATTGAATGACGGAGCTGGCTCGAGGGGCCAGATGGCCTACTCCTGCTCCTAGTTCTTATGTTCTTATGGAGCAGATTGGGGGGGGGGGGGGGGGGGGGGGGGGTAGACAGTGGAGATTCGAACATCCAAGGGCGAAGGAGTTTTCATTTTTTTCTCATGTCCATAAAGTTTACTCTCGCATTGATTTTTTTTTTGTTCTAACGGGGCGCTAATTTCGAAGGTGGCAGGGCCGAAATATTCGCCGATTGCAGTCTCTGATCATGCCCCACATTGGGTGGATTTGCAGTTGAGTGAGGAGAGAGGGCAACGCCCGAACTGGAGACTGGATGTGAGGTTGTTAGCGGACGAAGCGGTCTGCGGGCGGGTGAATAAGTCCATTCAGAATTACCTGGTTACAAACAATATGGGTGAGGTAGCAGCAGCGGTGGTTTGGGAGGTTGTAAGAGGGAAACTAATTTTGATTCGGTCCCACAGAGAAAAGGTGGAACGAGCAGAGAGGGAGAGATTAGTGGAGGAGATGCTCGAGTGGATAGGAGATATGCAGAGGCCCGGACGCAGGGCTCTTGAGGGAGCGTCGGAAACTACACGCAGAGTTTGAGTTGTTGACCACGGGGAGGGCGGTGGAGTAGTTGAGGAATGCAAGGGGGGCGCGGTCTACGAATATGGGGAAAAGGCAAGTTGGCACACTAGCTCAGGAAGAGAGAAGCGGCCAGGGAGATTGGGGGAGTAAGGAATAGCGAGGGTAACATGATCTTGGGGGGGGGTGAATGACGCTTTTAAAGAATTTTATAGCAAACTATACGAGTCAGAACCTCCGCAGGTGTAGAAGGGATGAGGCAGTTCCTGGATCAGTTGAGATTTCCGAGGGTGGAGGAGGACCTGGTCGAGAGGTTGGGGGCCCCGATTGAGGCAGAGGACATTGTTAAAAGACTGGAGGGCATGCAGTCGGGCAAGGCTCCGGGGCCGGACGATTACCCGGTAGAATTCTACAAGAAGTTCTCAGAGTTTGTGACTGCTGCTGATCAGGACCTTTAATGAGGCTAAAGAGAGGGGAATCCTCCCCCCAACGATGTTGCAGGCCTCGATTTCACTCATCCTTAAACGAGAAAATGACCCAGAGCAATGTGGGTCATATAATCCGATGTCACTTTTGAATGTAGATGCCAAGCTGCTGGCTAAGATTTTGCCCACTAGAACAGAAGACTGTGGCCCAGGGGTAATAGGGGAGGACCAATCTGGATTTGTTAAGGGTAGACAGCTCAATGCTGACGTTCGGAGGCTTTTGAATTTAATTATGATGGCCTCAGAAGGAGAGGAGGTGGTTACAATGGATGCGGAGAAGGCTTTTGATCAGGTGGAGTGGGAGTATCTTTGGGAGATGCTGGGAAGGTTTGGGTTTGGTGAGGGCTTCATTGACTGGATGCAATTGCTCTACCAGGCACCGGTAACTAGTGTGTGCATGAACCGGCTGAGGCCGGGGTACTTTAACCGAGGGACGAGGCAGGGGTGCCTCCTCTCCCCATTGCTGTTATCTCTGGCTATAGAGCCGCTGGCCATGGCACTGAGAGCATCAAGGAAGTAGCAGGGGCTGGTTCGGGGTGAGGTGGAGCACCGGGTTTCACTGCACGTGGACAATCTGCTCTTATATATCTCGGACCCGGTGGAGGGAATGGGGAGGTTATGCAGATCTTGGGGGAATTTGGCAGGTTCTCAGAGTACAAATTGAACATGGGAAAAAGTGAATTGTTCGTGATCCAGGCAAGGGGGCAGGAGAGGAGACTGACCTGCCACTCAGGATGGTAGAGAGGAGCTTTCGCTACCTGGGAATACAGGTGGCTCGGAAATGGGAGGCATTAGACAGGCTCAACATAACCCAGCTTGTGGAGCAAATGGAGGGGGACTTTAAAAGATGGGATATGCTCCCGCTGGCGGGGAGGGTGCAGACCGTGAAAATGACGGTGCTCCCCAGATTTTTATTTGTCTTCCAGTGCCTCCCCATCTTCATCCCCAAGGCCTTTTTTCAAGCGGGTAAACAAGATTATTTTGGGCTTTGTATGGGCGAATAAATCCCGCGGGTGAAGAAAATGTTGTTGCAGCGCAGTTGGGGGAGGGTGGGTTGGCGCTGCCGAACTTCTGCACTATTATTGGGCGGTGAATATAGCGATGATTAGGAAGTGGGTAATGGGGGAAGGGTCGGTATGGGAGCGGATGGAGGTGGCGTCATGTAAAGGCACCAGTTTGGGAGCACTGGTAACGCCACCTCTGCCCTTCTCGCCAGCCCGTTACTCCACTAGCCCGGTGGTGGTGGTGGCATTGAGGATCTGGGTGCAATGGAGGAGGTATAAGAAGGTGCAGGGTGCATCAGCCTGGACCCCGATTTGCAATAACCACAGCTTCGTGCCGGACAGGATAGATGGCGGGTTTCAAAGTTGGCATAGAGCAGGAAATAATCGGATGGGAAATCTATTCATAGACGGGAGCTTTCCCAGTCTGAAGGCGCTGGAGGACAAGTTCAAGCTGCCGCCGGGAAATGGTTTCAGATATTTACAAGTCTGGGACTTTAAGGAAACAGATGTTGACTTTCCTGCTGATCCCGCCATGGGGGATACAGGACAGAGTAGTGTCTGGGACCTGGGTGGGGGAGCAGAAGGTGTTGGATTTCTATCAGGAGGCAGAGGAGACCCCAGTGGAGGAACTGAAGGGTAAGTGGGAGGAGGAGCTTGGTGGGGAGTTAGAGGCGGTTCAGTGGGCGGACGCCCTAAGCAGGGTTAATACCTCATCATGTGCCAGGCTCAGTTTAAGGTGGTACACCAGGCACACATGACGGCGGCAAGGATGAGTAAGTTTTTCGGGGTAGAAGATAGATGTGCAAGATGTGCGGGAAGCCCAGCAAACCATGTCCATATGTTTTGGGCATGCCCGAAGCTTGGTGGATTCTGGCAGGGGTTTGCTAAGGCAATGTCCAAGGTGCTAGGTACGCGGGCGGTGCCGAATCCAGAGACAGCAATCTTTGGAGTGTCAGAAGACCTGGGAGTTCACGGAGTGAAAGAGGCCAACGTTCTGGCCTTTGCCTCCCCAATAGCCCGGAGACAGATCCTGTTAATGTGGGGGGACTCGAAGCCCCTGAGTGTGGAGACTTGGGTCATTGACATGGCTGGGTTCCTCAAGCTGGAGAAAATAAAGTTTGCCTTGGGGGGGTCAATGCTGGGGTTCTCCCGGAGGTGACAGCCGTTCGTCAACTTTCTCGGGGAAAATTTAAATGTCAACAGAAGCAGCATTCTGAAGAGGGGCGGAGGGGGGGGAGAAGGGTGGCGGGTAGGTGCAATATGGTTACGGGATGTGCAGAAGGGGTTGGGTGGAAATGTCTAGTTTACCATGTTGATGTTTATGTTATTATTGTTTTGTTTGTTATTATAAAAATTTTGCAAATGCTTCAATAAAAATATTTTTTTTTAAATAAGGCAAATTGTTCTGGACTGAGAGATGGTAATCAAAGACAAAGCATGTGACCTGGTTGTCATGGGGAAAGGGAACAAGGTCAAAATATATTGAAAGCAAGGTGCAGATTTTAACACCTGTGCACAAAAGAAGAGTCAGCTGACCTTGCTGAGCACAGACTCACATACTCTTAGAGTAAGTCAAATAAATCGGAGGAGGACAGAAATATGTGCTTCTATGCAAGCAGAAGGACTGCATTTGCGTTAACCACTGGCAGGGACTGAGTCAGATGGATTCCCAGTTTGAAGAGAAGGGACTTGTAGAGATGTAGTCACCAAGGAGTCATCCCCAGGAGACTGAGTGAAGGAACCTTCCTCAAATTAGAAGCTTGTGAACAAGACATAGCTGGGCAATTTTCCACATTACTAGGTAGATGCCAGTTTTGTGACTACTAAGTTCTGGAGCACAAGTCTTCAGCACTACTGCTATAATATTGTCAGGGCCACAGATATTGCAGTATCCAATACTTTCAACCATTTCTTGTCACCACATAAAATGAATCAATATGTCTGAAGGCTGTAATCTGTAATGCTGGGGACCAGATGGGTCACCCACTTGGCTCATCTGGCTGAAGATGGTTTGCACTGATGTGCTAGGATCTTCCATACAGAGGATGGGGATATTTGTGAACCTCCTCCTTCAGTGAATCACTTAATTGTTCACTACCATTCATGACTGGCTGTGGCAGGACTCCAGAGCTTGGATTAGATACGTTGATTGGGGAATTGCTTAGCTCTGTCTATTACTTGCTTTTTATGCTGCCCGTCAAGAAGGCATCCTGTGCTATTGCTTCACCAGGTTGACATATAAATTTTATGTATGTGTGGTGTTGTTCCTGGTGTCCCTCTGCATTCTTCATTGAACCAGGGTTGATGCTCTAGCTTGGTGGTAGAACAAGGTGATGCGCCAGGCCACGGTAGAATAGGGGTTAGTACTGTTGCTTCACAGTGCCAGGGACCCGGGTTTGATTCCCGGCTTGGGTCACTGTCTGTGTGGAGTCTGCACGTTCTCCCCATGCCTGCGTGGGTTTCCTCCGGGTGCTCTGGTTTATCCCCACAAGTCCCGAAAGACAGGCTTGTTAGGTGAATTGGACATTCTGTATTCTCCCTCAGTTTACCTGAACAGGCGCCGTAGTGTCGCGACTGGGAGTTTTTCACTAACTTCATTGCAGTGTTAATGTAAGCCTACTTGTGACACTGATAAAGATTATTACAGATTGTGATTAAGTATAATTCAGCTGCTACTAGTGGCTCACAATGCCTCATGGACTGTGGGGTATCAGCTCCCAAGGGGGATTTGGGATTTGGAGAGAATGTGAAATGCCATCCGAGCAGAGGTGCACTCAGACAGGAGTCCACCGTGTACATGGGCATACTCGAGTCCTTGTGTGCCAACGGGTCCAAAATATGACTGTTTGGGGACGCGGATGGGATTGGCCATGAGCTGGACATCCACCACCGCACAATGCGCTAATTCGTGGCGTGTTATCCACCTATTCCTCTGCCATCCACCATGTCTCCAATCCTAATCTCCCTGGCAGCCACAGCCCATCCTTCCGCCAACCATTGGAAACAATATTGGCGGAGGTGCGGATTTCAGACAACGGTTCTCTGACAACAGTCGCTACTCGGACGAGGGAGAACTGCAGCATGAAGTGATCATATTTTAGACTTTAAATAGGTTCTGGTAAAATATGGACATCACCTGCAAGGTGTTACAAAGACCCCTCAGATCTATGAGAAGGAGCAGGATTCAATTATTTGTGGGATGTGAGTGGCACTAGCAAAGCCAACGTTTGTTCTCCATCCCAAATTGCCCTTGAGCCGAGTAGCTCGCTAGGTCATTTCAGAGGGCAGTTAAGAGTCAACCACTTTGCTGTGTGGCTCAATTCACATATAGAATTCCTACAGTAAGAAGGAAGCCATTTAGCCAATCGAGTCTGCAACGACCTTCCGAAAGAGCACCCCACTCAGGTCCAATCCCCCTGCTCCATCCCTGTAGCCCACCCAACCATTGGATACTTAGGGGATATTTAGCATGGCCAATCCACCTAACCTGCCCATCTTTGGAGTGTGGGAGGAAATCAAGCACTCAACGAAACCTATGCAGGCATGTAGACAACATGCAAACACTACACAGTGTAGCCCTCTAAAATGGACACCAGTATACAAAATGGAGAACCGCAAGGAATACAGGGAAAAACAGCCATAGTAAGGACACACAGCTTGCAGAAGCATTTAGCATTTTGCACGTACAAAACCGGTTTCAAGGCAGTTGCAGAAACCCAGCCAAAGGTGCAAATAGGAAAGCGATCTGCATACTAATGAGATGATACCGGCCCAGTCCCAGATACAATAGAAACATTTAAAGTATCAATCGATACTTTCTATAGCTACCCAGCCAGAATGGCGCCAGAGAAACCAGGACAATGAGCCCTAGGGACCGCCCCAACCATCGAGAAATGATTCCAGGATAGGGGAGTTCAAAACGTATCGATTGGGAAAGACCCAATCGATGAGGGAACCACCCCAAGGGGGCCTGAACCTCCTGGGACCTATAAAAAGAAGGTCAAGCACATGATTCGGTCTGTTGCTTCCTGACTCCGGCCTAGGCTGCTGCATCCTGACTCCAGACTCCGACCCCAGCCTCCAGATCCTGTCTTTCATCACCGGCCATTGAGCATCAGCCATCTATCAGTAAGTGCCAAAACAACGATCGCTACGTGACCCAGGCATTGCTTATACTCTTGCCGACTTTAATAACCAGAAGTTGCAGACCAAGAACGGGACGAAGGCTTTGCCCCCCTGACCTTGCCTGTTCCTTTCTGGATAAGTATTTAGTCGTTTAATAGTAGGAATAAGTATTAGTCTTTTAGCGTGTGCATGAGTATTTATTATATTTGTTATAATAAACACTAATTGTTTGGACTTACTGATCGGTGTTTAGACTTATTGCTTTGAACTTGACCTTGATAACTTGTGACGGTGTCTCTTACGGCACCTGGCGACTCCTGAGCATAGATACAGATACAGAGCCAAACCAGTGTTAAGCACATGTCCTTTAAATGGAGGCGTGTTAATCACACTAACAGTAGAACGAGCAACAACAGTCACCCGAGGTCGGAATTGAACCTGGGTTCCAGGCACTGTGGGGCAGCTAGCCACTGTGCTACCATGCAAATCCATGACCATGAAAGGATATCAGTGAATCAGATTGGTTCTTATGATGAGCAATTATAGTTTTTCATGATCACTATGACGGAGACTAGCTTTCAATTCCTAAATTCTACCATCTGCTGCAATGAGATTCGAACCCGGATCCCCAGAGCATTCCCCTAGATCTCAGGATTACTAGTCCAGTAGCAATGCACCATCAAAAACTTTCATACAGGGATTCCATGCCATATTGCTAGGGGGCAACCTCCGATTGGCTTGTCCCACCATCACCTCAGTGCTTTAATGATCGGAGTTCCACATTTAAAGTACACCCCTGCACACAGCTAGCACACTTTCTACTGGGAAGTCAGAGCTGTAAAAGCTGAGAAGCATTTGCCCTGAAGTTCACCATCGCCTCATTGGAGCACCTGCTGGATGCAGGAGAGGCCTGCCATGATGTGATATACCTGTGCTCTGGGTGAAGAAAGACTTGCCATCAAGATGACAAGGTGCAGAGTGTGAGGAGGTGCTTTTTAACCCTGGTAAGTGACTGGTAAGTAGTCTCTCTTTTTCTTTTCATGTCTAATTTATTTATTTTTATTTTGAAATTCTAGTTGTTTAAGTTTACCTAGGGTTTAAGACATGGCAGGAGATCCCAGACCCGTGTCATGCTCCTCGTGTGCGATGTGGGAGCTCAGGGACACGTCCACTATCCCTGGCTCCTTCACGTGCAAGAAGTGTGTTCAGTTGCAGCTCTTGTTAGACCGCTTGACGGCTCTGGAGCTGCGGATGGACTCACTTTGGAGCATCCGCGATGCTGAGGAGGTCGTGGATAGCACGTTTAGCGAGTTGGTCACACCGCAGGTGAAGGTTACTGAGGGAGATAGAAAATGGGTGACCAAAAGAAAGAGCAAGAGTAGGAAGGCAGTGCAGGTGTCCCATGTAGTCATCTCCCTGCAAAACAAATATACCGCTTTGGATACTGTTGAGGGAGATGGCTCACCAGGGGAAGGCAGCAGCAGCCAGGTTCATGGCACCGTGGCTGGATCTGCTGCACAGCAGGGCAGGAAGAAAAATGGCAGGGCTATAGTGATAGGGGACACGATCGTAAGGGGAATAGACAGGCGGTTCTGTGGGCGCAATCAAGACTCCAGGATGGTATGTTGCCTCCCTGGTGCAAGGGTCAAGGATGTCTCGGAGCGGCTTCAGGGCACTCTGGGGGGGGGGGGGGGGGGGGGGGGGAGGGTGAACAGCCAGCTGTCGTGGTGCACATAGGCACCAACGATATAGGTAAAAAACGGGTTGAGGTCCAACAAGCGGAATTCAGGGAGTTAGGAGTTAAACTAA
Organism: Scyliorhinus canicula; assembly: GCF_902713615.1. NCBI lineage: Eukaryota > Metazoa > Chordata > Chondrichthyes > Carcharhiniformes > Scyliorhinidae > Scyliorhinus > Scyliorhinus canicula. The sequence continues at coordinate 7,891,079 of NC_052151.1, read as the reverse complement.
AAAGTAGGACCTCAAAGGTAGTAATCTCAGGATTGCTACCAGTGCCACGAGCTAGTCAGAGTAGGAATGTCAGGATAGATAGGATGAATGCGTGGCTCGATAAATGGTGCTAGAGGGAGGGATTCAAATTCCTGGGGCATTGGGACCGGTTCTGGGGGAGGTGGGACTAGTAAAAACCGGACGGTCTGCACCTGGGCAGGACTGGAACCGATGTCCTAGGGGGGGTGTTTTCTAGAGCTGTTGGGGAGGGTTTAACTAATGTGGCAGGGGGATGGGAACCGATGCAGGAAGTTGGAAGGTAGTAAAACAGGGACAGAAGCAAAAGGAAGTAAGGGGAAAAGTGCAAGGCAGAGAAGACATAGTCAAAAATCTAAAAGGGCGACAGTACAAGGTACAGTGACTGAGGGGAGCTCAGTGAATAGGCCCAGTAATAACAAAAGGAATAAAACTGGAGATGTTAAGATTCAAAACAGAGGTAAAAAACCCAACATAAGTGTACTTTACCTGAATGCTCGTAGTATTCGGAATAAAGTAAATGAGTTGATGGCACAAATCATCGTAAATGACTATGATTTAGTGACCATTACTGAAACATGGTTAAAGGATGGTCACGACTGGGAGTGAAATATCCGAGTGTATCAAACTATTCGGAAGGACAGAGTGGATGGTAAGGGAGGTGGTGTTGCTCTGTTATTTAAGGATGACATCCGGGCAATGGTAAGGGATGACATTGGTGCTATGGAGGATAAGGTTGAATCCATTTGGGTGGAAATCAGGAATAGTAAGGCGAAAAAGTCACTGATAGGAGTAGTCTATCGGCCACCAAATAGTAACGATATGGTGGGGCAGGCAATAAACAAAGAAATAACTGATGCATGTAGAAATGGTACAGCAGTTATCATGGGGGATTTCAATCTACATGTCGATTGGTTTAACCAGGTCGGACAAGGCAACCTTGAGGAGGAGTTTATAGAATGTATCCGCGATAGTTTCCTAGAACAGTATGTAATGGAACCTACGAGGGAACAAGCGGTCCTAAATCTTGTCCTGTGTAATGAGACAGGATTGATTCAAGATCTCATAGTTAGGGATCCTCTCGGAAGGAGCGATCACAATATGGTGGAATTTAAAATACAGATGGAGGGTGAGAAAGTAAAATCAAATACTAGTGTTTTGTGTTTAAACAAAGGAGATCACAAGGGGATGAGAGAAGAACTAGCTAAGATAGACTGGGAGCTAAGAATTTATGGTGGAACAGTTGAGGAACAGTGGAGAACCTTCCAAGCGATTTTTCACAGTGCTCAGCAAAGGTTTATACCAACAAAAAGGAAGGACGGAAGAAAGAGGGAAAATCGACCGTGGATATCTAAGGAAATAAGGGAGAGTATCAAATTGAAGGAAAAAGCATATAAAGTGGCAAAGATTGCTGGGAGATTAGAGGACTGGGAAATCTTTAGGGGGCAACAGAAAGTTACTAAAAAAGCTATAAAGAAGAGTAAGATAGAGTATGAGAGTAAACTTGCTCAGAATATAAAAATAGACAGTAAAAGTTTTTACAAATATATAAGACAAAAAAGAGTGGCTAAGGTAAATATTGGTCCTTTAGAGGATGAGAAGGGAGTTTTAATAATGGGAAATGAGGAAATGGCTGAGGAACTGAACAGGTTTTTTGGGTCGGTCTTCACAGTGGAAGACACAAATAACATGCCAGCGACTGATAGAAATGAGGCTATGACAGGTGAGGACCTTGAGAGGATTGTTATCACTAAGGAGGGAGTGATGGGCAAGCTAATGGGGCTAAAGGTAGACAAGTCTCCTGGCTCTGATGGAATGCATCCCAGAGTGCTAAAAGAGATGGCTAGGGAAATTGCAGATGCACTAGTGATAATTTACCGAAATTCACTAGACTCTGGGGTGGTCCCAGTGGATTGGAAATTAGCAAACGTGACGCCACTGTTTAAAAAAGGAGGTAGGCAGAAAGCAGGAAATTATAGGCCAGTGAGCTTAACTTCGGTAGTAGGGAAGATGCTGGAATCTATCATCAAGGAAGAAATTGCGAGGCATCTGGATAGAAATTGTCCCATTGGGCAGGCGCAGCATGGGTTCGTAAAGGGCAGGTCATGCCTAACTAATTTAGTGGAATTTTTTGAGGACATTACCAGTGCAGCAGATAACGGGGAGCCGATGGATGTGGTATATCTGGATTTCCAGAAAGCCTTTGACAAGGTGCCACACAAAAGGTTGCTGCATAAGATAAAGATGCATGGCATTAAGTGTAAAGTAGTAGCAAGGATAGAGGATGGGTTAATTAATAGAAAGCTAAGAGTTGGGATAAATGGGTGTTTCTCTGGTTGGCAATCAGTAGCTAGTGGTGTCCCTCAGGGATCCGTGTTGGGCCCACAATTGTTCACAATTTACATAGATGATTTGGAGTTGGGGACCAAGGGCAATGTGTCCAAGTTTGCGGATGACACTAAGATGAGTGGTAAAGCGAAAAGTGCAGAGGATACTGGAAGTCTGCAGAGGGATTTGGATAGGTTAAGTGAATGACTAGGGTCTGGCAGATGGAATACAATGTTGCCAAATGTGAGGTTATCCATTTTGGTGTGTGTTGTTCCTCGTGTCTTAATAAAGCTCGTAGTCTCAAATGTGGAGAAGATGCTTTATTGTGAATTCGTTCTCTCTTCAGAGCTGTTACCTGCGGTTACCTCAAGTGTTTCTACTGGTGTGTTTTGTGTCCTGCTCCAAGTTCTGCCCTCTGTGAAGTGTGTCCTCACTTCCTGTCCCCGTCTATTTATATGGCTCTCCCGTGCCCCCTCTAGTGTTTGCTCAGTTGTATTGCATCTAGTTAACTTGTGATCACCACATCCCCCTTTTTCTCTTTACATATTTTCTGTACATCGTTAAAGAAAATTGTACATCCTGTCCCGGTGTATTTATAGCTCTCCCTCTGGTGTTTGCTCAGTTGTTTTGTATCTAGTCAACCTACGATCACCACATCCCCCTTTTTCTCTTTACATATTTGCTGTACATCGTTAAAGAAAATTATAGAAAACAGTTACTTATGATATGCGTATCTATACAGGTGATGGTGCTATTGCATATTTTACAAAGCCAATGTAGTTATATGTCCAATCTTAATAAAAACATTTATGAGTCCAAACTTGATGAATTTGTTCAGAGCTTTTTTTCTTTTTGTTGTTGATGACGTGGTGATATTGATATTGCAAGTCCGCCGTGAATGTTGTTGGTGTTCCTTGTTATTTTAAGTACCTAATGCATCATCCCGAGGTGTTTGCATGGTCACCTCACTGATGTTGACTGGCATGGACTTTTTTCTGTGCTTGTGGTATTGATTTATTGTCTCATCCGCCTTGGATGCTGGTGTGCTTGCTCGTTCTGGAGCAGACGTGAGTTTGTGCGATTCGTTGTCATCCCATGACATGTTTGTAGTCTTGTCATCGTTTTGCAGTGTGCTGTGGCATTGTCCTTCATGTGCCGAGTAGTACCATTGTGTACAAGTCGTTGTTTCATTACTGTTGTTTCTGTCGTTCCTGTTTTTGTTGTTTTCGTTGCCGTACTTGTTGCTGTTTTTGTCGTTTCTGTCTTTGGTGTTGGCACTGTCGTTGTTCCTGACTTTGTTGTTTTCGTTGCCGTTCTTGTTGTTTCTGTCTTTGGTGTTGTCGCTATCTTTGTGCCTGACTTTGTTGTTTGTCTTGTCGCGCTTCATGTTGCTTTTGTTCTTTCTGTTGTCGTTCTCGTTTCTACTGTGCTTCTTGCTATTGTTGTTGGTCTTGTCGCGCTTCATGTTGCTTTTGTTCTTGCTGTTGTTTGTCCCGTTTCTTCTGTGCTTCTTTTGACTTTTGTTTTTCTTGTTATACTCTATTCGTGTCCCGAGTGGATAATTTGAGTCATTGAGCATTTCGTCTCGAGAGTGGTGCGAATGATCTGATGTTGCATCGGTGCGGGTGACATCAATCATTTGTGGAGAATTGGATTCCTCATCTTTGCTTTCTTGGTGCTCCTCTTCCGGAGTCAAATTCTTCTCGATTTCATTTGACGCGGTGTCTCTGGATTCTTGGCGCTCCTCTTCTGGAGTCAAAACCTCCATGATTACAATTGACGTGGTGTCTGTGGACTTCTGGCGCTCCTCTTCTGGAGTCCATCTCTGCATGATTTCTTTTGGCTTGGTCTCTCTGGACTCCAGGTGCTCCTCTTCTGGAGTCAGAATCTGCATGGTTTCTTTCGGCGTTGTCTCTCTGGACTCCAGGTGCTCCTCTTCTGGAGTCAAAATCTGCATGTTTTCTTTCGGCATCGTCTCTCTGGACTGTTGGGTGGCCCGACTCTGTGCTTCTGTACAGACAAGCTGAGAACTGTCAGTCTCGCTGTGATCCTGTACGTCGAGTGCGATCACCTTGTTACTGTTTTTGCTCTGTGCTTCGGTACAGACAAGCTGAGAACTGTCAGTCTCGCTGTGATCCTGTACGTCGAGTGTGATCACCTTGTCACTGTCTTCGCATGCAGTGGGTAGAGGTGCATTGTCTTCTTCTTGTTCATGTGAGCTTGTTAGACTTTCATAGTCTGCTTGTGGTTGCTCAGATACGGCAGGTTGACCTTCATGGTCTTGTGCATGCATGGTGTCAGTGGTTAGATGTACGTTGTCTTCTTCTTGTTCCTGTGAGCTTGGTAGACTTTCATAGTCTGCTTGCGGTTGCTCAGATACAGCGGGTTTACCTGCATGGTCTTGTTCATGCATGGTGTTCGCCAGGGAGTGTTTGCTTGCATCCCTTTTGGAGTCTTTCATCACTCGCACTGTGGAGCCTGTCATCGCTCGCTCTGTGGAGTCTTCCTGTGCTCTCTGTGTGGCGTCGTCTTCGTCTAGGGTATTGCTGTCATCCAATGTATCGACGAGCTGCCATGGCATCATGGTGTTGGATTCATCTACCATGAGTAGAGTCGTGTTGAGCTTTGCAACGGTGTCGCTGATGCTGTGATCAGCATGTCCAAATAACTCCTCCATGTCTGAGTAGTATTCTTTGAAACCCATTTCATCTTCGTTGGCTTCTTCTACCACGAGTTGATTCGTGTTGAACTTTGCGACCGTGTCGCTGATGCTGTGATAAGCATATCCGACTGACTCAGCTGTGTCTGAGTAGTATTCTTCGAAAACCAAATCATCCTGGTTGGATTCTTCTACCACGAGTTGATTCGTGTTGAACTTTGCGACCGTGTCGCTGATGCTGTGATAAGCATATCCGACTGACTCAGCCATGTCTGAGTAGTATTCTTTGAAAACCAAATCATCTTGGTTGGATTCATCTACCACGAGTTGGTTCGTGTTGTGCTTTGCGACCGTGTCGCTGATGCTGTGATAAACATATCCGACTGACTCAGCCATGTCTGAGAGGTAATCTTCGAAAAACAAATCATCTTTTGTTGTTTCGGAATTCTTTTTGTTCTCTTCACTTTGGGTGGTGCAGACTGCTTTTTTCAGGGTGTTGTGCAATTTGTTTTTAACTGTTGGTTTAAGTTCAGGCGTTTTTCTGTGTTCTGAGGCAAGAAAATTTGTGTTTACCACTTTAAGTGTCTTGTTTTCAATTTTCGGGCATTTCCCTTTTAAGTGGGCGTGGTCGGGATGCTCAGACGTCATGACGTCACACGCAGGAATGCATTGCGCATGCGCAAATCGGCCTTCCTCCTTCACTGTGCGGTTTTGTTTCCATTGCGCATGCGCGGCTTGCGCATGCGCATTACGATCCGCGACCAAAACTTTTTTTGACTGCGCATGCGCGTCTTGCGCATGCGCATAACGATCGGCACCGCGATATTTTTTAAACTGCGCATGCGCGGCTTCCGGTTCCGGCGCATGCGCAGACGCAATTTGTAGTTCTTTGCTTACCGGAGACTGCAAAATGTGCTCCGACGGCATTTTTTCGCGGATTTCAGCGATTTTTCTGTCCCATCTGGACTGGATTTCTAAAAGTTGTAAGTTATCTTCTCTTCCCGATCTGGACTGGGTTTCAGCGTTTTGGCTTTGTGAGAAATTCATGTTATTTCTTCTTTTTGATCTGTACTTTTCATTCGCGATTTCTTGTTCTTTTCGTGATTTTTTAAGTTTTGCATCACTCAGTCTCTGTGCAGTTTGGCCTCTGAGCATGCCTTGCTGTTCAAATTCCTTACAGTACTCTTCAAGTTTGTTTAGTACCGTTTGTAAGCTGTTTCTGTCTTCACCTTTTGAGTATTTAAATCCATTATAAACTTTCGTAGCTTCATGTCCTTCGATGAGATTTGCTATTTTAATTTCGTCTGAGGCTGCTTCTGCATCATATGCTATGATACCGTAATCGAACCATTGTTTAAACGTTTCCCAGACACTTTTTACATTTCCAGTCGTGTCCAGCTGAAGTGTGAATCCAAGGCACTTCCTCCCATCAGCGATGTCTTCCCAAGTCGAATGTCCAGTAGGAGATTTCCATGCCATTTTGTTCTTTCTGTGTCTGCCACTGAGTTGTCCTGTAGTAAGCGTCTGAAGCCACTCCTGGGTACCATGTGTTGTTCCTCGTGTCTTAATAAAGCTCGTAGTCTCAAATGTGGAGAAGATGCTTTATTGTGAATTCGTTCTCTCTTCAGAGCTGTTACCTGCGGTTACCTCAAGTGTTTCTACTGGTGTGTGTTGTGTCCTGCTCCAAGTTCTGCCCTCTGTGAAGTGTGTCCTCACTTCCTGTCCCCGTCTATTTATATGGCTCTCCCGTGCCCCCTCTAGTGTTTGCTCAGTTGTATTGCATCTAGTTAACTTGTGATCACCACAGATACTGGAAGTCTGCAGAGGGATTTGGATAGGTTAAGTGAATGACTAGGGTCTGGCAGATGGAATACAATGTTGCCAAATGTGAGGTTATCCATTTTGGTAGGAATAACAGCAAACGGGATTATTATTTAAACGATAAAATATTAAAGCATGCCGCTGTTCAGAGAGACTTGGGTGTGCTAGTGCATGAGTCACAGAAGGTTGGTTTACAAGTGCAACAGGTGATTAAGAAGGCAAATGGAATTTTGTCCTTCATTGCTAGAGGGATGGAGTTTAAGCCTAGGGAGGTTATGTTGCAATTGTATAAGGTGTTAGTGCGGCCACACCTGGAGTATTGTGTTCAGTTTTGGTCTCCTTACTTGAGAAAGGATTTACTGACGCTGGAGGGTGTGCAGAGGAGATTTACTAGGTTAATCCCAGATCTGAAGGGGTTGGATTATGAGGAGAGGTTGAGTAGACTGGGACTGTACTCATTCGAATTTAGAAGGATGAGGGGGGATCTTATAGAAACATTTAAAATTATGAAGGGAATAGATAGGATAGATGCGGGCAGGTTGTTTCCACTGGCGGGTGACAGCAGAACTCTGGGACATAGCCTCAAAATAAGGGGAAGTAGATTTAGGACTGAGTTTAGGAGGAACTTCTTCACCCAAAGGGTTGTGAATCTATGGAATTCCTTGCCCAGTGAAGCAGTTGAGGCTCCTTCATTTCATGTTTTTAAGGTAAAGATAGATAGTTTTTTGAAGAATAAAGGGATTAAGGGTTATGGTGTTCGGGCCGGAAAGTGGAGCTGAGTCCACAAAAGATCAGCCATGATCTAATTGAATGGCGGAGCAGGCTCGAGGGGCCAGATGGCCTACTCCTGCTCCTAGTTCTTATGTTCTTATGTTCTTATGACAAGACCCAACTGGGAGGTGGTGTTCAGTGTTAATGCCTTGCAGAAGAGAACAGTCACCCAATGCAAGAAGGGAATGAATGATAGCCTCTAAACTGCCAGTCTCATCACTCAACACAAACTCAATCCCCATCACTCCCTAATGGAATCTCACCTGAATGCCAGCTCATGTGACACTACTCGCTTTCCAACTCGCTGCTTCCACTCACCATCCGCACATGCCAGGTATCCTGGTTTCGAGAATCTCAGCAGGTCTGGCAGCATCTGTAGGGAGAGAAAAGAGCTAATGTTTCGAGTCCAGATGACCCTTTGTCAAAGCTGCTCATGTGGACTCGAAACGTTATCTCTTTTCTCTCCCTGCAGATGCTTCCAGGCCTGCTGAGATTTTCCAGCATTTTCACTTTCGTTTCAGATTCCAGCATCCGCAGTAATTTGCTTTTATCCTGGTTGAGGACAGGAGCAGGGATGTGTTGTTGCAATTATACAGGACCTTGATGAGGTCACACCTCGAATATTGTGTGCAGTTTTGGTCTCCTTTTCTGAGGAAGGATGTTCTTGCTCTCAAGGATGTGCAGCAAAGGTTTACCATGCTGATTCCAGGGATAGATTATAGAACAGTACAGCACAGAACAGGCCCTTCGGCCCTCGATGTTGTGCCGAGCAATGATCACCCTACTCAAACCCACGTATCCACCCTATACCCGTAACCCAACAACCCCCCCCGTCCCAACCTTACTTTTTAGGACACTACGGGAAATTTAGCATGGCCAATCCACCTAACCCGCATATCTTTGGACTGTGGGAGGAAACTGGAGCACCCGGAGGAAACCCACGCACACACGAGGAGGACGTGCAGACTCCGCACAGACAGTGACCCAGCCGGGAACCGAACCTGGGACCCTGGAGCTGTGAAGCATTTATGCTAACCACCATGCTACCATGCTGCCCTGGCGGGACTGATGGAATGACTTTGTTAGGATTGTTTTTGCTGGAATTCAGACATGGGCTACGGTAGCACAGTGGGTAGCTCTGCTGCTTCACAGTGCCAGGGTCCCATGTCGATTGCCGGCTTGGGTCACTGTCTGGGCGGAGTCTCCTTGCTTTCCCTTTGTCTGCGTGGGTTTCCTCCCACAAGTCCTGAAAGACTTGCTATTAGGTGAATTGGACATTCTGAATTCGCCCTCTGTGACCCAAACAGGCGCCGAAATGTGGCGCTGAGGGGCTTTTCACAGTAATATAAGCCTACTTGTGACAATAAAGATTATTTTTTTTAAAAAGAAGAGGATCTCATAGAGACTTATATATTCTAAGAGGACTAGATGGGGTGGATGCAGGGAGAATGTTCCCGATAGTGGGCGTGTGCAGAACCAGGGGTCACAGTCTGAGGATTTGGGGTCGACCATTTAGCACAGAGATGAAGACACATTTCTTCACCCAAAGAGTGGTGGGTCTGTGGAATTCAACTGAGGGGGTTCACAAGCCCGGTGCTCGAACCGCTCTGACATCAGAACAGAGCATTATTTCTTAGAGGCAGAAATGGAAGAATTACAGCACTCACCCACAGACTCCACCAGTGGAGAGATACGCACCTAAGTGGGAACTAGTTTTAGAACAGCCGTGGGGTCACAATCTCAGAGCCACAGAAGGCAGAGGCAGTGACCTCCCTGGGTGCCGACACTTATAGGATTGCTGGAGGCCAGGAATCTGCTGTCCCAGTCAGATGATATGCCTCTGGTCTCATCCTGCCTCAGTTGCTGGAGCTCCAAAGGCAAATTTGAGACAATTGAGACGGGATGCCTGCTCCACGACTCGGATTGAAAGATAGCATGGAGGCGGTCCATCTGCCTTCTGTCTGAGGTGATTATGCCTCCACACCAATACAACAACATGGTCAATTTGGCAAGGGTAGCAGCCTCCATGAAGGACTTACTGGAAGAATTTTGTCCTGCACTGCTACAGGACATGGACTCCATGATGCCGGCACTTTCTGGGATTCTCAAGTGATAATTCCACAGGTTCTCATGTTCGCTCCAACCGCCCCTCGATCCCAAGGAGGAAACCAGGAGCTTTCTGGCATTCATAGGGAGAAATTAGCTGATGCCATCTGGGGCCATTCACCCCGGTTACTCCAGGAATATCCCATCCATCCAAATCCCCTCTTCATTTGAGCAATTCAGCTCCAGCCTCAAAGACAAAGAAGGCACTGCCATCCAGAAGGACCCCAAAACCAGCCCAGGGCCTCCAGACCTCAACCCTCCAGAGCACAAATGCAAAGTTCTTCACAGACAACAGGGCTTGGCATGCACGCTGTGCATGTTGAAAGTGCACCAAGACTTAGCGGCAGGGTGAGAAATGTTAAGAAGCTGTAGTTGCACAGCATCTGCATAGATGAGCATTTTCACACATGTAAAAATAAATGCTAATTAATTGCATACTTTCTTTGGCTCATTGTTCTGATGAACTGTGTGCTTGTAGTTCCTACCTTAAAACTGGATTTCTGCACCAGAAAAAGACCAGGGGCGGGATTTTCCCATCTGAAGGCAGAGTGTTGACGCCGTCGTAAAAACTGGAGAGTTTAATGACGGCGTCAATGGACCACTATGAGTAGCAATCCTCTGCCCTACAGGAGGCCAGCACAGGCATCAAATGGGCGCCACGGTCTGCGCATGTGCGCTACAACCGGCACAAATGTACGCATGCGCAGTAGCTCCTTCTCCAGCACGGAGCAAAAGAGGCCCCCACCACGAGAGGCCGGCCCGCCGATCGGTAGGCTCGAATCGCAGGCCAGGCCACGGTGGAGGCCCCCCGGTCCATCGATGCACTTCCAATCAACGGATCTCTGGGTTTAATTCTGTTTGTAGAGCAGGTCCTGCTATCCCTTCTTCACGATTGTGCTCCTGTCTTTGGCAGGCCCGGTGCCTCCATTGATATCTTTCTCTTCTCTCCTGCCTATTAACAAGAAGAATAGGTGAGGCCAGCAGGCTCCATACTTCATTCGTTCTCCTCATTTCAAAGAAAGAGACTTGATGGTTCACTTGTGTCTCCAAAGGACCACTCATTCATCTTTTCAAGCTGCTTCTCAAAGCCCACTTGTTCATGCCCGACTACCACATTGTTGCCCAGTCCTTCATTCAGCCAAATCTATGGCCATTCTACTGCATCCTGAGCTCTCATCTCAGGTGTAAGCATCATCCAAAGCTTCACTCCAAGGCCTTGTGCACAACCTAACCTATGTGAGACATTTGTCAACGTGCACCTCAGACAGCCAAGACTTAGAAAAACTTGCAGTGTGCCATTTCCAACTGATTAAGAGAATGTATTTGCTTGCTCTGTCAGCCAATGGTGAGGGAAAACATAGCAGTCAGTGAATTTGGAGGTCAGTATTACAAGGGTTAAATACTGAGCAGCAATCAGCTGTACTCACATGTATAAGTGTTGATTGAGCGGGCATAATTGCAGACGTAGTTAGACTCCAGGCATGTTAATTGAGTTATACTGAACGATCTCTGCTGCAATGAAGCAGAGTGATCGCAAATGGGTCATTAAGAGAAAATTCCGATTCCACCGCCAACGGGGGTCCAGAGCATCGCAAATGGATTAGCCCAGCACCGATCCCATTTTACCCCTGACGCCCGATTCTCCACTGTATTGGGAACCCCGATGCCGGCAGCGGGCAGCTGAGATTTTCGCCACTGTTCCTGGTCTTGGCTGTCTCTGTACTGGTCTGCAAATAGAATGGTGATGGTAACTGGAGATATCTGCAGCCTGTAGATTGAGGAGGGCGGGGAGTGTCATCTTGGTAGGTGAGTCTATAGATAGGGTGAGTATAGGAGCATGTGGGGCTTGGGCACATGACAGGCGATGGGCTTGGCAGTGGGAAGGATTGCCCACAACAACTATGGCATTCAGTGTTCTTTAGGGCGTGAAGGAAACCAGCTATTTCTGATAGGTAAAAGGATCATTGATTTAGCCATTTTGACTATGCCCAGTTCAAAATTCATTTTTAAAATGGATCTCATCATAAGACTGCAAACACAACTTCAGATTACAAAAGCGTATAGCTTACAATAATAAAGTATGGATCTGAAACATTTGCAGTCTAACTGGATGCAAATTAAACAATTCTACTGAAGTCAAAATGAGCACCATATTTAACATGAATCTACCATTGTTCAAAATGTGACTAGTATAGCAGTCAGCAAATACCAGACCCGACACTAAGTGTAAGTTTACATTCCAATACACAGAAAACACCCAAAGATGCAACATAGTCATGTTGCACATTGATGATTGACAACTAACCATCCAATCAAATGCATTTGAGACTCATCCAAGCCAATCAGCACATTACAAGGGTAGGAACAGATGGATTCAGATTGATAACATTTTCCTTAAAGGTGCGGGCAGCCATTTTCCATTCTGGGATCACTCTATACTATATGCTTGACTAGCTACTATCTTATTTCGTATTTTCATATTTCCACTCTGACTCTAAAGTCTGCGCAAGCTGTTTTACTTTGAGTAAGAAATGAAGTTTAATTATACCTCTTAAAGTCTTCTGCTGGCAGGGGCTTTATTGAGAACATTTGATTTGTAACCACAAGAAGATTTCAAACTCCCAATTATAAATCAATAGACACAATAAAGATTTCATTTTGCATCCAAGATGTGTAGTGCAAATTTCTACTGATTTAAAGTGTATAACGAGACTGCACTTAACCGCAGGGTAGATTTCATCAGGATGGCTGGAGGACAACAGGAGGAACATCAACCTTTGAATAGTGAGAACAAAGAACAATACAGCACAGGAACAGGACATTTGACTCTCCAAGCCTGAACCGGTCATGATATCAACCTTTGCCAAAACCCTCAGCACTTCCATGTGCTGTATTCCTCTATAGCCATCCTATCCATGTGTTTGTCAAGATGCCTTTTGAACACCATTAATGTATCTGCTTCCACAACCTCGGCAACGCATTCCAGGCACTCGCCACCCTCTGTGTAAAAAACCTGCCTCGCACATCCCTCTAAACTTTGCCCCATGGACCTTAAACCTATGACCCCTGGTGACTGACCCCTCCACCCTGGGAAAGAGTGCCTGCCATCCACTCTATCCATGCCCCTCAATCTTGTAGACCTCTATCAGGTCACCCCTCAATCTCCGTCTTTCTAATGAAAACAATCAGACTCTATTCAGCCTTTCCACACCCTCCAGACCAGGCAACGTCCTGGTAAACCTCCTCTGCACCCTCTCCACAGTCTCCACATCCTTGTGGTAGTGTGGCAATATTCCAAGTGCCAAGGTTCTATACTGTAGCATGAATTGCCAGTTTTAATACTCGATGCCCCATCCAATGAGGGCAAGCATTCCGTATGCTTTCTTGACTACCTTGTCCACTTGTGCTGCCACCTTCACCAAGAAAACCTTGTAAAAGGCTTTGGTGAAGTCCATGTAAATAACATCCACTGCTTTCCCCTCATCAATCATCTTTGTCACCGCATCAAAAAACTCGATCAAGTTAGTGGGGCACGACCTCAACTTCACAAAACCATGCTGTCTATCGCTTATGAGTCAATTTGTTCCCAAAAAGGTATAAAACCTGTCCCTGAGAATTCTCATTCTCTCCAATAATTTACATGGCACCAACATGAGGCACACCGGCCTATGGTTTCCAGAATTATCCCTGCCACCTTTCTTAAACAGGTAGCAGAGTTGATTGGAAAAGGCGCCGAGCAGGGAAGACAGTGGAACAGCAATGGCAGGAGTTTTGAGGGGTTATTCAGGAAGCACAACAGAAATTCATCTCAAGAAGGAGGAAACATGCTAAGAGGAGGACAAGCTATCCATGGCTGACGAGGGAAGTTAAGGAGAGCATAAAAGCTGAAGAAAAAGCAGACAAAGTGGTGAAGTTTAGTAGGAAGCCAGAGGATTGGGAAGGCTTTAAAAATGAGCAGAGAACAACTAAAAAAACAATAAGGGGGGAGAAGATGAAGTATGAGTCCAAGCTAGCTAGTAATCTAAAGGAAGATAGGAAGAGTTTTTTCAATATATAAAAGGTTAGAGAGTGTAAAAATAGACATTGGACCAGTGGAAAATGTGGCTGGAAAAGTAATAACGGAAAACAAAGAAATGGCAGATGAACTGAATATTTACTTTGCATCGGTTTTCATAGTGGAAGACACCAGTGGGATGCCAGAGCTCCAGGAGAACCAGGGAGCAGAGGTGAGTGCAGTGACCATTACAAAGGAGAAGGTTCTGGGGAAACTGAAAGATCTGAAGGTGATAGATCACCTGGACCGGATGGACTACACCCAAGGTTTTTAAAAGAGATAGCTCAGGAGATTATGGAGGCATTGGTGGTCATCTTTTTGGAATTACTGGAGGCAGAAAGGGTCCCAGAGGATTGGAAAGCAGCTAATGTAACACCCCTGTTTAAGAAGGGAGGGAAGCAGAAGACTTGAAATTATAGGCTGGTTCACCTGACTTCGGTCATTGGTAAGATTTTAGAATCGATTATTAAAGATGAGATCGCAGAGTACTTGGAAGTGTAAGATAAAATAGGACTGAATCTGCACAGCTTCGTGAAGGGGAGATCCTGTCTCACAAATCTGTTACAGTTCTTTGAGGAAGTAACAAGGAAGTTAGACAAAGGAGTACCAATGGACGTGATTTATTTAGATTTCAAGAAAGCCTTTGACAAAGTGCCGCATTGGATTGGATTGGATTGGATTTGTTTATTGTCACGTGTACCAAGGTACAGCTCAACAGATCATTCAGTACATGGAAGAAAAGGGAATTAAACACAATTCAAGAAAATACATAATAGGGCAACACAAGATATACAATGTAACGACATAAGCACTGGCATCGGATGAAGCATACAGGGTGTAGTGTTAATGAGGTCAGTCAATAAACAAGAGTGTCATTTAGGAGTCTGGTGACAGTGGGGAAGAAGCTGTTTTTGAGTCTGTTCGTGCGTGTTCTCAGACTTCTGTATCTCCTGCCCGATGGAAGAAGTTGGAAAAGTGAGTAAGCCGGGTGGGAGGGATCCTTGATTATGCTGCCCGCTTTCCCCCGGCAGCGGGAGGTGTAGATGGAGTCCATGGATGGGAGGCAGGTTTGTGTGATGGACTGGGGGGCATTCACGACCCTCTGAAGTTCCTTGCGGTCCTGGGCCGAGCAGTTGCCATACCAGGCTGTGATGCAGCCCGATAGGATGCTTTCTATAGTGCATCTGTAAAAGTTGGTAAGGGTTAATGTGGACATGCCGAATTTCCTTAGTTTCCTGAGGAAGTATAGGCGCTGTTGTGCTTTCTTGGTGATAGCGTCGCCGTGAGTGGACCAGGATAGATTTTTGGTGATGTGCAACCCTAGGAATTTGAAACTGATAACCATCTCCACCTCGGCCCCGTTGATGCTGACAGGGGTGTGTACAGTACTTTGCTTCCTGACTTAGATGACCAGCTATTTAGTTTTGCTGGCATTGAGGGAGAGATTGTTGTTGTTACACCACTCCACTAGGTTCTCTATCTCCCTCCTGTATTCTGACTCGTCGTTATTCGAGATCCGGACCTCTATGGTCGTATCGTCAGCAAACTTGTAGATGGAGTTGGAACCAAGTTTTACCACGCAGTCGTGTGTGTACAGGGAGTAGAGTAGGGGGTTAAGTACGCCGCCTTGCAGGGCACCGGTATTGAGGACTATTGTGGAGGAGGTGTTGGTGTTCATTCTTACTGATTGTGGTCTGTTGGTCAGAAAATTGAGGATCCAATTGCAGAGTGGAGAGCCTAGTCCTAGGTTTTGGAGCTTTGGTATGAGCTTGGCTGGGATTATGGTGTTGAAGGCGGAGCTGTAGTCAATAAATAGGAGTCTGATGTAGGAGTCCTTGTTTTCGAGATGCTCTAGGGATGCATGTAGGGCCAGGGAAATGGCGTCTGATGTGGACCGGTTGCAACGGTATGCGAATTGAAGTGGGTCAAGGCGTTCCGGGAGTATGGAGGTGATGCGCTTCATGATCAGCCTCTCGAAGCACTTCATTACAACTGACGTCAGGGCCACCGGGTGGTAGTCATTGAGGCACGTTGCCTGGTTCTTCTTTGGTACCGGTATGATGGTGGTCTTCTTGAAGCAGGTGGGGACCTCGGAGTGGAGTAGGGACAGGTTAAAGATGTCTGTGAATACCTCTGCCAGCTGGTCTGCGCAGGCTCTGAGTGCACGACCAGGGATCCCGTCCGGGCCCCTCGCCTTCCGTGGGTTCACTTTCAGGAAGGCCGATCTGACTTCGGATGCTGTGATGGTGGGTATGGGTAAGTTATGGGCTGCTGGGGCACTCAACAGCAGATTGCTGGTTACCTGCTCGAACCGAGCATAGAATGCATTAAGTTCATCGGGGAGGGGTGCGCTGCTGCCAGAGATACTGCTCGGCTTCGCTTTGTAGCCCGTTATGTTGTTTAGTCCTTGCCACAACCGCCGAGAGTCTGTCTGTGACTCTAGCTTAGTTTGATATTCTCTCTTGGCATCTCGATGGAGACTGTTAAATAAGTTAAGAGCCCATGGTGTGAAGGGTAAGATTATGGCATGGATAGAGGATTGGCTGATTTCAGAAGGCAGATAGTGGAGATAAAGGGGTCTTTTTCAGTATGGCAGCCGGTAACTAGTGGTGTGCCTCAAGGGTCGGTGCTGGGACCACAACTTTTCACAATATACATTAATGATCTGGAAGAAGGAATTGAAGGCACTGTTGCAAAGTTTGCAGATGACACAAAGATCTGTAGATGGGCAAGTAGTATTGAGAAAGCAAGGAGGCTGCAGAACGACTTGGACAAACTAGGAGAGTGGGCAATGAAGTGGCAAATGAAATACAATGTGGAAAAGTGTGAGGTTATGCACTTTGGAAGGAGTCATTTAGGGATAGACTATTTTCTAAATGGGGAAATGCTTTGGAAAGCAGAAGCATAAAGAGACTTAGGAGTCCTTATTCATGATTCTCTAAAGGTTAATGTGCAGGTTCAGTCGGCAGTTAAGAAGGCAAATGCAATGTTAGCATTTATGTCAAGAGGGCGAGAATACTAGACCAAGGATGTACTTCTGAGGCTGTATAAGGCTCTGGTCATACCCCATTTGGAGCATTGTGAGCAGGTTTGGGCCCCATATCTAAGGAAGGATGTGCTGGCCTTGGAAGGGATCCAGAGGAGGTTCACAAGAATGATCCCTGGAATGAAGAACTTGTCATATGAGGAACGTTCAAGGATTCTGGGTCTGTAATCGTTGGAGTTTAGAAGGATGAGAGGGGTCTTGTTGAAACTTACAAGATACTGCGAGGCCTGGATAGAGTGGACGTGGAGAGGATGTTTCCACTTGTGGGAAAAATGAGAGGGCACCATCTCAGACTAAAGGGACAATCCTTTAAAACACAGATGAGGAGGAATTTCTTCAGCCAGAGGGTGGTGAATCTGTGGAACTCTTTGCCACAGAAGGCTGTAGAGGCTAAATCACTGAGTGTCTTTAAGACAGAGATGGAGAGGTTTTTGATCAATAAAGGGATCAGGGGTTACGGGGAGAAGGCAGGAGAATGGGGATGAGAAAAATATCAGCCATGATTGAATAGCGGAGCAGACTCAATGGGCCAAGTGGCATAATTCTGCTCCTATGTATTATGCTCTAGGTGCAAGGTATATAACTGGCACATGGACAGTGAAAGATTGAATATCGAATTCTAACTGGAAGTAAAAGTGACAATGTACCACAGCAACGTTGATCGCTTAAAACTAAAGAAACACTGAACTTATTCGCTGAAATAGTGCAATGCTGGGATAAAAGGAGCACCTTTTTGGATGTATGCTCACTTGTTGGTGCAGGAGTCAGGTTAATTCAAAAATAGGAAGAATATCTTTGCAAGAAAGCAACTGGAAGCCAAAGCATTCATTAGTACTGTTAAGAGGATAGACAATTCAGTGGCTTCACATTACAATCGCTGCATTGAGAGAGTAATACCTAGGAACAAACAACAAAGAAAAGTACAGCACAGGGACAGGCCTTTCGGCCCTCCAAGCCTGTGCCGACCATGCTGCCCGTCTAAACTAAAATCTTCCACACTTCCTGGGTCTGTATCCCTCTATTCCCATCCTATTCATGTATTTGTCAAGATGCCCCTTAAATGTCACTATCGTCCCTGCTTCCACCTCCTTCAGCAGCGAGTTCCAGGCACCCATTACCCTCTGTGTAAAAAAACTTGCCTCGTACATCTCTAAACCTTCCCCCTCGCACCTTAAACCTATGCCCCTGAGTAATTGACCCCTCTACCCTGGGGAAAAAGCCTCTGACTATCCACTCTGTCTATGCCCCTCATAATTTTGTAGACCTCTATCAGGTCGCCCCTCAACCTCCATCGTTCCAGTGAGAACAAACCAAGTTTATTCAACCGCTCCTCATAGCTCATGCCCTCCATACCAGCCAACACCTGGTAAATCTCTTCTGCACCCCCTCTAAAGCCTTCACATCCTTCTGGTAGTGTAGCGACCAGAATTGAACACTATACTCCAAATGTGGCCTCACTAAGGTTCTGTACAGCTGCAACATGACTTGCCAATTCTTATACTCCTAGCCCTGGCCAATGAAGGCAAGCATGCTGTATGCCTTCTTGACTACCTTCTCCACCTGTGTTGCCCTTTTAGATGACCTGTGTACCTGTACACCTAGATCTCTCTGACTTTCAATAGAGGGTTCTACCATTCACCGTATATTCCCTACCTGCATTAGACCTTCCAAAATGCATTACCTCACATTTGTCTGGATTAAACTCCATCTGCCATCTCTCCGCCAAGTCTCCAAACGATCTAAATCCTGCTGTATCCTTTGACAGGCGTCATCGCTATCTGCAATTCCACCAACCTTTGTGTCGTCTGCAAACTTACTAATCAGACCAGTTACATTTTACTCCAAATCATTTATATATACTACAAACAGCAAAGGTCCCAGCACTGATCCCTGCGGAACACCACTAGTCACAGCCCTCCAATTAGAAAAGCACCCTTCCATTGCTACTCTCTGCCTTCTATGACCTAGCCACTTCTGTATCCACCTTGACAGCTCGCCCCTGATCCCGTGTGACTTCACCTTTTGTACCATGAGGGACCTTGTCAAAGATCTTACTGAAGTCCATATGAACTACATCCACTGCCCTACCTGCAATCATGTAAACTTTGCGAATGCAGGCAATAGTGAAGGAGGTGCAGCTACATCATACAAGGTATTCCATCAATGAAGGTCATTCACGTGTTCACATAAATGCCACCCATTATTGGACGAAGGGCAATTCATTAACTCATTAACTATTAATAATTGATTGGTCCTTCGCATGCCATATCAGAGATTGGATCACAGAGCTATTTGGGTCACTCATTAACCTGGTGTTGTAAGACTTCTTACTGTGCTCACCCCAGTCCAACGCCGGCATCTCCATATTAAAAGGGGAGAGCAGCCTCTGGGACTGTGGTGGCATTTATATAGACTTCCATAGGGTGTTTGATACACTGCTACACAACAGACCTGTCAGCAAAGTCATAACTCAGAATAAAAGGGACAGTGGAAGCTTGCTAAGTGGCAGGAAACAGAGCACTGATTCGCGGATGCTTTTTGTGCTGGAGCAAGATTGTCAGTGGAGCTCCCCAGCAGTCAGTGTTACAGCTCCTGGTATATATTAATGACTGAGACATTGATGTACAGGACACAATTTCAAATGTTGTGAATCATATAAAAACAGTCTGAAATGTTTTAAGCTGTTAGGAGGCAACTGTGGGCAAATCAATTTCTAAAAAGGTGCAACGTCTAGACATGAAGCGTGTCCCCTCAGTGGACGATGATTTCTCCACTGAGCGGCATGGTAGCACAGTGGGTAACACTGTTGCTTCACAGCTCCAGGGTCCCAGGTTCGAATCTCGGCTTGGGTCACTGTCTGTGTAAGTCTGCACATTCTCCCCATGGCTGCCTGGGTTTCCTCCGGGTGCTCCGGTTTCTTCCCACAAGTCTCGAAAGGCGTGCTGTTAGGTAATTTGGAATTCTGAATTCTCCCTCTGTGACCCGAAAAGGCGCCAGAATGTGGCGACTAAGGGATTTTCAGAGTAACTTCATTTCAGTGTTAATGTAAGCTTGCTTGTGACAATAATGATTATTATTATTATTCACCTTACACTCAACAAATGAAGAATCTATCGATTAGTTTCAAAGATAAGAATTTTCTGAATAAACAAAATCTCTGCAAGATGTTAATAAAATCCTCACGTGCGTGGCATGGTGGCACAGTGGTTAGCACTGCTGCTGATGGCGCTGAGGACCCGCGTTCGATCCCTGTCCCAGATCACATTCTCCCCATGTCTGTGTGGGTCTCACCTCCACAACCCAAAGATGTGCAGGGTAGGTGAAAATGAAAAATGAAAATCGCTTATTGTCACGAGTAGGCTTCAATGAAGTTACTGTGAAAAGTCCCTAGTCGCCACATTCCGGCGCCTATTCGGGTCACAGAGGGAGAATTCAGAATGTCCAAATTACCTAACAGCACGCCTTTCGAGACTTGTGGGAGGAAACCGGAGCACCCGGAGGAAACCCAGGCAGCCATGGGGAGAACGTGCAGACTCACACAGACAGTAACCCAAGCCGGGAATCGAACCTGGGACCCTAGAGCTGTGAAGCAACAGTGTTACCCACTGTGCTACCATGCCGCCCAGTGGAGAAATCATCGTCCACTGAGGGGACACACTTCATGTCTAGACGTTGCACCTTTTTAAAAATTGATTTGGTGGATTGGCTACGCGAAATTGCCCCTTAATTGGAAAAAAGAACTTGGTACTTTAAATTTATTTTTTTAAATCCTCATGTATTGAAACTTTGAAACACAAACCTGTTCAAGTTGATTGTGCCATGTCAGAAGTAAATTTTCAAGCTGTAAAATCATTTCTGGGTTGGATGCTGCAGCTGTCACTTGCTCAAATGAGCGCAGCTGGGAAAGATCAACTGTTTCACTCTTCAGCACTACAGCTTTTTCAAGACTTGTTTGTGCACCTAAAGAAAGTAACATGCAATAAAACAAGGAAAGTGGCACTGAAATAGTAAGATTTTTATGTTTTTTTTAAATTTAGCACTGTTTTTTAATTACATTTTTACTTGCATATGCAAACAGGAATTCCATGCAACCCATAAAAGTAATAACCACTTACAACAAATAAATCATGATGTGGAGATGCCGGCGTTAGACTGGGGTGAGCACAGTAAGAATTCTTACAACACCAGGTTAAAGTCCAACAGGTTTGTTTCAAACGCTAGATTTCGGTGCACTGCTTCTTCCTCAGGTGAATAGAGAGGTATGTTCCAGAAACATTTATAAAGACAAAGTCAAAGATGCCAGACAATGCTTGGAATGCGAGCATTTGCAGGTAATCAAATCTTTACAGATCCAGAAATAGGGGTAACCCCAGGTTAAAGAGGTGCGAATTGTCTCAAGCCAGGACAGTTGGTAGGATTTTGCAAGTTTCTGCTCGGCAATTCACGTGTCCTGAAGGCCGCATTGGAGAACGCTTACCCAGAGATCAGAGGCTGAATGCCCTTGACTGCTGAAGTGTTCCCCGACTGGAAGGGAACATTCCTGCCTGGTGATTGTCGTGCAATGCCCGTTCATTCGTTGTCGCAGCGTCTGCATGGTCTCGCCAATGTACCATGCTTCAGGACATCCTTTCCTGCAGCGTATGAGGTAGACAACATTGGCCGAGTCGCACGAGTATGGACCGCGTACCTGCTGGGTGGTGTTCTCATGTGTAATGGTGGTATTCATGTCGATGATCTGGCATGTCTTGCAGAGATTGCCCTGGCAGGGTTGTGTGATGTCGTGGTCACTGTTCTGAAGACTGGGTAGTTTGCTGCAAACAGTGGTTTGTTTGAGGTTGCGCGGTTGTTTGAAGGCAAGTAGTGGGGGTGTGGGGATGACCTTGGCAAGATGTTCATCTTCATCGATGATGTGTTGAAGGCTGCGAAGAAGATGTCGTAGTTTCTCCGCTCCAGGAAAGTACTGGACGACGAAGGGTACTCTGTCAGTTGTGTCCCATGTTTGTCTTCTGAGGAGGTCGGTGCAGTTTTTTGCTGTGGCGCGTTGGAACTGTCGATCGATGAGTCGAGCGCCATACCCCGTTCGTACGAGGGCACCTTTCAGCATCTGTAGATGTCTGTTACACTCCTCCTCGTCTGAGCAGATCCTGTGTATATGGAGGGCTTGTCCACAGGGGATGGCTTCTTTAATATGTTTGGGGTGAAAGCTGGAGAAGTGGAGCATCGTGAGGTTATCTGTGGGCTTGCGGTAAAGCGAAGTGTTGAGGTGACCGTCCTTGATGGAGATAAGTGTGTCCAAGAATGCAACTGATTTTGCAGAGTAGTCCATAGTGAGTCTGATGGTGGGATGGAACTTATTGATCTCATCGTGTAGTCTTTTCAGTGATTCTTCGCTGTGGATCCAAAGGAAAAAAATGTAATCGATGTATCTGGTGTATAACGTCGGTTAAAGGTCCTGTGCGGTGAGGAAGTCTTGTTCAAACTTGTGCATGAAGATGTTGGCATATTGAGGTGCGAATTTGGTCCCCATGGCTGTTCCATGCGTTGGATGAAGAATTTGTTGTCGAAGGTGAAGACGTTGTGATCTAGAATGAAGCGGATGAGTTGCAGAATTGCGTCTGGAGATTGGCAGTTGTCGGTGTTGAGAGCTGAGGCTGTTGCAGCAATGCCGTCGTCATGGGGGATGCTGGTGTAGAGTGCCGAGACGTCCATTCTAACGAGAAATGTTCCTGGTTCAACTGGTCCATGGGTGCTGAGTTTCTGTAGGAAGTCCGTCGTGTCGTGACAGAAGCTGGGTGTACCTTGTACGATGGGTTTCAAGATGCTCACGATGTAGCCAGAGAGGTTCTCATACAGGGTCCCATTGCCTGAAACGATAGGACGGCCTGGTGTGTTGGCCTTGTGTATTTTCGGGAGGCAGTAGAGATTCCAATGTGGGGATTACGTGGGATGAGAGCACGTAGGGTGCTCTGAAGGTCTGGATCCAAGGTCTTGATCAGTCTGTTGAGTTGGCGGATGTGGTCCTTGGTTGGATCTGCGGATAACTGTCTATAGTATTCCTGGTTGATGAGTTGTCGGTATACTTCTTTGCAGTAGTCCGTTCTGTTCAGTATGATGGTGGCCCCTCCTTTGTCTGCTGGTTTGGTGATGATGTTGTGGTTGGTCTTGAGAGCGCGGATGGCGTTGCGTTTTGCTTGGGTGACGTTCGGGGCTGTCTTGTGAATGAGACTGATGAATCTGGCATTGACACGACTCCTGACGGCTTGACCATACATGTTGAGTCTAGGGCAGTGGACTTCCGAAGGGGTCCAATTCGGCTCTTTCCTTTTCGGTTGCCGCACCGTAGATCTCTCGGTCTGCTGTTCCGGTTCATTGGTTGTCTCCTTGGGTTCGCTGTCAGTCTCTTGGGGTCTGTGAAAGAATTCCCGGAGCCTCATTCGCCTGATGAATTCCTCTGTGTCTGCCGCGAGACTGATGGGGTCCATTTTGGTGATGGTGCAGAAACTGAGCCCTCTGCTGAGGACTTTGATTCCGTCTGGTTGAAGGGTGTAGTCCGACAAGTTGACAATAGATTTCCCTGTATTGTTTTCTACTGTGGTACTGGGGGAGGCTTGGTTGCTGCTGGTGGTGATGCCGAGTTTCTCAAGCTTCCTGTTCTTGGTGTGCATATAGGTGGCATAGTATCGTTGTCTCATTTGTTTGGCGGTGTTCCGCAGCTGGTCTGCTGTGTCCTGAGCGCAAGTTGAGAATATGGCCTCTTTCTTGGTTTCCAGGTTGCGTCGACTGCTGTAGAGCTGGTGTACGAGGTGGTTGAGGAGTGTGTGAGAAGTGCGGCGACAGAATCTTTTGCGTAGTCTGTGTGTAGGTCGACTTGAGTGGGATTGTGATCTGTAGCCCTTTCAGTATCTTGTCTGCTTTCTTGCATCTTTGTAGAAACTTAATGTCAGTGTTTATATGCGCGATCTTCCTGGCGATCCTCTCCACTTTGAGCTGGCAGTTTGCGGTGTCAATGGTAGCCATGAAATGGAGATGCCGGCGTTGGACTGGGGTGAGCACAGTAAGAAGTCTTACAACACCAGGTTAAAGTCCAACAGGTTTGTTTCAAACACTAGCTTTCAGAGCACTGCTCCTTCCACAGGTGAATGAAGAGATATGTTCCAGAAACATATATATAGACAAAGTGAAAGATGCCAGACAATGCTTGGAATGCGAGCATTTGCGGGTAATCAAATCTTTACAGATCCAGATAGGGGTAACCCTAAAGAGGTGTGAATTGTCTCAATACAGGACAGTTGGTAGGATTTTGCAAGTCCAGGCCAGATGGCGGGGGGTTAATGTAATGCGACATGAATCCAAGATCCCGGTTGAGGCCGCACTTATGCGTGCGGAACTTGGCTCGAAGATTCTGCTCGGCAATTCTGCGTTGTCATGTGTCCTGAAGGCTGCCTTGGTGAACGCTTACCCAGAGATCAGAGGCTGAATGCTCTTGACTGCTGAAGTGTTCCCCGACTGGAAGGGAACATTCCTGCCTGATGATTGTCGCGCGATGCCCGTTCATTCGTTGTCGCAGCGTCTGCATGGTCTCGCCAATGTCCCACGCTTCGGGACATCCTTTCCTGCAGCGTATGAGGTAGACAACATTGGCCGAGTCACACGAGTATGTACCGCGTACCTGGTGGATGGTGTTCTCATGTGTAATGGTGGTATCCATGTCGATGATCTGGCACGTCTTGCAGAGATTGCCCAGGCAGTGTTGTGTGGTGTCGTGGTCACTGTTCTGAAGGCGGGGTAGTTTGCTGCAAACAATGGTTTGTTTGAGGTTGCGCGGTTGTTTGAAGGCAGGTAGTGTGGGTGTGGGGATGGCCTTGGCAAGATGTTCATCTTCATCGATGATGTGTTGAAGGCTGCGAAGAAGATGTCGTAGTTTCTCCGCTCCAGGAAAGTACTGGACGACGAAGGGTACTCTGTCAGTTGTGTCCCATGTTTGTCTTCTGAGGAGGTCGGTGCGGTTTCTGGCTTCATTTAAGAAGCTACCAACTGATCCGTCGTCAACTGAACTGACGGGGCCGGACTCTGCGCACCTGACTTTTCCACACTCGATATCTGATCCTCACTCGCCACCAACATCTGATTGCTCCTTTTCCAATTTTTTCTGGGCCGCAGCTCCATAAACTAGGGTTCCCCGTTTCTGTTCCCGCTTCTACACCTTTACTTTACAAAATTCCTGCAACAATCCGGCGTAAAAGCCACAGAAAGACCACCATGAGCCGGAGCTGCCAAATGTGCGACCTTTCACTCCATGGCCGCCACCGGATATCCCAGGCCACTTCCACGCCTGACGTACCATCTGGGGATCCAGCAAAATCATTTTTGTGCATTCACATCTCGGGCGGGATTCTCCGGCTCTGAGACCTTGGGCTGGATTCTCTGATTATGAGGCTAAGTGCCGACGGCGGCGTGAGAACTATGGCATTTTACGGCAGAAAAAATGGCGGAACAGCTGCACCAATTCAGCTACTTTGAATGGACTAGCACCTTCACCACATGGAAGGCAATCAATTCCATGGAAAATGGTGCCGGATTCGCTGGGTTCGTGATTGGCACACATGAGGCTCACACGCCGCAGCTGCACTTAAATGGTCCTTCCCCCACACACACCGTCCCAGTCAACAAGATGGCTGGAAGGAGAGCAGCACCACGGTTCAGGGATGCTGAGCTGGACACCATCATGGACGCCATGGAGGAGAGAAGAATGACCCTGACCCCGGCTTGGGAGGAAGGCCGGAAGGCACCGCCGTTCACCATGCCTGGGCGCAGGTGGCAGGGGTGGTCAGCGCAGTGCGCAACATCGTTCGGACTGGCATGCAATGCCGAAAGAAACATCATGACCTCCTCAGAGCGGCCAGCGTGAGTCGGCTGCTCCGTGCCCCTGGCACTAACCCCGCTCACCCCCACACACCCGTAACCTGGCCCTTCTCCCCAGGGGACGGCCTGCCCACATGCCAGCACCCATGTCAACCACCGTGGCTGGGTGCTCTGGCCACTGAGGCCATCATCTACCCAATCCCTCAGTTGCGTGCGTCGGACCGTCTGAAGGTTTTTTGTTTGTGTTTCACTCCCATCCACCCCAGCACACAACCACTGGGGCGGGGGAAGACCAAAGGGGTACCACCATACCTGAAACCGCTCACCATGCCCGATCAGAGGGCACCCCCCTCAACCCCTCCCCTCCCGCATGCCCCCGGCCCGCTGTCTAATCAGACTGGTTTAGCACAGGGCTAAAGAGCTGGCTTTGAAAGCAGACCAAGGCAGGCCAGCAGCACGGTTCAATTCCCGTACCAGCCTCACCAAACAGGTGTCGGAATGTGGCGACTCGGGGCTATTCACAGTAACTTCATTTGAAGCCTACTTGTGACAATAAACAATTTTCATTTCATTACATGTTCTCTTGTGTCTTTCAGGACTTACCGGAGTTTGGGCAAGTCCAACTGGAGTCCCCTGACCTCAGTCATTGCCAGAGCCAGTGCCCCCCAGAATGCTGAGCACTGGCGGAGAGGGCAGCCCGAATTCCGGATCTCCACCTGAGACTCTGGGCTCAGGCCGGAGGATGACACTGACTTTCCGTCACATCTGTCTCTGACACCCTCCACCATCCCAGAGACTATCTCCTCGGTTGGGCATATTAGTGAAGAGAGGTAGAGCACGGTATGGTAGAACAGAGGTTAGCAATGTTGCTTCACAGCGCCAGGGTCCCAGGTTCGTATCCTGGCTTGGGTCACTGTACTTGCGGAGTCTGCGCGTCTTCTCGTGTCTGCGTGGGTTTCCTCCGGGTTCCTCCCATGAGTCCCGTAAGACGTGCTGTTAGGTGAATTGGACATTCTGAATTCTCCCTCCATGTACCTGGCGCTGTGAAGCCACAGTACTATCCACATGTGTAAGGTGCTGCCCATAGGAACCGGTTCTGGGGAGATAGGACCAGTACAAACTAGACGGTCTGCACCTGGGCAGGACTGGATGCAATGTCCTTGGGGGAGTGTTTGCTCATGCTGTTGGGGAGGGTTTAAACTAAGGTGGCAGGTGAATGGGAACCGATGCTGGAAGTTGGAGGGAAGTAAAGTGGGGACAGAAACAAAAGGCTGTAAGGGGAAAAGTGAAAGGCAGAGAAACCAAAATCAAAGATCAAAAAGGGCCACAGTACAGAATACAGAGACTGTGGAAAACTCAGTGAATAAATTGGTCCAGTAAAGTTAAGATATATCAAAAAAAATACAGGGAGAGTGTACAAAACATGACCGGACAGATGGTCAGAGAAAGCAGGAAGAGAGCAAGGGAGGTCGAAATGAAATTTATTTCAATGCAAGAGGCCTGACGGGCAAGGAAGATGAACTCAGGGCATGGACGGGTATATTGGACTGAGATATTATAGCTTTTACTGAAACATGGCTAAAGGAGGGGCAGGACTGGCAGCTCAATGTTCCGGGGTACAGATGCTATCAGAAAGATAGAACATGCGGCTAGAGAGAAGGGGGAGTTGCATTTTTGATCAGGGAGAATATCACGGCAGTACTGAGAGGGGATAGTCTGAGTTCCTATGTTTAAACTAATTCAGCAGGGGCATGGGAACCTGGATTGTAGTTTTGGGGTGCGAGAGATTGAGAGTAGAGAGGTCAGGAGCACAGTTTTGACTTCGCAGGAGGGCGGCAGTGTTCAGGTCTGTGGTTTGAAGTGTGTCTATTTCAATGCCAGGAGTATACGAAATAAGGTAGGGGAACTGGCAGCATGGGTTGGTACCTGGGACTTCGATGTTGTGGCCATTTCAGAGACATGGATAGAGCAGGGACAGGAATGGTTGTTGCAGGTTCCGGGGTTTAGGTGCTTTAGTAAGGTCAGAGAAGGGGGCAAAAGAGGGGGAGGTGTGGCGCTGCTAGTCAAGGACAGTATTACGGTGGTAGAAAGGATGCAAGATGGGGACTCTTCTTCCGAGGTAGTATGGGCTGAGGTTAGAAACAGGAAAGGAGAGGTCACCCTGTTGGGAGTTTTCTATAGGCCACCTAATAGTTCTAGAGATGTAGAGGAAAGGATGGCGAAGATGATTCTGGAAAAGAGCGAAAGTAACAGGGTAGTTGTTATGGGAGACTTTAACTTTCCTAATATTGACTGGAAAAGATATAGTTCGAGTACATTGGATGGGTCGTTCTTTGTACAATGTGTGCAGGAGGGTTTTCTGACACAATATGTTGACAGGCCAACAAGAGGTGAGGCCACTTTGGATTTGGTTTTGGGTAATGAACCAGGCCAGGTGTTAGATCTGGAGGTAGGTGAACACTTTGGAGACAGTGACCACAATTCGGTGACCTTTACGTTAGTGATGGAAAGGGATAAGTATACCCCGCAGAGCAAGAGTTATAGCTGGGGGAAGGGCAATTATGATGCCATTAGACATGACTTAGGATGTGTTGGTTGGAGAAGTAGGCTGCAAGGGTTGGGCACACTGGATATGTGGAACTTGTTCAAGGAACAGCTATTGCATGTTCTTGATAAGTACGTACCAGTCAGGCAGGGAGGAAGGGGTCGAGCGAGGGAACCGTGGTTTACCAAAGAAGTGGAATCTCTTGTTAAGAGGAAGAAGGAGGCCTATGTGAAGATGAGGCGTGAAGTTTCAGTTGGGGCGCTTGATAGTTACAAGGAAGCGAGGAAGGATCTAAAGAGAGAGCTGAGACGAGCAAGGAGGGGACATGAGAAGTCTTTGGCAGGTAGGATCAAGGAAAACCCAAAAGCTTTCTATAGGTATGTCAGGAATAAAAGAATGACTAGGGTAAGAGTAGGGCCAGTCAAGGACAGTGGTGGGAAGTTGTGTGTGGAGGCTGAGGAGATAAGCGAGATACTAAATGAATACTTTTCGTCAGTATTCACTCAAGAAAAAGATAATATTGAGGAGGAGAATGCTGAGACCCAGGCTATTAGAATAGATGGCATTGAGGTGCGTAGGGAAGAAGTGTTGGCAATTCTGGACAAGGTGAAAATAGATAAGTCCCCGGGGCCGGATGGGATTTATCCTAGGATTCTCTGGGAAGCCAGGGAAGAGATTGCTGAGCCTTTGGCTTTGATTTTTAGGTCATCATTGGCTACAGGAATAGTGCCAGAGGACTGGAGGATAGCAAATGTGGTCCCTTTGTTCAAGAAGGGGAGTAGAGATAACCCCGGTAACTATAGGCCGGTGAGCCTCACGTCTGTGGTGGGTAAAGTCTTGGAGAGGATTATAAAAGATACGATTTATAATCATCTAGATAGGAATAATATGATTAGGGATAGTCAGCATGGTTTTGTGAAGGGTAGGTCATGCCTCACAAACCTTATCGAGTTCTTTGAGAAGGTGACTGAACAGGTAGACGAGGGTAGAGCAGTTGATGTGGTGTATATGGATTTCAGTAAAGCGTTTGATAAGGTTCCCCATGGTCGGCTATTGCAGAAAATACGGAGGCTGGGGATTGAGGGTGATTTAGAGATGTGGATCAGAAATTGGCTAGTTGAAAGAAGACAGAGAGTGGTAGTTGATGGGAAATGTTCAGAATGGAGTTCAGTTACGAGTGGTGTACCACAAGGATCTGTTCTGGGGCCGTTGCTGTTTGTCATTTTTATAAATGACCTAGAGGAGGGCGCAGAAGGATGGGTGAGTAAATTTGCAGACGACACTAAAGTCGGTGGAGTTGTAGACAGTGCGGAAGGATGTTGCAGGTTACAGAGGGACATAGATAAGCTGCAGAGCTGGGCTGAGAGGTGGCAAATGGAGTTTAATGTGGAGAAGTGTGAGGTGATTCACTTTGGAAAGAATAACAGGAATGCGGAATATTTGGCTAATGGTAAAATTCTTGGTAGTGTGGTTGAGCAGAGGGATCTCGGTGTCCATGTACATAGATCCCTGAAAGTTGCCACCCAGGTTGATAGGGTTGTGAAGAAGGCCTATGGTGCGTTGGCCTTTATTGGTAGAGGGATTGAGTTCCGGAGCCATGAGGTCATGATGCAGCTGTACCAAACTCTGGTACGGCCGCATTTGGAGTATTGCGTACAGTTCTGGTCGCCTCATTATAGGAAGGACGTGGAAGCTTTGGAACGGGTGCAGAGGAGATTTACCAGGATGTTGCCTGGTATGGAGGGAAAATCTTATGAGGAAAGGCTGATGGACTTGAGGTTGTTTTCGTTAGAGAGAAGAAGGTTAAGAGGTGACTTAATAGAGGCATACAAAATGATCAGAGGGTTAGATAGGGTGGACAGCGAGAGCCTTCTCCCGCGGATGGAGGTGGCTAGCACGAGGGGACATAGCCTTAAATTGAGGGGTAATAGATATAGGACAGAGGTCAGAGGTGGGTTTTTTACGCAAAGAGTGGTGAGGCCGTGGAATGCCCTACCTGCAACAGTAGTGAACTCGCCAACATTGAGGGCATTTAAAAATTTATTGGATAAGCATATGGATGATAAGGGCATAGTGTAGGTTAGATGGCCTTTAGTTTTTTTTTCTCCATGTCGGTGCAACATCGAGGGCCGAAGGGCCTGTACTGCGCTGTATCGTTCTATGTTCTATGTTCTATGAGTGTTCGCCCAAAGTCTATATGGATAGAATTGAAAAATGAGAAGAGAGAGATTACTTTGATAGGATTGTACTACAGGCCCCCAAATAGTCAGCACCAAATTGCGATGCAAAAATATAAGGAGATCACAGTGACCTCAAGAAAAATAGGGTGGTAATAGTGGGGAATTTAACTTTCCCAACATTGGCTGGGTCAGCCGTAGCATTAGGGGATGGGATGCAGAGAAATGTGTTGAATGTATTCAGGAGGAATTTCTCATTCAGTATGTGGATGGCCCGACTAAAGAGGGGGTAAAGCTTGACGTCCTCTTGGGAAATAAGGAAGGGAAGGCGACAGATCACTTTGGGTCCAGTGACCATAATTCCATTAGTTTTAAGATAGCGATGGGGAATGATAGGTCTGACCCAAAAGTTCAATTCTAAATTGAGACAAGGCCAATTTTGATGGTATTAGACAGGAACTTTCAAAAATTGATTGGGGCAGTCTGTGGCAGGCAAAAGGATGGCTGGTAAGTGGGAGGATTTCAAAAGTGTCTTAACCAGGGTTCAGGGTGAGAACATTCCTTTTCGAGTGACGGGCAAGGTTGGTAGAAGTAGGGAATCCTGGATGACACAAGATATTGAGGCCCTGGTCAAAAAGAAGGAGGTGGCATATGGCATGCATAGGTAGCTGGGATCAAGTGTTTCCCTTGAAGAGTATAGGGGTTGTCGGAGAAGAGTTAAGAGAGAAATCAGGGCCAAAAGGGACATGAGATTGCTTTGGCAGATAAGGGCATACATAGAGGGCAAAAGAGTAGCAAGGGAGAGAGTAGGGCCACTTAAGGATCTGCAAGGTCATCTATGTGTGGATCCGCAAGAGATTGGGAGATCCTAAATGAATATTTCTCATCGGTATTTACTGTTGAGAAAGGCATGGATGTTAAGGAACCTGGTGAAATAAATAGTGATATCTTGAGGAGTGTACAAATTACAGACAAGGAGATGCTGGAAGGACATTGTGGGAGGCTAGGGAGGAAATTGTGGGTCCTCTGGCAGAGATATTCAAATCATCGACAGCCATGAAGACTGGAGAATAGCAAATGTTGTGGCTTTGTTCAAGAAGGGCCGAACGGATAAGCCTGGGAACTACGGACCAGTGAGCTTAATGTTTGTGGTGGTAAGTTCTTAGAAGGTATTCTGAGAGACAGGATCTACAGGCATTTAGAGAGGCAAAGACTGATTAGGGTTGTTGAGCATGGATTTGTAAGTGGAAAATCATGTCTCACGAATTTGAGTTTTTTGAAGGGGTAACCAAGAAGGCAAACGAAGGCAGTGCAGTCGACGTTGTCTACATGGGCTTTAGCAAGGCCATTGAGAAGGTAGATTGTTGCATAAGGTTAAATCTCACGGGATGCAAGGTGAGGTAGCCAATTGGATACAAAATTAGCTTGATGACAGAAGACAAAGGGTGGTTATAGAGGATTGTTTTTCAAATTGGCGGCCTGTGACCAGCGGTGTGTCTCAGGAATCAGTGCTGGGTCCACTGTTATTTGTTATTTATATTAATGATTTGGGTGAGAATTTAGGAAGCATGGTTAGTAAGTTTGCAGATGACATCTAGATTGGTGGCATAGTGGATAGTGAAGAAGATTATCTAGGATTGCAACGGGATCTTAATCAATTGGGTCAGTGGGCCGAGGAATGGAAGATGGAGTTTAATTAGGATAAATGTGAGATGATGTATTTTGGTAGATCATAAATTAGGGCAGGACTTACTTAGTTAATGGTAGGGTGTTGGGGAGAGTTATAGACCAAAGAGATATCGGAGTACAGGTTGATAGCACCTTGAAAGTGGAGTCACATGTGGACAGGGTGGTGAAGAAGATATTCGGCATGCTTGGTTTCATTGGTCAGAACAATGAATACATGAGTTGGAACTTCTTGTTGAAGTTGCACAAGACATGAGTAAGGCCACACTTGGAATACTGTGTATAGTCTGGTCACCTTATTATTGAAAGGATATTAATAATAGAAAGAGTGCTCCAAATATTTACTAGGATGTTACCAGGACTTGATAGTTTGAGTTATAAGGAGAGGCTGGACAGACTGGGACTTTTTTCCCTGGAGATTAGGAGGCTTAGGGGTGATCTTACAGAGGTCCATAAAATAATGAGGGGCATAGATAAGGTAGATAGTCAGTAACTTTTCTCAAAGGTCGGGGAATCTAAAACTAGAGGGCACAGGTTTAAGGTGAGAGAGGAGAGGTACAGAAGGGTCCAATGGAGCAATTTTTTACATGTAGGGAAGGTGAGTGTCTGGAACGAGCTGCCAGAGACAGCTCATGTACAATTTTGTCTTTTAGAAAGCATTTCAATGGTTTTTTGGGTCATATGGATATAGAGGGGTATGTGCCAGATCCAAACAATTGGGGCTAGCTTAGTGGTAAAAACTAGGTGGCATGGACCAGTTGGGTCATCGGGCCTGTTTCCATGATTCAAACCTCCATGAGTCTATATACTTATAGAAGCTTTTGGTATGCGTTTGGCATGTTTTCTGTTACTTTCCTTTCATAGCTTATCTTAGCTCTTTTGATTTTATTTTTTAGTAAACTTTGGCTGAACCTCAAAGTTTTCCCAATCCTCCAGTTTACCACCAGCATTTGCAGTATAATATGCCCTAGTTTTTGCCTTTATGTCTTCCTTGAGTTCCTGCTTTAGTCATGGAACATTTTTCTCCCTTTTACAATAATTACCACCCTCTGTGTAAAAAACGTGCCTCGCATATCTGTTTAAACTTTTCCCTATGGTCCCTAGTACTTGACTCTCCTACCCTAGGAAAGAGCATCTGACTATCCATTCTGTCCATGCCACTCATAATCTTGTAGACCTCTATCAGAACGCCTTTCAATCTCCGTCGTTCCACTGAGAACAGACCGAGTTTATCTAACCTCTCCTCATAACTAATGCCCTCCATACCAGGCAATATCCTAGTAAACCGCTTCTGTACCCTCTCCAAAGCATCCACATCCTTCTGGTAGTGTGGTGACCAGAATTGTACACAATATTCCAAATGAGGCCTAACTAAGATCCTGTACAGCTGCAACATAACTTGCCAACTTTTATATTCAATGCCCCGACTGATCAAGACCAGCATGCCTTCTTGAACACCTCATCCACATGCGTTGCCACTTTCAGAGATTGGTAGATATGCACGCACCGATCTCTCTGCCTCTCAACACTCGCAAGAGTTCTACCATTTACTGTGTAATTTCTACATACATTTAACCTTCCAAAGTGCATTACCTCACATTTGTCCAGATTAAACTCCATCTGCTATTTCTCCGCCCAAGACTCCAACCAGTTTACATCTTGCTATATCCTCTGACAATCCTCTTCATTAACTGCAACTCCACCAAATTTTTGTGTCGTCTGCGAAATTATTAATCAGATCATCCACATTTTCTTCCAAATCATTTATCTACACCACGAACAACAAAGGTCCTGGAACTGATCCTTGTGGAACACCGCTAGTCATTCAGAAAAGCACCCTTCTCCTGCTATCCTCTGTGTTCTGTGCCCAAGCCAGTTCTGTATCCAAATTTCCAGCTCTCCTCTGATCCCATGTGACTTTATCTTTTGTACCAGTCTACCATGAGATACCTTGTCGAAGGCTTTATTGAAGTCCATGTATACAATATCTGCTGCCTTTACATCATCTCTCAGCTTTGTCACTTCCTCGAAAAACGCAATCAAATTAGTGAGGCAGGACCTCCCCTTCACAAAACCATGCTATCCATCACTAATAAGTCCATTTGTTTCCAAATGTGAGTAAATCCTGTCTCTAAAGATCTTTTCCTATAATTATCCTCCCACTGACGTAAGGCTCACCAGCCTATAATTTCCTTGGTGAATCATGGGTTTAGTCCCTTGCCCAATGGTAGGTTCCAAAGATGTTGAGGATGCCACTCCGTCGAGAGTAGTCCCTGCTATCGAAGGTTCCCTGCTCCGAAAATGATGCAATTTTGCAGTCCTCTCCCTGGTCTTCACCTTATCTTGTATGACATGGGGGCAGACGACTGAACTACCATCCAGGGATCCAAGGGGACCTGATTCCACTTTGAGGACTCTGGCTCTGTACTCGTTAGAGTTTAGAAGGATGAGGGGGATCTTATTGAAACTTACAGGATATTACGATGCCTGGATAGAGTGGACGTGGAGAGGATGTTTCCACTTGTAGGAAAAACTAGAACGACAGGACACCATCTCAGACTAAAGGGATGATCCTTTAAAACAGAGATGAGGGGAATTTCTTTAGCCAGAGGGTGGTGAATCTATGGAACTCTTTGCCACAGAAGGCTGTGGAGGCCAATTCACTGAGTGTCTTGAAGACAGAGATAGATAGGTTCTTGATTAATAAGGGGATCAGGGGTTACAGGGAGAAGGCAGGAGAATAGGTATGAGAAAAATATCAGTCATGACTGAATAGCGGAGCAGACTCGATGGGCCGAGTGGCCTAATTCTGCTCCTATGTCTTATGGTCTCTGAAACTGCCAATGTAGAAGGTATGTCCCGGCCTGAGAGTCCTATGAAGTTGTGAAGTGGCATAATTATTTTTCTGAGCCTCCTGTTTTGTTTCAACATTCCCGCTTAAGTTAGGAAATAGGAGACTGAGTCTCGTCCGGATGCATCAACCTATCAGTTCCACTGGTGCAAACCCTGTCATCACATATGGTGTGGTCCTGTAGTTGAAAAGGACCCAAGCCAGTTTGGTGTCAAGCGAGCTCGTGGTCTGTTTCTTTTTTCCCATTTTTAGACATTTGGACTACCCGCTCGGCTAAGCCATGAGAAGACAGGTGGTAGGGCATCGTCCGAATCTTCTTCTTCCCACTGTGAAACTAGCCACAATGATTATGCGCATTTAGCTATGAGTGACAGCTTGTGACATCAAAAGCAACAAAGTGTTTTCTGCTGAGACAAAGAGGAAATGAAAGCACTTAACTCCTAGATATTTCTCAACATTGCAGTTAGTTTTACAACAGTGTACTTGAGATACATTCAAGCATGAAGGGGAATAAAAATCATCAATACAGAAATCTGGCTGTCTGGAAGCTGTCAATTACAGGCTACTGAAAGCTATTTCTCTTTAAAGTGAATAGAAGCCTTCCGGATTAAAGGATATGAAGGGGGTTAACACCCTGTGATGTAGCTTTGACATTCTAGCTAGTTTCCAGACATCTGTCTTAGGCAGCAGGTGTAAGGCATTGGTGAGTGAAAAAGCAGTGTTTTTCTCTCTGTTTTTGCCTGGGCTGTTCTTTAGCTTCAAGGAAAGGGTGACTAATGCATGGTGGGTGGTTTGCTCTGTTATGGGGTGGTGGTTGGGGGGGGGGGGGGGGGTTGATTCTCTGATATACTGGTTTCCCTGTTTTGGAGGGTTTCTGGTCAGGGCACTCTGTTCAGGGGTCTCTGGTGGGGCGGCAGAGGGTGGGGAGTATTTCCATTGTGGAGGAAGTGTAGAGGCCTCCGGGGCACCTACTTAAATATTATCCATTGG
This sequence comes from Scyliorhinus canicula, assembly GCF_902713615.1. Taxonomy (NCBI): domain Eukaryota; kingdom Metazoa; phylum Chordata; class Chondrichthyes; order Carcharhiniformes; family Scyliorhinidae; genus Scyliorhinus; species Scyliorhinus canicula. Next base: position 7,855,168 of record NC_052151.1, on the reverse strand, counting down.
TTCACCCTGTCAGAGCACACTGAGAAATACTTGTACCAATCCACGTCCACGTGAATCCCAGCGCAGAGGGCTGGACAGTCTCGGCCGCATCGAGAATCCTCTGTCCAGCCTGTTAATCAGATGCAAATGGGCTTGAACATCGGAAACTCCACTGCAGGCGGCAGCGAATCCAGCCCTATATCTATGTCACTTTTAGGGCAGCACGGTGGCGCAGTAGGTCGCACTACTGCCTCACAGCATCAAGGTCGCAGGTTCGATCCTGGCACTGGGTCACTGTCCGTGTGGAGTTTGTACATTCTCCTCGTGTTTGCTTGGGTTTCGCCCCACAACCTGAAGATGTGCAGGATAGATGGATTGGCCACGTTAAAATTTCCCCTTAATTGGAAAATGAATTGGGTACTCTAAATTTTTTAAAAAATCTATGTCACTTCTGGCTTCTGACTCAATGGTAAAATCATGAACATTCATCTAGAATTTAAAGAAAAGCCATAATGTTTCTAATGTTCATACTGATTTAACTGTTAAAATACCTTACCACTTAGAAAAGTGATGTATCTGCGAATCGTATCTTTGAAAGTTTTCTTCTCTCTCTCCCCATGAATTGATTGATTAAGTGCTCCCCATTTTTCAGCTGTGGAAATAGCTGGCATGAAAATATTTCTCAGCATATTCACAGCACCAATGAGAATTCCATCTTTACTATCCAGGACACAAAAGAATACCTCCTGCAAGATTAAAATAAATGTAAGTATTATTGAAACTGTAATAATTCCTTGGTTTATTCTCTCTGTCACTAAACACATAAAATGAAACATTATTTTAAAAAATCATAATTCTGCAGATGTTGAACAAAAAGAGAAATATCTATAAATACTCATCAGAACTGCAGTGTAAAGGTCATGACTGAAACAGTTAACTATTTTACTCCCTCCACAAATGTCGCTAGACTGACTGAGGATTTAAAGTATTTAAAGTATTTTCTGTTTTTAATTAAAGATTATCAACCTGCTATAATTATTGAGATTCTACAAATCTGAAACATTCAACATCAAGATCAAGGGAGTGGGCAAAAACAAAAACAGCTCACATTTATTTATTTTTTTAAATTTAGAGTACCCAATTAATTTTTTCCAATTAAGAGGCAATTTAGCATGGCCAATCCACCTACCCTGCACATCTTTGGGTTGTGGGGGCGAAACCCACGCAGACACGGGGAGAATGTGCAAACTCCACACAGACAGTGACCCAAAGCCGGGATTCGAACCTGGGACCTCGGCGCCATGAGGCTGCAGTGCTAATTCACTGCGCCACCGTGCTGCCTAACAGCTCGCATTTATATAGTATTGTTAGGGTGCAGACTTATGATAGCAGTTTTTTAGAGAACTGCTTTGATGGGCTTTTTTAAATTAAAGACCTTAGACCAAGTTTAAAGAAGGTTTCAAATGGCTCCAAACTATTGAATTATGGAATTATAGAATTATGGATTTAAAACTGGGACTCCTCTTCCAAGAGGACAAAACACAATCCTTAATTTAATTATGGTTCTCATCCAAAGTATAAGTTTTGTTAATGCTTCATTGTAAGAATATAAACTGTGCTTAGCCAGAACAAAAGCAAAGAACCACAAGTGGGAGGAGAATTGTTCAAAATCTCACTGCCTTATTTGGATAATTTTGTATAAGTCACATGATAACAGTGCCTATCGTAGTTTACCTGTAAAAAAGTTTGAAAAGTCCAGATGTACAGAAATAACCTTGAAGAAGCTTCAATCCAGGGAGAGTAAAAAAATGCATTAAAAAATAGCAACAGATGTCCTGTAAAACAATTCGGTATCTGAAAGTGCCACACCTGAAGAACAGTGTTATATTCTTTGTTGTAGCCGCAAAGAGAAAAAATCAGAGGTGGGACACATCAAGTTTGTATGACACAGTGCAAGGGGCTTATTTGAAAGATGCTGCTCAAACAGGATACAATGGTGAATTCCAAAAATGCTTTGATGATGGTTTAAATGTGACATTACACCAGCCAATGGTGTAACTTTGATACGTAACACTCCCCTCTCTTTACTCCTTTAGTGTTCCCAGCCTTTTTGCTTAATAAAACACTTCAACAGAGATCCAACACATTATGCAATAACAGCATTGCTATATTGGTGTTCTGACCCCCAAAAAGGTCAGAACTTTCATTGTATTCGCCATCCACATCTTGGAATATGAACTTGCCAGGTGTTTTGGGGGCGGAGCTTCCTCCCAATTGGAGGAACCCTGTCAGGACATAAACCCTGATCTGGGGAATGTACATACTACCTTCTCAGCAGAGGGCAGCAGAGCAGAGCTTCTGATTGGCTGTTCCGGGGACATTTGCATACGTGCAGTGCGGTCAGCGTAAGTTGAAGGTGCACCTGCATCAGTGACCCGAGGAGTTTGACGGAAGTCAAGCATCCAGCAGAGGGCAGCAGAGCAGAGCTTCTGATTGGCTGTTCCGGGGACATTTGCATACGTGTAGTGCGGTCAGCGTAAGTTGAAGGTGCACCTGCATCAGTGACCCGAGGAGTTTGACGGAAGTCAAGCATCCAGCAGAGGGCAGCAGAGCAGAGCTTCTGATTGGCTGTTCCGGGGACATTTGCATACGTGCAGTGCGGTCAGCGTAAGTTGAAGGTGCACCTGCATCAGTGACCCGAGGAGTTTGACGGAAGTCAAGCATCCAGCAGAGGGCAGCAGAGCAGAGCTTCTGATTGGCTGTTCCGGGGACATTTGCATACGTGCAGTGCGGTCAGCGTAAGTTGAAGGTGCACCTGCATCAGTGACCCGAGGAGTTGGACGGAAGTCAAGCATCCAGCAGAGGGCAGCAGAGCAGAGCTTCTGATTGGCTGTTCCGGGGACATTTGCATACGTGCAGTGCGGTCAGCGTAAGTTGAAGGTGCACCTGCATCAGTGACCCGAGGAGTTCGACGGAAGTCAAGCATCCAGCAGAGGGCAGCAGAGCAGAGCTTCTGATTGGCTGTTCCGGGGACATTTGCATACGTGCAGTGCGGTCAGCGTAAGTTGAAGGTGGTTTGTGAAGGGGCTGTTCGCGAGTGACAGCTTTACCCGAAACACTACTTACGTAGTGTCTCCCACCCATCCTCCTCCTCTAGCCAAAAAAAAAAGTTCTGTCTGTTGGCCTAGTTTGAGTCGTTCAGAGGAGGAGGCGCAGTCTCTGGGTGAGTATAAAAACTCACTTTAACCCGGGGATCGAGGCCTAGTTTCGGGAGCCGTTCAGAGGAGGAGGAGCAGTCTCTGAGTGAGTATAAAAACTCACTTTAACCCGGGGATCGAGGCCTAGTTTCGGGAGCCGTTCAGAGGAGGAGGAGCAGTCTCTGGGTGAGTATAAAAACTCACTTTAACCCGGGGATCAAGGCCTAGTTTCGGGAGCCGTTCAGAGGAGGAGGAGCAGTCTCTGGGTGAGTATACAGACCTAACGGTAACTTCCTGTTTTCCACTTTTTTTTCAAAAGTGACATCAGATGGAAGCTGTGACCTGATTGGTTGATAACCAATCTGCCCCAAATTTAAAACTCGTAAACTTAAATTAAACAAATTAATTAATTAGAGATGGCTGGTCAGGTGATGTGCTTAAGCTGCTTGATGTGGGAGCTGGCAGATCCCATTGCGAGCTGCAGCGACCACATCTGCAGTAAGTGTTGGCTGCTCGAAGAACTCCGGCTCAGAGTTGATGAGCTGGAGTCTGAGCTTCACACACTGAGGCACATCCGGGAGGGGGAGGCTTACCTGGACACTTTGTTTCAGGAGGCAGTCACACCTGTCAGAGTAAATAGTTTAAATCCTGCCAGTGGCCAGGGACAGCAGGGTGTGACTGCAAGTCAGGCAGGTAAAGGGAACCAGCAGTCAGGAACTCAGGAGCCTCAGCCCTTGACCCTGTCCAACAGGTACGAGGCACTTGCTCCCTGTGTGGATGGCGAACAGGGCTACAGGAAGGATGAGTCAGCTGACCAAGGCACCATGGTTCAGCAGGCCATTCAAGGGGAGGAAGTAAATAGGCAAGTTGTAGTTGTAGGGGATTCTATTATCAGAGGGATAGATAGTATCCTTTGTGAGCAGGATAGAGGGTCCCGCATGGTATGTTGCCTGCCCGGTGCTAGGGTGCGGGACATCTCTGACCGGCTTGAAAGGATATTGGAGAGGGAGGGGGAGGATCCAGTTGTTGTGGTCCATGTCGGTACCAACAACTTAGGCAAGTCTAGGAAAGAGGACCTGTTTAGAGATTATAAAGAGTTAGGATTCAAATTAAAAAACAGGTCCTCAAGGGTCATAATCTCCGGATTACTGCCCGAGCCACGTGCAAATTGGCATAGGGAGGCAAGAATAAGGGAAGTTAACACGTGGCTGAAAGAGTGGTGTGGGAAAGAGGGGTTCCTTTTCATGGGACACTGGCATCAGTTTTGGGACAGGGGGGACCTATACCGTTGGGATGGTCTCCACCTGAACCGAGCTGGGACCAGTGTTCTGGCGAAAAGAGTAAATAGGGTGGTCAATCGGACTTTAAACTAGAGATTTGGGGGGAAGGGAAAGTCAGGGAACCAAGAGGTGAAGGAATCAGTGGGAAGCGTAGCTGCTTAGGATTACAAAAAATCACGAAAAGACAGAGCTCAGGAGAGGTTACGATAGTCCCCATCTCACAAAATATGACACAGTGTATGGAAAGGCTCAGTAAACCAAGGTCCACCACACTAAGAAAACAAAAAGGGACAGTCAATAGGGAATTAAAGGTGCTATATTTAAATGCCCGCAGTGTACGGAACAAGGTAGATGAGCTTGTGGCCCAGATTGTGACTGGCAGGTATGATGTGGTAGGCATCACAGAGACATGGTTGCAGGGGGTTCAGGACTGGCAGTTAAACATCCAGGGATTTACAACCTATCGAAAAGACAGAGAGGTGGGTAGAGGGGGCGGGGTTGCCTTGTTAATTAGAAATGAAATTAAATCAATAGCACTAAACGACATAGGGTCAGACGATGTGGAGTCTGTGTGGGTAGAGTTGAGGAACCACAAAGGCAAAAAAACCATAATGGGAGTTATGTACAGGCCTCCTGACAGTGGTCAGGACCAGGGGCACAAAATGCACCACGAAATAGAAAGGGCATGTCAGAAAGGCAAGGTCACAGTGATCATGGGGGACTTCAATATGCAGGTGGACTGGGTAAATAATGTTGCTAGTGGACCCAAAGAAAGGGAATTCATTGAATGTTTACAGGATGGCTTTTTGGAACAGCTTGTGATGGAGCCCACGAGGGAACAGGCTATTCTGGACTTAGTGTTATGTAATGAGCCAGAATTGATAAAAGATCTTAAAGTAAGGGAACACTTAGGAAGCAGTGATCATAATATGGTAGAATTCAGTCTGCAATTTGAAAGAAGGAAGGTAGAATCAGATGTAAAGGTTTTACAGTTAAATAAAGGTAATTACAGGCGCATGAGGGAGGAACTGACGAAAATCGACTAGAAGCAGAGCCTAGTGGGAAAGACAGTAGAACAGCAATGGCAGGAGTTTCTGGGAGTAATTGAGGACACAGTGCGGAGGTTCATCCCAAAGAAAAGAAAGGTTATCAGAGGGAGGATTAGGCAGCCATGGCTGACAAAGGAAGTCAGGGAATGCATCAAGGCAAAAGAGAGAGCCTATAATGTGGCAAAGAGTAGCGGGAAGTCAGAAGATTGGGAAGGCTACAAAAACAAACAGAGGATAACAAAGAGAGAAATAAGGAAGGAGAGGATCAAATATGAAGGTAGGCTAGCCAGTAACATTAGGAATGATAGTAAAAGTTTCTTTAAATACATTAAAAACAAACGGGAGGCAAAAGTAGACATTGGGCCGCTCCAAAATGACGCTGGTAATCTAGTGATGGGAGACAAGGAAATAGCTGAGGAACTTAATAAGTACTTTGCGTCAGTCTTCACAGTAGAAGACATGAGTAATATCCCAACAATTCAGGAAAGTCAGGGGGCAGAGTTGAATATGGTTGCCATCACAAAGGAGAAGGTGCTAGAGAAACTAAAAGGTCTGAAAATTGATAAATCTCCGGGCCCAGATGGGCTACATCCTAGAGTTCTAAAGGAGATAGCTGAAGAAATAGCGGAGGCGTTAGTTATGATCTTTCAAAAGTCACTGGAATCAGGGAAAGTCCCAGAGGATTGGAAAATCGCTGTTGTAACCCCCCTGTTCAAGAAGGGAACAAGAAAAAAGATGGAAAATTATAGGCCAATTAGCCTAACCTCGGTTGTTGGCAAAATTCTAGAATCCATCGTTAAGGATGAGATTTCTAAATTCTTGGAAGTGCAGGGTCGGATTAGGACAAGTCAGCATGGATTTAGTAAGGGGAGGTCGTGCCTGACAAACCTGTTAGAGTTCTTTGAAGAGATAACAAATAGGTTAGACCAAGGAGAGCCAATGGATGTTATCTATCTTGACTTCCAAAAGGCCTTTGACAAGGTGCCTCACGGGAGACTGCTGAGTAAAATAAGGGCCCATGGTATTCGAGGCAAGGTACTAACATGGATTGACGATTGGCTGTCAGACAGAAGGCAGAGAGTTGGGATAAAAGGTTCTTTTTCGGAATGGCAACCGGTGACAAGTGGTGTCCCGCAGGGTTCAGTGTTGGGGCCACAGCTGTTCTCTTTATATATTAACGATCTAGATGACGGGACTGGGGGCATTCTGGCCAAGTTTGCCGATGATACAAAGATAGGTGGAGGGGCAGGTAGTATTGAGGAGGTGGGGAGGCTGCAGAATGATTTAGACAGTTTAGGAGAATGGTCCAAGAAGTGGCTGATGAAATTCAACGTGGGCAAGTGCGAGGTCTTACACTTTGGAAAAAAGAATAGAGGCATGGACTATTTTCTAAACGGTGACAAAATTCATAATGCTAAAGTGCAAAGGGACTTGGGAGTCCTAGTCCAGGATTCTCTAAAGGTAAACTTGCAGGTTGAGTCCGTAATTAAGAAAGCAAATGTAATGTTGTCATTTATCTCAAAAGGCTTGGAATATAAAAGCAGGGATGTACTTCTGAGGCTTTATAAAGCACTAGTTAGGCCCCATTTAGAATACTGTGAGCAATTTTGGGCCCCACACCTCAGGAAGGACATACTGGCACCGGAGCGGGTCCAGCGGAGATTCACACGGATGATCCCAGGAATGGTAGGCCTAACATACGATGAACGTCTGAGGATCGTGGGATTATATTCATTGGAGTTTAGGAGGTTGAGGGGAGATCTAATAGAAACTTACAAGAAAATGAATGGCTTGGATAGGATGGACGTAGGGAAGTTGTTTCCATTAGTAGGGGAGACTAGGACGCGGGGGCACAGCCTTAGAATAAAAGGGAGTCACTTTAGAACAGAGATGAGGAGAAATTTCTTCAGCCAGAGAGTGGTAGGTCTGTGGAATTCATTGCCACAGAGGGCGGTGGAGGCCGGGACATTGAGTGTCTTTAAGACAGAAATTGATAAATTCTTGATTTCTCGAGGAATTAAGGGCTATGGGGAGAGAGCGGGTAAATGGAGTTGAAATCAACCATGATTGAATGGTGGAGTGGACTCGATGGGCCAAATGGCCTTACTTCCGCTCCTATGTCTTATGGTCTTATGGTCTTTAGCACGGAATTTTCTACACACTTGCCGATGAAGTCTGTGATGGTGGTGGCATACCCATTCAGGTTGGCCACTGAGATCTTAAATATGGACCAGTCCACTGACTCCAAGCTGTCGTGTAGGAGCTCTTCTGATGCCTTGAACCAGCATTGCATGACCTTCTTAACTGAATTCTCACGCTTATGGTTCTGCTTGCATGTCAGGAGAAGGAGCAGCGTCTTTGGTCCGATTTTCCGAAGTGCAGTCAGGGGAATGGATCGATAGGCGCCCTTGATGTTTGTGTAGCAGTGGTCAAGGATGTTGCCGCCCCTGGTGGGACAGGAGATCTGTTGGCGTAATTTTGGCAGTACACTCTTGAGGTTGACCTGGTTGAAGTCCCCGGCCACGATGAACAAGGCCTCTGGATATGCTGTTTCACAGTTATTTATAGCGGCGTACAACTCATTAAGCGCATTCTTCACGTCCCCCTGGGGTGGGATGTACATCGCCCTGATAATGAACTCTTATGGAAGATAGTATGAGCGGCACTTCACAGTCAAGTATTCCAGGTCCAGGGAGCATTAGTCTGCGAGGGTCACCACATAAGAGCACCAGGAGGAGTTGATGAGGAGGCAACCTCTCCACCCTTCGCCTTGTCCGATGAAGCCATGAGGTTCATCCAGTGTATTGAGAAGCCCTCAGGTTTTATTGCAGTCCAGTGAGGCAGGTGTGAGCCATATCTCCTCAAAACAGCAGTCTCTTACTTTTCTCTGAGAGGTACGTCTGCTTGTAGATTAATATCCCCCATGATAACTGCCATACCATTTCTACATGCATCAGTTATTTCTTTGTTTATTGCCTGCCCCGCCATAATGTTATTATTTGGTGGCCTATAGACTACTCCTATCAGTGACTTTTTCGCCTTACTATTCCTGATTTCCACCCAATTGGATTCAACCTTATCCTCCACAGCACCGATGTCATCCCTTACTATTGCCCGGATGTCATCCTTTATCATCCTTAAATAACAGACCGACATCACCTCCCTTACCATCCACTCTGTCCTTCCAAATAGTTTGATACCCTTGGATATTTAACTCCCAGTCGTGACCATCCTTTAACCATGTTTTAGTAATGGCCACTAAATCATAGTCATTCACGATGATTTGCGCCATCAACTCATTTACCTTATTCCGAATGCTACGAGCATGCAGGTAAAGTACACTTATGTTGGCTTTTATACCTCTGTTTTGAATCTTAACACCTCGATCAGTAACCTTTCCTAAGTTATGTTTCCTCTTAACTTTTCTCCTAATTTTCCTTGTCGTTGAACCCATCAGGAGCTGAGCAGAAATAGTTGGATAGCACTGTAGCACAGTGGTTGGCATAGTTGCTTGACAGCTACAGGGTTCAATTATCAGTTCCAAGCTTGGGTCACTGTCTATGAGGAGTTTGCACTTTCTCCCTGTGTCTGCATGGGTTTCCTTTGGGTGCTCCAGTTTCCTCAAACAGTCCAAAGATGTGGGGCGCGATTCTCCACACTCACGACGGTGCGGAGAATAGCGGGGGTCGTAAATTTTTACGGCGACGCTGTTCCGACGCCCTCCCGCTATTCTCCGAACCCCGCAAAATCTCAGAGTCGCAATTCCCGACAAACGCCTCCTTCACACCCCCGACACGACCAGATTCGCCACTAATAGCCCCCCCCCCCCCGCTATTCACCGTCCCGGATGGGCCGAAGTCCCGACATCATCGCGCCCTGTTTGCACGGCGTGAAACACACCTGCTATTTAAGTTCGTCAACCAGTCGTGCTGGCTGACGACAGCTTGGAGGAGGTGAGCGCACCGCTCAGCGCACCGCTCAGTGCACCGCTCGAGTCTGGCCACAACGGAGAAGGCATCCCTGAGAACGGGAGGGGGGGTCCAGAGCAGGGTCAGTGGGGGAGACGGAGGGGTCAGTGGGGGAGACGGAGGGGGCAGTGGGGGAGACGGAGGGGGCAGTGGGGGAGACGGAGGGGTCAGTGGGGGAGACGGAGGGGGCAGTGGGGGAGACGGAGGGGGCAGTGGGGGAGACGGAGGGGGGAGTGGGGGGGGGAGTGGGGGAGACGGGGGAGGGAGTGGGGGAGACGGAGGGGGCAGTGGGGGAGACGGGGGGCAGTGGGGGAGACGGGGGGGACGGGGGGGGGAGTGGGGGAGACGGGAGGGGAGCGGGGGAGATGGGGGGGAGTGGGAGTGGGGGGGGGTTAGGTAGAGAATGAGCGAGTGAGCCGTCCAACCCCGTAACAAAATGTCTGCCACCATGCCATGGCGTGCCGGTCACGAGGACACGGCCGCTGGTTGCCCTGTGGCTTACGGCCACAGGCCACTGACGCACCCGTGAGGAGGACATAGTTTACTGGCCGTTGGATGCAGAAAGTGACCAGGGGTTAGGCTGCCCACGTGTCAGCACCGCAATCAGGCCACAGGTATCCCGTGGCAGGCGGCTGCCGAGGTGTCGACTAACCTCCGTCTAACATGTCCCGTTTCTCTGCCCCCCACCATCCTTCTGTAGGTTAGCACAATGTATGTGAACCGAACGCCTATGTTCTGCGCAGTGGTTGGGGCCGCTGCACTGCATTTGGCGATGCAGCAGCATCCACACCCACAACCCGCAGTGGATGCAGGGTCAGCTGCAGCAGCAGAGGGAAGGGCCGAGGAGTTGCCAGTCGTCGAGCAGCATGGGGAGGAGGAGGAGGAGGAGGAAGAGGAAGAGGAGAGAGTGAGGGTGCAGCCACGGCGCCAGAGGCGACGACCAAAGCCGAGGGTGTACCGTGTCCGGGTCTCTTTCCTAACAATGACGGACATCATCTGCAGGAGGAGACTCCGGCTGAGTAGGCAGACGGTGATACATATCTGCCAACTCCTGTCGCACCTCGCCCCACGTGGAACGGGGGGAGGACACGCGATCCCGGTTGCCATCAAGGTGACGGTCGCTCTTAACTTCTATGCTACCGGCTCCTTCCAGTCTCCGAGCGGGGACCTCTCCGGGATCTCCCAGTCATCGGTCCACAGGTGTATCCGGGATGTGACCGACGCCCTCTATGCCATCGCGGACCGCTACATCGCCTTTCCCGAGGACCAAGCAAGTCAAGACTCACGAGCTCGTGGATTTGCCAGCGTGGCCGGGATACCGATGGTGCAGGGGGCAATCGATTGTGTTCACGTCCCCATGCGCCCGCCTGCAGGGGACAGGGATGTGTTCACAAACAGAAGGGGGACATACTCCATGAATATCCAGGTGGTATGCGACCCCCACATGAGGATCATGAACGTCTCTGCAAGGTTCCCAGGGAGTGTGCATGACTCCTACATACTGGCGCAGTCGTTCATCCCTGCGATGTTTGAGGGACGTCCCCCCCCCGGCTGAGGGGCTGGTTGCTAGGCGACAGGGGTTATCCGCTGAGGTCTTGGCTGATGACGCCTATACGGAGGCCTCAGACCAATGCGGAAACACGATACAACGAGGCCCATGCAGCAACCAGGGGTGTGGTGGAGCGCTGCCTTGGCCTCCTGAAGATGAGATTCAGGTGCCTGGACCGCTCAGGAGGGGCCCTGCAGTACCAGGCCGAAAGGGTCGCTCGCATTGTTGTGGTCTGCTGTGCGTTGCACAACATCGCGATGCAGAGGGGAGATGACCTGCTGCAGGAGGCGGAGGGAGAAGCCAGTGGCAGTGGTTCCAGCACAGAGGAGGAGGAGGAGGAGGAGAGGGAGGAGGAGGAGGCTGGTGGAGTGGCGGGCGCAGCACGCAGACACGACCCAGGTGCTGGTGATGTCCAGGAGGCGGCACGACAGACCCGGCGAGGACGGCGGGCACGCGACGCCTTGGTGGCAGCACGGTTCACGCATCGCATGTGACATCCCCGCTGAACACCAAACCACCACCTGCACCGCTAGTCGTGCAGAGGGTCAACACACAACTTCCACCACCACAACCCCCCCCCACCCCCTCTCAGTGTACCCTGCTCCACTTCGACATCACCCTTACCACTGGGTCCAGACGGTATGGCACAACATTGATGGCTGTGTCAGTGGGTGTGATCAGTGCCATGTGGAATGATGACAGCCCGCTCTGCGATGAGCTGTGAGCTCAGAATCGTTAGAGAGAGTCTGATCCATGGCAATAGCTGAACCATCCACCTTGGTGGCCGCTGAGATCGTCACTGACACTCCATCACGTGCCCGCGTGGACTAGCTGTGAGAGGGGTTGGGGGGGGGGGGGGGGGGGGGGGGAGGGGCAGGGACTGCACACCCGGCACCGAAGTTTCACCACTCGTCAACCCCAGCGACACTCGGTCACCATCACAAATCCTGTGGCTGTGGAACAATCACACGGTATTACAAGTAAGGTGGAACAGTGCGTTTAATGTTAACAATTATTTACAGGTGCCCTAGCCCCTACAACTAAACTGTGCCCTTCACCCATGCCAACTTACTCAGTGTCTAACTTAGTTGCCTTACGCGCCCTACCACTACGTCTAAGTGATTCCCCAGATGATACAGCAGGAGTGGAGGAGGATTGCTGCGAATCGCCCCCCTCGACTCGTTTCTCCTTGGCCAAGCGTTTCCTGGGGCGACCCAGCCTTGATGGGCCAGGCTGCTCTGCGGGCGTCTCGGGTGACGTTGTGCCACCCTGCTCTGCCTGCTGCCCACCCGATGCACCAGGGATGGGACGGGGGGAGGCCGAGAATTCCGGGACGTCCCGTGATGGACTTAATGGGACAGGCCCCGAAACCTCCTCCTCCCTCGGGGAGCCCGGTGGCCCCCGGGCCTCACTTTGGGACAGAGGTGCGAGCGGGGAGGTGCCCCGTCGCACCACCGACACCTGGCGCTGCCAGTCCTGGAGGCCTGCAACGGTATCCACCAGGATCCGAAGGTTTGCAGAGACGGAGTCCAGGGAGTTAGACATTCCCGCCAGGGACTGTGCGATCTCAACCTGTGAGTGCACGACGCCATCCAGCACATGTATCAGGCGCTTGATGCTCTCGGCGACTGACTGCTGCGACTGGCCAATGACCTGGTGAGACTGGGCCAAGGCCTGCAGGGCGCCGGCAATGTCGTTTTGCCTCTGGCACATTGCTGCCTGTGAGAGGGCAACCCTGTCCAGGGCCGAGGATGACGCGCGCATATGAACCCCAATGCCTTGCATCACCTGACCCATTGCCTCCACCGCGGATGCCACCCGTGCGGTGTCGGACTGGGTCTCTGCCATGAGCGGCACCACTCCCTGCTCGTGGACGCAGTTCGACTCCTCTAACAGCATCTGCAGAGTCTGGAAGGAAGCCCTCATCCCGTCGTTGTCTCCCTGGATTTCTTGACGCATCGGCTGTGCGGGTGGGTTGAGAAACTCCAGGAACTCCGAAAACGTCTGGGAGCCAGCTGCATCCTGGGCCTGGTCTGGCCTCCGCGAGTCCGGGCCCTCGGTTGCTCCGACCTCCACCTGCTGTACCTGCTCAGCTGTGATGTGCAAACCAGACTGTGACCCAGGAGACTCATCACTAAATAGGCCCGCCGGGGTGAGTGTCTCTGGGATGATGGATGTTGTGGGAGATAGCAGTGCCGCAAGCCCAATGTTTTCGCAATTTAGCCCCTCCTCAATGGTGTGGCGCCGCTCAGAGTCCGGAGGGTTATCCCTGGCCATTTCCGTGGCTTGTGGTCTCGCCACCCTCTGGGCGTCCTGATCCGCAGATTGGGTTGGGGAGGATGGGGCTCGCCGCTGATCGGGCACCCTCAGTCGTGCGGCCCCAGGTGAGGTGGCGGCAGATGCCTGTGTCCGTCTGCAGCCAGACGGCCCTGGTCGTTCGGCATCACGCCCTAGGGAAGAGAATGAGATGGGTTATTTAGATTTGCTCGGCAGGCCGCTGGACAGTCCCAGTGGGCAGCGTGTGAAGGGACAGAGGATGGGGGAGGTATCCCAGTGGGCAGGGTGTGTGAAGGGACAGAGGATGGGGGAGGTGTCCCAGTGGGCAGGGTGTGTGATGGGACAGAGGATGGGGGAGGGGTGGGTGTTTGTCAAGGAGGGTTGTCTCACTTGTTGCAGCTCCGCCAACCTCGCATAGCGCGACATCCCGGGTTGCAGACCCCCCAACAAGGTCCAGTGCCCTCTGCTCAAAGGTGGTGAGGGGGTGCAGGTTGGGCGAACCCCCTCCAGTCTTGTGCCGCTCACGGTTGTTGTGAGCGGACTTGGCCTGTTGGGGGAGGGTACATAGGTAGATCATTACAATACGGCAGGTATCAGCAGTCCATTCAGATACTGGCACAGTTTGGGGGTCAAGTTGTCATAAGACGATTGCATCTCTCCACGGGGCCAGAGCGCTGGGTTTGTGACAACTTTGTGAACCATCCTCAAATAACTCTGGCCCAATCCCCCTCCACCCCCCGTGCCAGGGGGGGGAGGTGGGTGATTAGGTAAAGGGGGGGGAGGGATGGTTGTGACCAGGGGGCACCTTCTTGGTACTTACCCTGGCAGCCCTGGTGAGGTCGTGTAGCTTTTTCCAGCACTGCTCGGCAGAGCGAGGGTTCTGTCCCACAGCACTGACGGCAGCGGCCACCTCACGCCAGGCCTGGCGTACCGCGCTGGCAGGTTGGCGATGCCCTCTCCGCGGGCGGAGGATGCCCCTCCTCTGCTCGACAGCATCGAGCAGAGTCTCGACATCGGCCTCCACAAAACGAGGTGCAGCTCTCCTGGACTCCGACATCATGGCCGACAGATTCTGTGCTCGCCCGCGCCTTTATACAGCATCGGGCGTGGGCGTGAACGTGTCGTCGCCGCGTTCCGTCGTCATCGCGCACGTGATTGACGCGGCCGCGTTACTAGCCCATTTCCCGGAAGTGAATACGTCGGGAATTGGACCCTTCCCGACCGTCGTAAAACGCGCCCGTTTTTTACGACAGTTTCGCGATTTTTCGCGGGTGCGGAGAATCGCGCCCGTGCAGTTTAAGTGGATTGGTCCAAAAAGGTTAGGTGGGGGTTACAGGGATAGGGTGGAGGTGTGGGCTTAAGTAGGGTGCTCTTTCCAAGGGCCGGTGCAGACCCTGTGGGTTGAATGCCCTCCTTCTGCAAGGAAAATTATATCACTTTATGATTCAGAGCGGGAGAAAAACGGAGAGCAGCCTGGGACAATGGGTGAAAACCGGAGAGAAGCCTGGGAAGGTGAGTGAAAACCGGTTCGCACACAGTCCAGATCACAGGGTACTGCGTAAGCGGACCACAGGGTCCAGGGGGGGGGTGTTTAAAAATTATAAGCTCTTCGTCCTCCCCTACCTCTGCACGGCAGCACTCCTGGGGTTAGATTTCCAGTGCAACCTCCAGAGTTTAACGTTCAAATTTGGCGGTCCCTTACTGTCTGCAGCCTCGCGTCCCTCAAGGTCGACCCCTCATCATTGTTTGCAAACCTCACCCCGGATTGCAAACCCGTCGCCACCAGGAGCAGACCATACAGTGCCCAGGACCGGACATTCATCAGGTCCGAAGTCCAAAGGCTTCTGAAGGAAGGGGTTATCGAGGCTAGCAACAGCCCTTGGCGAGCACAAGTGCTGGTGGTTAAGACCGGGGAGAAAAATCGGATGGTCATCGACTATAGCCAGACCATCAACATATTTATGCAGCTGGACACGTATCCTCTCCCACGTATCTCCGACCTGGTCAACAGGATCGCGCATTACAAGGTTTTTTCCACGGTGGACCTTATGTCCGCCTACCACCAGCTCCCCATCCGCGCGAGTGACCAAAAGTACACTGCGTTCAAAGTGGATGGGCGACTCTACCACTTTTTAAGGGTTTCTTTCGGTGTCACAAATGGAGTCTCGGTCTTCCAAAGGGAGATGGACCGAATGGTCGACCAATACGGTTTATGGGCAGCCTTCCCGTATCTCGACAATGTCACCATCTGCGGCCACGACCAACAGGACCATGACACCAACCTCCGCAAATTCCTCAGTACAGCAAAACACCTTAATCTAACCTACAATAAGGATAAGTGCGTGTTTAGCACCGACCGTCTAGCCATCCTCGGCTACGTACTGCGTAACGGAGGGATAGGCCCCGACCTCGAACGCATGCACCCCCTGATGGAGTTTCCCCTCCCCAACTCCCTCAAAGCCCTCAAGTGCTGTTTGGGCTTCTTTTCATATTATGCCCAGTGGGTCATCACCACGTTTCCCCTGTCGATGGAGGCCCGCCAGGCCTTTAGCCGCATCAAAGACATTTCAAAGGCCACGATGCGTGCTATCGATGAGTCCCTCCCCTTCCAAGCCGAGAGCGACACGTCTGATGTAGCTCTGGCGGCCACCCTCAATCAAGCGGGCAGGCCCGTGGCCTTCTTCTCTCGTACCCTCCACGCTTCCGAAATCCGCCACTCCTCGGTCGCAAAGGAGGCACAGGCCATAGTCGAAGCTGTGCGACATTGGAGGCACTATCTGGCCGGCAGGAGGTTTACCCTCCTCACAGACCAACGGTCAGTGGCCTTCATGTTTGATAATGCACAGAGGGGCAAGATAAAGAACGATAAGATCTTGCGGTGGACGATCGAGTTGTCCACGTACAACTACGATATCTTGTATTGTCCTGGGAAGTTAAACGAGCCTCCCGATGCCCTGTCCCACGGCACCTGTGCCAACGCGCAAGTGGACCGCCTCAGAGCCCGCCACGCGGACCCAGGGGTCACCCGCTTTTTCCATTTCATAAAGACCCGCAACCTGCCCTACTCCATCGAGGAGGTCAGGATAGTGACCAGGGAATGGCACATCTGCGCGGAGTGCAAGCCGCACTTCTACTGCCCTGAACAAGCGTATCTTATAAAGGCTTCCGGCCCCTTTGAACGTCTCAGCATGGACTTCAAAGGTCCCCTCCCCTCCAACAACCACAACACGTATTTCCTCAACGTGATTGACGAGTACTCCCGTTTGCCTTTCGCCATTCTCTGCCCCGACATGACCACGACCACCATTATCAAAGCCCTACACACCATCTTCTCCCTGTTCAGTTACCCTGCATACATCCATAGCGATCGGGGGTCCTCATTTATGAGTGACGAGCTGCGTCAATTCCTGCTCAGCAGGGGCATCGTCTCCAGCAGCACGACCAGTTACAACCCCCGGGGTAACGGACAGGTCAAGAGGGAGAACGGTACGGTCTGGAAGACCTTCCTGCTAGCCCTACATTCCAGAAATCTCCCAGTCTCCCACTGGCAAGAGGTCCTCCCAGACGCCCTCCATTCTATCCGGTCGCTTCTCTGTACTGCCACGAACCAAATGCCTCATGAACGTCTTCTTGTTTTTCCCAGGAAGTCTTCCTCAGGGACCCCGCTCCCGACCTGGCTGGCTACCCCCGGGCCCATTCTGCTCCAGAAGCACGTGCGGGTGCACAAGTCGGACCCGTTGGCCGAAAGAGTCCAGCTACTCCACGCGAACCCGCAATATGCATACGTGGAGTATCCCGACGGCCGACAGGACACGGTCTCCCTTCAGGACCTGGCACCCGCAGGATCTTGGCCACACCCCCCAGCACCAGCACCTCCCCGCAAATCCCAACTGCCCCCAGCGCTCCTCCCCCCGGCCCCACCGACGCCCCAACGGCCCAGCGGACAGGAATCCCCTCCCCCGGCCTGGCCCCCGCTAGCTCCGACCAGGGGTACGGATACAGAAACAAGACCATCGCTCCCGGAGTCACGAACGACCACCGCTCCGACGTCGACGGCACCGCTGCGCAGGTCAAGCAGGACATCGAAGGCGCCCACCCGACTGATTGAATCAATGTGATCTACTGGTGGACTTCTGCCTACAGATGGACCCTTGTGTTTTTCTTGTTTGTTCCTTGCCTGTTCCCCCATTTTGTTTTCTCCCCCCCCCCTCCTTTATACACTCTACATAGTTACTGTTTTCTATTACACACTAGTTGCGGGTCAGTGGGCAGCCATAGATGCAATGGTACAACCTAAACATCTCTAGTCATACTACCAGTCTCACGTAGTATGGCTGGGGAAGTCATGTGCCTCTCAGCCGATTGGCTGCGAGGTAGGTAGCTCCGCCTATGAGGCAGGGTATAAGGACCCGTACTGCCCGGCAGTCGGCCTTTCTTCTGTACGTCTGCTGCCAGGCACATATCTTGTGCATTAAAGCCTATGGTTTGGATCTCATTCTCGTCTCGTGTCCAATTGATGGTGCATCGAAAACCAGAGAGCAGCTCGGAACAATGAGTGAAATCCGGAGAGAAGCCTGGTAAGGTGAGTGAAATACGGAGAAAAGCCTGGGAAGGTGAGTAAAATACGGAGAGAAGCCTGGGAAGGTGAGTGAAAACCGGAGAGCAGCCTGGGAAGGTGAGTGAAAACTGGAGAGCAGCCTGGGAAGGTGAGTGAAAACCGGAGAGCAGCCAAGGAATGTGAGTCAAAAGTGGAGAGCAGCCTCGGACAATGAATGAAAACCGGAGAGAAGCCTGGGAAGGTGGGTGAAAACCGGAGAGCAGTCTGGGCAGGTGAGTGAAAACCGGAGAGCAGCCTGGGCAGGTGAGAGAAAACCGGAGAGCAGCCTGGAAAGTTGAGTGAAAACGTGAGAGCAGCCTGGGAATGTGAATGAAGACCGGAGAGCAGTCTGGCACAATGAGTGAAAACCGATGATGCATGATCAATCACTACTGAAGCGAGATTGTAGTCCAATTGAAGGCTTTAATGAACAAGTAGTTACCTCAGCAGCTCCGGTACAGAATGACTGCTGTGGGTGAAACACAGACTCTTATGCTCTGCCTGATGTGTTTGGCAGGTTGGTGCGACGTGGACTGCACTTGATGCAGTGTGGCGAGAGACAGGCCGCTAACACTGGAGAAGATCCAACACGATTTTATTCAACGACATAACTAATATACATGCTCAGCTGTGGGTCGACACTATACTGAACTGACTGGAGTCCTGGTACTAGTCTGACCAGACTTACTAGCTACCGCATGGTGTTTGCACTGGCTAGCTCGTGGACTCTGACTGTCTCAGTGTCTGGGTCCAGAGAGAGCGGGAAACCGAGTGACCTCTGGCTTTATTGTGGTAATGTCCTGAATGGTGATTGGCTGCACTGTGTTGTTTGCGTACTGGTCATCCTGTGTGTCAATCACTGCCTGTCTGCACTTCGTTATATACAGGAGTGGCTAATATGACATCTCCCCTTTTTTTTAGATAAATAAATATTAAGGTGTGCATGCGGATATATATGTGCCTGACTCTCCAAAAGGTGTCGAAATGAACGTATATACATAGGAAGGTGTCGATAGTGCAGATACATGGCAAACAAAACGATATTTCCAGAGGTCAAATCGATGAGGTCACAAAATGTCACAGTCTATAGATTTAGTCTTTGTGGTAGGCGACAAATTCTTGTTAACCGCCGGAGAGGTGGATCAAGTGCCGCCTGCACTTGGATAGGCGGGATCGCTGCCATTGCGGTGGTCGCGGGGGCCGACAGGATTGCTGGCAGATCGGTGACCTCGTGGTAGGGTAAGTCCGGAGGAAGCATTGTAGGCGGCGGGGCACTTCGGTCAGGTAACAGACGTGGAGCTCTTCACAGTGCCCATCTGTTGCGCCGCAGCAGGGAACCATCAGCCATGCGGACAAGGAACGATCTTGGGGCCACTTGTTTGATCACCAGAGCTGTGGCTGACCAGCCGCCCTCAGACAACTGGACATGAACATGATCAGTTGGGACCAGCTTGGGTAGATCTGTGGCATGAGCATCATATATGGCTTTCTGTTGGGCCCGCGACTGCTGCATTTTCTGTAAAACCGTGAAGTGGTCAAGGTCTGGAACATGGATGGCTGGAACTGTGGTCCTCAGAGTGCAATTCATGAGCATCTGCGCTGAAGACAACCCAGTGGAGTGGGGTTGCCCTGTATGCTAGCACTGCCAGGTTGAAGTCGGAGCCTGTTCTGCCGCTTTGCACAGCAACCGCTTTACAATATGGACCCCTTTCTCGGCCTTCCCGTTTGACTGCGAGTAGTGGGGACTGGAGGTTACGTGACGGAAGTTGTAGGACTGAGCAAAATCAGACCATTCCTGGCTGTAAAAGCAAGGACCGTTGTCACTCATTACCGTGAGCGGTATCTCATGCTTGGCGAACATTTCTTTGCAGGCTTTGATCACTGCCTTTGACGTGAGGTCGGACAGTTTCACCACTTCTGGGTAACTGGAGAAGTAGTCGACCAGGAGGACGTAGTCACGCCCCTTGGCGTGGAAAAGGTCGACACCGACTTTGGATTACGGAGAGGTCACAATCTCGTGTTGCTGCAACGTTTCTTTGGGTTGAGCTGGCTGAAACTTCTGACAGGTAGGGCAGTTGAGGACTGTGTTGGCAATGTTCTGGCTGATGCCCAGCCAATAGACCGCCTCCCGAGCTCTGCGTCGGCATTTCTCGACCACAAAGTGACCCTCATCGAGTTGGCCGAGTACCATAGCTCGCATGCTCTGAGGAATCACGATCCTGTCGAGTTTCAGGAGGATGCCTTCCACCACCGTCAGGTCGCCCTTTACATTGTAGAACTGGGGACATTGTCCCTTCTGCCAGCCATTGGTAATGTGCTGCATCACACGCTGCAGCAGAGGATTCTTGGCCGTTTCCTCACGAATTTGGACCACCCGCTCGTCAGAGGTCGGAAGGTTGGTAGCACACAATTGCACTTGCACTTCTATGTGGCAGATGAAGTCAGTTTGTTCACACGGTGTGGTAATGGACCTGGATAGGGCATCTGCAACGATGAGCTCTTTGCCTGGCGTGTAGACAAGTTCAAAGTCGTAGCGGCGTAGCTTGAGAAGAATTCACGGTAACCGAGGCCTCATGTCATTTAAATCCTTCTGGATAATGTGGACTAGAGGCCTGTAGTCCGTTTTTACCGTGAATTTTGGAAGACCATAAACATAGTCGTGAAACTTGACTATCCCTGTCAGGAGGCCCAGACATTCCTTCTCAATCTGAGCGTACCGTTGCTCAGTGGGTGTCATGGCCCTGGAGGCATACGCCACTGGAGCCCAGGACGAGGAGTCATCCCGCTGAAGGAGCACCGCGCCAATCCCCTCCTGGCTTGCATCAGTTCATATCTTGGTTTCCTTGGTTGGGTCGAAGAACGCCAGAACCGGGGCTGTGGTAAGCTTCGCTTTCAGCTCATGCCATTCCTCTTCCTGCGTGGACAGCCACTGAAATTCCGTCGACTTCTTGACGAGATGGCGGATGGCCGTGATGTGGGATGCCATATTGGGAATGAATTTCCCAAGGACGTTGACCATCCCGAGAAAGCGGAGGACCGCCTTCTTGTCCTCTGGGGTCTTCATGGCGTTGATTGCCGAGACCTTGTCGGCATCTGGCCGCACACCCTGCTGCGAAATTTGATGTCCGATTGACCAAATGAGGGGCCCGATTCTCCACTGCCCACGCCGGTTGGGAGAATAGCAGGAGGGCCTTCTGACATTTTTTGCGCCCTCCCGCTATTCTCCCCCCCCTCGCCCGACCCACGTCACGAATTCTCCGCGGCCGATGGGCCGAGCGGCCGGGCCTTTACGCCCGTTTTCTCACGGCAGCAAACACACCTGCTTGCTGCCGTCGTAAAAACAGGCGCTGGATGCCCATTTAGGGCATCCAGAGGCCCGTTTGGGGCGGGAGCACCACCGTTGTGCTCGGGAGGGGACAGTCCCGCGATCGGTGCCCACCGATCGTCGGGCCTTCGTCCAAAAGGGACGCATTATTTCCCCTCCGCTGCACGACAAGATCAAGCCGCCACATCTTGTCGGGTGGCAGTGGAGAAATGCGGAACCGCGCATGCGCGGGTTCCGTCAATGGCGTGATGACGTCACCCGCGCGTGCACCTGCGCATGCGCGGCTGACGTCATACAGATGCCAGCCGCGCGTCATCTTGCGCGCGGCCTTAACGACGGGGTCCCGCTCCTAGCCACGATGGGGGGGAGAATCAGGTCCCGGGAACGGGCGTGAAGGCTGCTGTGAAACACGGCCAGTTTCACGGCAGCCTTTACGACTCTCCGCATTTGCGGAGAATCTCGCCCGTGCACTTGGCCCTGTTGAGCTGGAGACCATGTTCATGGATTCTCTGGAATACCTTCTTGAGGCGAGCAATGTGTTCCTGGGGCATTGTGGACCAGATAATGACATCGTCAACGTACACTCGCACCCCCTCGATGCCCTCCATCATCTGTTCCATGATGCGGTGAAATACTTCTGCAGCAGAGATGATGCCAAAAGGCATCCGGTTGTAGCAGTAGCGACCGAACAGGGTGTTGAACGTGCACAGCTTGCGCCTGGACGCGTCCAGCTGTATTTTCCAAAAACCACGGGAGGCATCCAGCTTTGTAAAGAATTTGGCATGAGCCATCTCACTGGTCAACTCTTCACGTTTTGGTATCGGGTAATGCTCCCGCATGATGTTGCGGTTTAGATCCTTGGGGTCAATGCAGATTCGAACCTCCCCTGATGGCTTGTTGATGCAGACCATGCAGCCAGCCTGTGGGCTCTGTGACCTTCGATAAGATGCCCTGGTCTTGGAGGTCCTGTAATTGCCTCTTCAGACGATCCTTGAGGAGTGCCGGCACCCGGCGTGGTGCATTAATTACAGGGGTGGCGTTAGGCTTGAGCAGGATTTTATATCGGTCTGGGAGCGTGCCCATCCCATCGAATACGCTGTGGTACTGCGTGATGATGTCATCTATGTCAGCTTGGAAGTTTCCAACAGACGAGGCCGTCGCCAGTGACGATGACATGATGTGGACTCGCTGAACCAGGTTCAGGAGCTTGCAGACTGGAGCACAAAGCAGGGATGCTCTGTCAGGCCCGACGATTTCAAACTGCAGCGTCGCCTTGATTGCCTTATTGGACACCCCTAGTTGACACAAGCCACTGGCAGCTATGGCATTGCCATTGTAGTCAAGGAGCTGGCAGACCGGTGGAAGAATACTTGGTCTGACGCAGATGGTGTCAAGATCGGATTTCGAGATGAGGTTCGCCGATGTGCCGGTATCCAGTTTGAACCGAATGCGAGCCTTGTTAACTGTGAGGACTGCACACCACTCACCGTCGGGATCCACACTGAGGATCGAGAGGTGCTTCGCCGTTGTGATGGAGGGCAACGTATGCGTTGTTATGATGCCCACCCGGTATGGGGACTTGAGGCACTCAGCAACAGGGTCTGTTGGGCTGTCAGGATCGGAATTTGTATTGAGCGGACACTTCTGCGCCGCAGCTGGGATCGCTGGCTGCTGAGCGGAGGAGCAGATCTGCAAAGGGCTGTGTAGTGGCCAAGCTTGCCACACTGTAGACACTGGCGTCCTTTTGCCGGACATTGCCGCTTTAAATGAGCGGAGTCACAATTCGGACACGTCATGACGCCAATGTCAGCACCATCGCCATCGCCATCGCGCATGTGCAGTGCAGTCGATCAGCATACGCACCTGCGCAGTCGGGCCATCAGTCTCGTCGCCCCCTTGGTCGTGACGCGCATGCGCAGGGACCCAGGAAAAGCGCGCGAAACGGCCTCTCTCCTCGATGCTCAGGTCCTGCATCTGTGCGATGGCCTGCACCCGTTCCACCTCGTGGGAGGCCAGCTTTGCAGTCTCTGCCACCCTGATGTGGGAGTGACAATTGTTAGCATGTTCATGGACAACACACGTCTCGATAGCGATAGTGAGGGTCAATTGCTTGACTTTCAGGAGCTGCTGGCGAAGGGAGTTGGAGTGGACCCCGAAAACGATCTGATCCCGGATCATGGAATCAGCTTTCAAGTCATAGTTACATCACTGCGCGAGGATGCCGAGATGGGTCAAGAAGGACTGAAAAGGTTCATCCTTACCCTGAAGCCTCTGCTGGAAAACGTACCGTTCAAAGCTCTCATTCACCTCAATGTCGCAGTGGCTGTCAAACTTCAGCAGGACTGTTTTGAATTTCGTCTTGTCTTTGCCGTCAGCGAATGTAAGGGAGTTGTACATGTGGACGGCATGGTCCCCCGCTATGGAGAGAAATAGCGCGATCTTCCTGGCATCCGATGCGGACCCTTAAAACAATATGTAGACAGGCTGCACTGGACCTGGTATTGGGGAATGAGCCTGCCCAGGTGGTAGAAGTTTCAGTAGGGGATCATTTCGGGAACAGTGACCACAATTCAGTAAGTTTTAAAGTGCTGGTGGACAAGGTTAAGTGTGGTCCGAGGGTGAATGTGCTAAATTGGGGGAAGGCTAATTATAACAATATTAGGCGGGAACTGAAGAACCTAGATGGGGGACAGATGTTTGAGGGTAAATCTACATCTGACATGTGGGAGGCTTTCAAGTGTCAGTTGAAAGGAATTCAGGACCGGCATGTTCCTGTGAGGAAGAAGGATAAATACAGCAAATTTCAGGAACCTTGGATAATGAGAGATATTGTAGGCCTCGTCATAAAGAAAAAGGAGGCATTTGTCAGGGCTAGAAGGCTGGGAACAGACGAAGCCTGTGTGGAATATAAGGAAAGTAGGTAGGAACTTAAGCAAGGAGTCAGGAGGGCTAGAAGGGGTCACGAAAAGTCACTGGCAAATAGGGTTAAGGAAAATCCCAAGGCTTTTTACACGTACATAAAAAGCAAGAGGATAGCCAGGGAAAGGGTTGGCCCACTGGGGCTGGTTGGGGCCCACTTGGGCATTGCTAGGGGCTGGTTTAGCACACTGGCTAAATCACTGGCTTTTAAAGCAGACCAAGGCAGGCCAGCAGCACAGTTCAATTCCCGTACCAGCCTCCCCGAACAGGCGCCAGAATGTGGCGACTAGGGTTTTTTCACAGTAACTTCATTGAAGCCTACTCGTGATAATAAGCGATTTTCATTTCATTTTTTTCATTTCACTGAAGAACAGGCAAGGGAATCTATGTGTGGAGCCAGAGGAAATGGGTGAGGTACTAAATGAATACTTTGCATCAGTGTTCACTAAAGAGAAGGAATTGGTGGATGTTGAGTCTGGAGAAGGGTGTGTAGGTAGCTTGGGTCACATTGAGATCCAAAAAGACGAGGTGTTGGGCGTCTTGCAAAATGTTACGGTAGTTAAGTCCCCATGGGCCTGATGGGATCTACCCCAGAATACTGAAGGAGGCCTTGACAAAAATCTTTTGATCCTCACTGTCTTCAGGTGATGTCCCGGAGGACTGGAGAATAGCCAATGTTGTTCCTTTGTTTAAGACGGGTAGCAAGGATAATCCAGGGAACTACAGGCCAGTGAGCCTTACGTCAGTGGTAGGGAAATTACTGGAGAGAATTCTTTGAGACAGGATCTACTCTCATTTGGAAGCAAATGGACGTATTAGTGAGAGGCAGCATGGTTTTGTAAAGGGGAGGTCGTGTCTCATTAACTTGATAGAGTTTATCAAAGAGGTCACAAAGATGATTGATGCAGGCCGGGCAGTGGATGTTGTCTATATTGACTTCAGTAAGGCCTTTGACAAGGTCCCTCATGGTAGACTGGTACAAAAGGTGAAGTCACACGGGATCAGGGGTGAGCTGGCAAGGTGGATGCAGAACTGGCTAGGTCATAGAAGGCAGAGAGTAGCAATGGAAGGGTGATTTTCTAATTGGAGGGCTGTGACTAGTGGTATTCCGCAGGGATCAGTGCTGGGACTTTTGCTGTTCGTAGTATATATAAATAATTTGGAGGAAAATGTAACTGGGCTGATTAGTAAGTTTGCAGACGACACAAACGTTGGTGGAATTGCGGATAGCGATGAGGACTGTCAGAGGAAACAGCAGGATTTAGATCGTTTGAAGACTTGGGCGGAGAGATGGCAGATGGATCTTAATCCGGACAAATGTGAGGTAATGCATTTTGGAAGGTCTAATGCAGGTAGGGAATATACAGTGAATGGCAGAACTCTAAAGAGTATTGAAAGTCAGAGAGATCTAGGTGTACAGGTCCACACTGAAAGGGGCAACACAGGTGGAGAAGGTAGTCAAGAAAGCATACGGCATGCTTACCTTCATTGGCTGGGGTATTGAGTATAAGAATTGACAAGTCATGTTGCAGCTGTATAGAACCTTAGTTAGGCCACACTTGGAGTATGGTGTTCAATTCTGGTCGCCACACTACCAGAAGGATGTGGAGTCTTTAGAGAGGATGCAGAAGAGATTTACCAGGATGTTGCCTGGCATGGAGGGCATTAGCTATGAGGAGCGGTTGAATAAACTTGGTTTGTTCTCACTGGAACGACGGAGGTTGAGGAGTGACCTGATAGAGGCCTACAAAATTATGAGGGGCATAGACAGAGTGGATCGTCAGAGGCTTTTCCCAGGGTAGAGGGGTCAATTACTAGGGGGCAAAGGTTTAAGGTGCGAGGGGCAAGGTTTAGAGTAGATGTACGAAGCAAGTTTTTTTACACAGAGGGGAGTGGGTGCCCATCTTGTGCAATAAAGCCTTGAATGTTTCACCATTCTCGTCTCGTGGTTATTGACGGTACATCAATTTATTGCAGAAGATTTTAAAAGATGGATGATTTCAAGCAGACTCCGCAGCTTCTCAGTAGGAACTGTGACTGCCAGGCAGTTTGAGCAGTCCAACACACCAAACTATTATCAGAGACGCTTAAGTCACGGGCATGAAGTCTACAGACATTCGCCAGCGACTATTGGAAGGGGGTACGCTCGCTCTTGCGGATACTAGGCAGCTTGCTAACTCACTAGAAGTGGCCTCCCGTAATCTGGAGGCCTACACCCCTGACCACGCGGCAACCTCGTGAGCATCATGGGCCCCATCAGTTGCTGGTTCCATCTCACCGCAAGCCTGCGCCGCACGGCAGCCAGCCAACTCCGGGGGGCCCAAGTGTTATTTTTGTGGACAGAGTAAACACCCCAGACAGACCTGCAACGGGTGTGGGAAGAAATGGCACTTTGTTTCCATTTGCCAGGCCCGGTCAGTCGCCAGGTCCGGCATTTCTACACCCCCCACGTGCGATCCAGGGGCACCGCCATCTTCTCCTCCGCAAGCCACGTGCGGCCCGTGGGCGCCACCATCTTTGATGCTGCCTGCCATGTGCACCCCGTGGGCGCCGCCATCTTCGCCGCCATTTAGGATCACGCCTCAGGATCCCTGCTCGACTGGCCGTTCGCTGCCCACTGATACCTCCGCCACCGCTGATCAGCCCAGGACCTTCCAAAATCTTCCGCAGCTCACCTCCATCATCCTGGATCAGTGTCAGTCCCGCAACCTCGCGACCGCTACGACGACGGTGAAGATCAATGGGCATGAGACAACCTGCCTCTTCGACTCCGGGAGCACTGAGAGTTTCATCCATCCCGCTACAATAAGGCGCTGCTCCCTCGTGGTACACCCCATCACCCAGAAAATCTCCCTGGCTTCTGGATCCCATTCCGTTGAAATCCGGGGGTACTGTGTCGCAACCCTCTCCGTTAAGGGCGTAGAGTTCAGCAACTTCAGGCTCTACGTCCTCCCCCACCTCTGCGCTGCCCTGTCACTAGGCCTTGATTTTCAATGCCACCTCCAAAGCCTTACTTTGAAATTCGGCGGACACCTGCCCCCCCTCACCAACTGCGGCCTCACAACCCTTAAGGTCAATCCACCTTCACTGTTTGCGAACATCACCCCGGACTGTAAACCCGTAGCCATTAGGAGAATATGGTACAGTGCCCAGGAGAGGGCCTTCATCAGGTCGGAGGTCCAACGGCTTCAGCGGGAGGGGATCATTGAGGCCAGCAACAGCCCTTGGAGAGCTCAAGTAGTGGTAGCAAAGACTGAGGAGAAGCACAGCATGGTCATTGACTACAGTCAGACCATCAACCGGTACACGCAGCCCGACATGTACCCCCTCCCACGCATATCTGACATGGTCAATTGGACTGCACAGTATCGAGTCTTCTCCACAGTTGACCTGAAGTCTGCCTACCACCAGCTCCCCATCCGCCCGGAGGACCGCCAATACACTGCATTCAAAGCAGATGGCCACCTCTATCACTTCCTTAGCGTTCCCTTCGGCGTTACTAATGGGGTCTCTGTCTTCCAGCGAGAGATGGACCAAATGGTTGACCAGTATGGGCTAGGGGCTACCTTCCCGTACCTAGATAACATCACCATCTGCGGCCACGATCAGCAGGACCACAACGCAAACCTCCAAAAATTCCTCCATACCGCCAAACTCCTTAACCTCACATACAATAAGGAAAAATGCGTGTTCCACACCAATCGCTTAGCCATCCTTGGCTACGTAGTGGAAAATGGAGTCCTAGGGCCCGACCCCGACCGCATGCCTGGAACTCCCTCTCCCCCACTGCCCCAAGGCCCTGAAACGATGCCTGGGGATTTTCTCGTATTACGCCCAGTGGGTCCCGAATTATGAGTGAAAACCGGAGAGCAGACTGGGCAATGGTTGAAAAATGAAGTGCAGCCTGGGAAGGTGAGTGAAAACCGTAGAGCAACCTGGGAATGTGAGTGAAAACGGAAAGAAGCCTGGGAAGGTGAGTGAAAACCAGAGAGCAGTCTGGAAAGGTGAGTGAAAACCGTCGAGCAGCCTGGGAAGGTGAGTGAAAACTGGAGAGCAGCCTGGAAAGATGAGTGAAAACCGGAGAGCAGTCTGGGACAATGGGTGAAAACCGGAGAGCAGACTGGAAAGGTGAGTGAAAACCAGAGAGCAGCCTGGAAAGGTGAGTAAAAACAGGAGAGCTGCCTGGAAAGGTGAGTTAAAACCGGAGAGCTGTCTGGGAAGGTGAGTGAAGACCGGAGAGCAGGCTAGGAAGATGAGTGAAAACTGTAGAGCAGGCTGGGAATGTGAGTGAAAACCAGAGAGCAGCCTGGGAAGGTGAGTGAAAACCGGAGAACAGTCTGGAAAGGTGAGTGAAAACCGGAGAGCAGCCTGGAAAGGTGAGTGAAAACCCGCAGAGCAGCCTGGAAAGGTGAGTGAAAACCGGACAGCAGCCTGGGACAATGAGTGAAAACCGGAGAGCAGCCTGGGAAGGTGAGTGAAAACCTGGAGAGCAGCCTGGGAATGTGAGTGAAAACCGGAGAGCAGCCTGGGAATGTGAGTGAAAACCGGAGAGCAGCCTGGGAATGTGAGTGAAAACCGGAGAGCAGCCTGGGAAGGGGTGTGAAAACCATCTGGGCTGCAGCGGAACTTGTAATGGGAGGGTAAAGGTCTAGTTGTCACGGTCCAGATATGTGCCAATGGAACAGTTAGAAGAGACGTTCTGCTGAAGAATAAGAACAGCTCGGGGCTAATTTAAAAAGCAGAACCAAAAAGTGATATTTCTGGATTATTACCTGAGCCAGGAGCTAATTGGCGCAGGGTCAATGTAAATGCGTAGCTCAAAGCTTGGTGTGGGAGAAATGGATTTGAATTCATTTGACATTGGCACCAATGCTGGGGAAGAAGGGAGCTTTTCCGATGGGAATGTCTGGACCTAGGCCTGAGTCCTGGCACATCACATAACTAGGGTTACCTACTCGGTTCAGAGATTCTCACCTGCTTTAGGAAGACCACCATCATATCAGTGCCAAAGATGAACCAGGCAACTACCATCCTGTGTCCTTGACAGCGATCATTATGAAGTGCGTCGAGAGGTTGGTCATGAGACACACAATGCCATACTCCCAGAATGCCTTGTGCACTGCAATTAACATACCACCATAGTTCACAGCAGACGCCATCTCCCTGACAGTACACTCATCTCGAGAGCATCTCAACAACAAGGATTCCTATATCAGGCTCCTATTCATTGACTGCAGCTGTGCCTTCAACACCATAATCCAAGCCAAGCTCAAATCAAAACTCAAAATCTTAGGACTTGCCTCCTCCCTCTGCAACTGGATCCTGACCCATAGACCACAATCAGTGAGGATAAACAATAACACCGCCTCCGTGATAATTCTCAATACCGGGGGCCCTGCAAGGCTGCATACTTAGTGCCCTACTATACTCCCCATGCACACATTATTGCGTGGCAAAATTTGGCTCCAACTTCATCTACCAGTTTGTTGATGACACGATCATAGTGGGTCAGATCTCGAACATTGATGATTCAGAGTACAGGAGGGAGATAGGGAACCTACTTGAGTGGCAGAATGACAACAATCTCTCCCTCAATGTCAGCAAAACTTCATGAAGCAAAATATCATGAACACCTCTGTCTGCATCTATGGTGCCGAGGAGATAGGGCTTTAAACTAAATAGTGAGGGAGGGGGAGGGTTCAGTTGTATGGAAAATAACAACATCGAAATTAAAGAAGGTTAGAATGCAAGTTAATGATGAGGACTTTAAGCAAGTTAAAGGGGCTCAGGAGAGTTCGTAAAGTCTCCAGAACACGTAATAGAACAGAGAGTATAGAAAGTGACAGGAATCTAACTTCAAGCACAGCAAAAAGGGGACAGCTATGAGAAGGGGGGGGGGTGAAAAACAAGGTAAATGAGCTTCTTGCGCACATTGAAATTGGCGGGTACAATATTGTGGGTGTCACGGAAACGTGGCTGCAAAGGGATGAGGTCTGGAATCTAAATATCCAAGGATACGTGTCCTAGACAAAGGACAGGCAGATGGGCAAAGGTGACAGAGTTGCATTGTTAGTAAGAAATTAACTCAAATCGATAGCAAGAAGCATTGTAGGGTCGGCAGGCGTAGAATCTGTGTGGGTAGAGTTGAGGAACCGCAAAGGAGAAAAGATCCTGATGAGAGTTATGCACAGATCCCCTAACAGTTGTCAGGATGTGGGGCAGAAAATAAATCAGGAGATAGAAAAGGTATATCAGAAAGGCAATATTACAGCAATCATGGGGGACTTCAATAGGCAGGTGGACTGGGAAAATCAGGTTGGTTGCAGATCCAAAGAAAATGAATTTGTGGAATGTCTACGAGATGGTTTTTTGGAGCAGCTTGTGTAGAGCCAACACGGGAACAAGGGATTCTGATGATGTGTCATGAGGCGGACTTGAATAGGAAACTTATGGTGAAGAAATCCTCAGAGGGCAGTGACCACAATATGATAGAATTCACCCTGCAGTTTGAGAGGGAGAAGCTGGAATCATATGTAACAAAATTCCATTAAATAAGAGTAAACACTCCCGATTAGAGTAGAGGAGGTATTGGGGGGCCTTAAGGCTATGCAGTCGGGGAAGTCCCCGGGGCCGGATGGATACCCAGTAGAGTTTTATAGGAAGTTCTCTGAGCTGGTGGGCCCGGTCTTGGCGAGGGTTTTCAATGAGGCAAGGGACAGAGGGACCCTGCCGCCGACAATGTCACAAGCCACCATATCTCTGATATTGAAGCGGGGTAAAGACCCGGAGGCATGCGGGTCCTACAGGCCAATCTCCCTGATTAATGTAGACGCCAAGCTCCTGGCAAAGGTACTGGCGGGTAGAATGGAGGACTGTGTACCGGAGGTGATTGGGGAGGATCAAACGGGGTTCGTGAAAGGTAGGCAGCTGGCGGCCAACCTGAGGAGATTACTCAATGTGATAATGATGCCCCCGGCGGGTAGGGAGGTGGAGGTAGTGGTGGCAATGGATGCCGAGAAGGCCTTTGATCGGGTAGAGTGGGACTATCTATGGGAGGTGCTCGGACGGTTTGGGTTCGGAGAGGGATTGGTGGATTGGATCAAATTATTATATCAGGCCCCGAGGGCCAGCGTCAGGACCAACAGAGAAGTGTTGGAGTACTTTAGGTTGTACCGAGGGACCAGACAGGGCTGCCCGCTCTCCCCGCTGCTGTTTGCGCTGGCCATAGAGCCGCTGGCGATGGCGCTGAGAGCCGCAGAGGGTTGGAAGGGGATATGAGGGGCGGGGTTGAACACAGGGTTTCTCTTTATGCAGACGACCTGCTCCTGTACGTGTCGGACCCAGTGGCCGGGATGGGAACTATACTGGGAATGCTGAGGAAGTTCAGCCAGTTCTCAGGATACAAATTAAATACGGTCAAGAGTGAAATGTTTGTGGTCCAGGCAAGGGGCCAGGAGAACAGATTGAGAGGGCTACCGTTTAGGCTGGTTGAGGAAAATTTCCGGTATTTGGGAATCCAGGTGGCACGAGACTGGGGCAGGCTGCATATGTTAAATTTGGCCAGGGTGGTGGAGCACATGAAGGGAGAGTTTCGGAGATGGGATGCACTCCCGCTGTCGCTGGCAGGGAGGGTGCAGACTGTAAAGATGACAATCTTCCCTCGATTTTTGTTTATTTTTCAGTGCCTCCCGATCTTTATCCCACAGTCCTTCTTCAAAAGAGTTAACGGGCTGATCATGAGCTTTGTCTGGGCGGGAAAATCCCCGTGGGTGAAGAAGGCGATGTTGGAGAGGAACCGCAGCGAGGGAGGGCTGGCTTTGCCGAGTCTGATCAATTATTACTGGGTGGCCAACATCGCTATGATAAGGAAGTGGATGGTGGGTACGGGATCTATTTGGGAGCGGGTGGAGGCGGCTTCGTGCAGGGGCTCCAGCTTGGAAGCCCTGGTCACGGCTCCTCTACCGCTGCCGCCGGCCAAGTACACAACCAGCCCGGTAGTGGTGGCGACCCTGCGGATATGGGGCCAGTGGAGGAGGCATGTGGGGGAGATGGGGGCGTCTGTCTGGGCGCCAATCTGCGACAACCATCGGTTTGCCCCCGGCAGTATGGATGGGGGGTTCCGGGTATGGCGGCGAGCGGGGGTGGGAAGGGTGGGTGATATGTTCCTGGAAGGGAGCTTCGCGAGTTTGAGGAGCTTGGAGGAGAAATTTGGGTTGGTAAGGGGAAATGATTTTAGATACCTACAGTTGCGGGACTTTGTTCGTAGACAGGTCCCATCTTTCCCACGCCTCCCGCTAATGGGGATCCTCGACAGAATAGTCTCTAGGAGGGAAGAAGGGGAGGGCAGAGTCTCGGGTATATATAAGGTGCTCATGAGGGAGGAAGGGTCCCAGACAGAGGAACTGAAACTTAAATGGGAGGAGGAGATAGGCGGGGAAATGGAGGATGGGCTGTGGGCAAAGGCCCTGAGTAGGGTAAACTCGACCGCGACATGTGCTAGGCTCGGGCTGATCCAATTTAAGGTTGTTCACCGGGCCCAAATGACGGTGGCTCGGATGAGCAAATTTTTCGGGATAGAGGGCAAATGCGCTAGGTGCGCGGGAGGACCAGCGAATCATGTTCACATGTTTTGGGCATGCCCTAAGCTGAGGGGGTACTGGGAGGGATTTGCGGGGGTCATGTCCCAGGTGCTAAGAACAAGGGTGGTGATGAGTCCAGGGGTGGCAATTTTTGGGGTTTCGGAAGACCCGGGCGTCCAGAGGGAGAAAGAGGCCGATGTTTTGGCCTTTGCTTCCCTGATAGCCCGGCGACGAATATTATTGGCGTGGAGGGACTCAAAGCCCCCAAAGACTGAGTGGTGGCTTGCGGACATGTCGAGTTTCCTGGGGATGGAAAAAATTAAGTTCGCCTTGAGGGGATCTGTGCAGGGGTTCACCCGGAGGTGGAAACCATTTATTGACTTCTTTGCGGGAGAGTGAGCGTCAGCAGGGGGGTGGGGGGGGAGGGGGGGGGAGGGGGGGGGGGGGGGTAGAGTAGAGTAGGAGGGAAAATATGGCGGGTAGTACCGGTGGGAGGGGAGCGGGCTTGTGCAATATGTTACGATGGAAGTATTGAAAGTATGTGGATGTTTGCACATTTTTGCCTTTTTTGCTTTCTTTCTGATGATGTCTGTAACTGTTTATAAAGCCAAAAACTACCTCAATAAAATTGTTTATTAAAAAAAAAAAATAAGAGTAAACACAAAGACATGAGGGAGGAGCTGGCCAGAGTTGATTGGAAGGAACCTTGCAGGGAAGACAGTTGAACAGCAATGGCAGGAGTTTGGGGGAATTATTCGGGAGGCAGAAGAGAAATTCATCCCAAGGAGGAGGAAACAAACTAAGGGGAGGACAAGGCAACTATGTCTGACGAGGGAAGTCAGTGACAGTATAAAAAGCGAAGGATAAAGCATACAATGTAGCGAGGATTAGTGAGAAGCCAGAGGACTGGGGAGCACAGGACAATCAAACAAAGAAATAAGGGGAGGGAGAAGATGAACTATGAGTGTAAGCTGGCTAGTAATATAAAAGGAGATTGCGAGAGTTTTTTCAATATCTGAAAGATACGAGAGAGGCATTGGACCACTGGAAAATGAGGCTGTTGAAGTACAAATAGGGAACAAAGAAATAGCAGAGGAACTGAATAGATACTTTGCATCAGTTTTCACAGTGGAAGACACTAGTGTCATACTAGAACTTCAAGAGAGTCAGGGGGCAGAGGTGAAAGATTGACCATCACTAAGGAGAAGGTGCTGGCGAAACTGAAAGGTCTGAAGGTGGATAAATTTCCCAGACCAGATGGACTATACCCCAGGTTCCGAAGGAGACAGCTGAGGAGATTGTAGATGCATTTTAGGAATTTTAGAGGCAGGGACGGTCCCAGTGGCTTGGAAAATGGCTAATGTAACACCCCTGTTTAAGAAGGGAGGGACTCAGAAGGTAGGAAATGGTATGCCGGTTAGGCTAACGTTGGTTGTTGGTACTTTTCAGAGTCTATAATTAAGGATGAAATTGTGGGTACTTAGGAGTGCAAGGTAAAATAGAACTGAACAAAGAACGAGGAACAATAAAGCACAGGAACAGGCCCTTTAGCCCTCCAAGTCTGACCGGTCATACCACCTTGGCCAAAACCTTTAGCACTTCCTGGTGTCATATCACTCGATACCCATCCTATCCATTTATTTGTCGAGATGCTTTTTGAATGCCGTTAATGTATTTGTTTCCACAACCAACCTGAGCAGTGCGTTACAGGCACTCACCACTCTGTGTAAAAAATCTGCCTTGCACACCTCCTCCAAAAGGACCTTAAACCTATGCACCCTAGTGATTGATCACTCCACTCTGGGAAAGAGTGCCTGCCATCCACTCTATCCATGACCCTTATAATCTTGTAGACCTCTATCAGGTCACCCCTCAATCTCTGTCGTTCGAATGAAAACAGTCCAAGTCTATTCAGCCTGTCAGCAAAGAAAACACCTTCCAAACTAAGCAAAATCCTTTTAAACCTCCTCTGCACCGTCTGCAAAACTTCCACATCCTTCTGGCAGTGCGGTGACCAGAATTGTGCCTAATATTCCAAGTGTGGCCTGATCAAGGATCAGTACAACTGTGACATGACTTGCCAGTTTTTATACTTGATGCCCCGTCCAAAGAAGGCAAGCATTCCATATGCATTCTTAACTACCTTGTCCTCTTGTTTTGCCACTTTCAAAGATATGCGTTCCTGTACGCCCAGAACTCCCTGATATTGTATATTCCGAAGGGTTTTGACATTTACTATATATAGAACATAGAACAGTACAGCACAGAACAGACCCTTCGGCCCTCGATGTTGTGCCGAGCAATGATCACCCTACTCAAACCCACGTATCCACTCTATACCCGTAACCCAACAACCCCCCCCTTAACCTTACTTTTTTTTTTAGGACACTACGGGCAATTTAGCATGGCCAATCCACCTAACCCGCACATCTTTGGACTGTGGGAGGAAACCGGAGCACCCGGAGGAAACCCACGCACACACGGGGAGGACGTGCAGACTCCGCACAGACAGTGACCCAGCCGGGAATCGAATCTGGGACCCTGGAGCTGTGAAGCATTTATGCTAACCACCATGCTACTGTGCTGCCCCTATATATATATATTTCCCCTCTATGTTAGACCTACCAAAATGCAATACGTTTGTCCAGATTAAACTCCATTTGTCATTCCTCTGCCCAAGTCTCCAACCTATCTATGTCCTGCTGTATCCTCTGACAAACCTCAACACTATGTCACTCCACCAATGTTAGTGACATTTGCAAACGTTCTAAGAAGACCAACTACATTTTCTTCCAAATTGTTTTTGTAGACTACAAACAGCAGAGGCTCCAGCACCAATCCCTCCAGCACGAATCACAACCTTACAGTAAGAAAAACACCCTCCCACAGCTACAGTCTGCCTTTTGTTACCGTGGCAGTTCTGTATCCATCTTGCCACCTCACCTCTGATCCTGTGTGACTCCACCTTTTGTACCAGTCTGCCATGAGGCATTTTGTAAAATGCTTTACTGAAGTCCATGTAAACAACATCCACCACCCTCCCCTCATTAATCATCTTTGTTAGTGCCTCAAAAAAATCGATCAAGTTAGTGAGGCACGATCTCCCCTTCACAAACCAGGCTATCTATCGCTGATGAGTCCATTTGGTGCCAAATGGGTATAAATCCTGTCCCTGAGAATTCTCTCCAATAATTTACCGACTACCGACCTGAGGCTCACAGGCCTATAGTTTCCTGGATTATCCCAGCAACCTTTCTTGAACAGCGATACCACATTAGCTATTCTCCAGTGTTCTGGGATCACACCCCTAGCCAATGAGGGTACAAAGATGTCAGTCAAGGCCTCAGCAATTTCCTCTCTTGCTTACCTCAGTATTCTGGAGTAAATCCCATTCGGCCCAGGAGACTTATCTATCTAAATATCTTTTAAAAGACCGAATACCTCCTCCTTTCCGATGTCAACATGGTCCAAACTGTCCTCACACCCGACCCAACAATCATCTTTCACAAAGTCCTTTTCTTTGGGTAACACTTAGCCTTCCTAATTTCCTGCTTAAGTACCTTCCTACTTTCTTTATACTCCTCAAGGGGTTCGACTCTCCCCACCCTTCTAGTTCGTACAAATATCAATGGTGATGGGACCTATGTTGAATGGTGCCCGGTTGCGGCCTCACTGGGGAGGGCGGAGAGTTAAAGGAGGCCGGCGGATGCTGGGTAAGTTCGCCAAAGTTGGTTTAAAACCGGCTTTGGCGCGCACCGGTTAGGCTCGCTCCTTGTGAGTGAGATTTTGACTCTAAATCCTCGCGGGACTTGGGTGAATCCCGCGAGGTGTGAAAATATCCGGGAAGGCCGCAGGAGGGCTCTCCCGGGATTCACCAGCCACGGCGTACTCAAGCCAGACTCAACACGGCCGTTGAATCTGGCCCCAAGTCTTCAGTATTATTGCCAGGATGCTGTCAGTGCCCATAGCCTTTGTAGCATTCAGTGCCTTCACTGTTTCTTGATATCATGTGGAGTGAATTGAATGAAATGAAAATCGCTTATTGTCACAAGTAGGCTTCAAATGAAGTTACTGTGAAAAGCCCCTAGTCACCATATTCCGCACCTGTTCGCGGAGGCTAGTACGGGAATTGAACCGTGCTGCTGGCCTGCCTTGGTCCGCTTTAAAAGCCAGTGATTTAGCCCAGTGTGCTAAACCAGCTCCTGAATTGGTTAACGACTGGTATCAGTGATGTTGGGGACTTCATGAGAAGATTGAGATCAATCAGCCATTCAGTTCTTGCAATGGGGATTTATTCTAGTGGAACGTCAGCCTCGGTGGTCTTACTAGACCCACAAGAAGACAGTATCAGATTTTTGGTGTACAGGGGAGTGAATGGTGATAGGAGCAGGCAGGAAGGTGGACTTAAGGTTACAATCATAGTAAATGAAAGAGGAGGGTTGATGAGCCAAATAGCCTACTCATGCTCTTATTTCATATGTTACAATGAAAGTCTCTACTCTCTGCATATTGTTATTGTTCTGAATAAAGTCATTGTAACACCATTTCAATGCAGTTCCTGCCAGGTGTTAGATCATAAGCACAAAATGAATCAAATTGGCAAAATTACTCAAAATGGACTTCCGGTGGCGGCGATGCTCGAGTGAGCCGCACATTCGGCGGGCTCTCACTCCGGCGGGGCTTTGGAGCTGATTCCCCGCGATAGCGGGACCACGGAGCGGCAAAAAGGCTGCCGCGAAAGGGCTGGAGAGCGGGCTGCAATCGGTGGAACCGTGGGAGGCCAGCAGGTAGGGGAAGAAAGAGAGAAAGAGACAGAGGCAAGGAGCAGAGGAAACTGACCTGAAACGTAAGATGGCAGACCCACGGACCTTCCTTGCTCCAGGAGAAGAAAAACAGGTTTGGAGTCGCTGAAGCAGGACAACTTGGACCCACTTCAGATGCTCAAGAGGTAAAAGTTAAGGAGCTGGGCGATGGAAGACGGCAGCGAAAGTGCTGAGGAGCGGGCTGCGGCACATGGAACAGCGGGAGTCCAGAAGGCAGAAGAAAAAGGGACAGAGACAAGGACCTGAAGAAAATTACCGGGGACCTAAGATGGCGGACACACGGACCCCGGACTGAGCAATCCAGCAGGCGCTGGATAACATGCTCCAGGTAATGAAGTTCAGTTTTGAAGCGCTGAAGCGGGACAGCTTGGACCCAATCCAGAAAGCGGTGGATCAGCTGAACCAGAGGCTGGATGCGCAAGATGTTAAAGTTAAGGAGCTGGGAGAGGCAGTGGAGGAGCAGGCGGATGCGCAGACGGTTGCGGCGCTAGAAGTTGACGGGCTGAAAGAGCGGCAGAGAAGACTGCTGGACAGAGTGGAGGAGCTGGAGAATAGAGTCCGCAGGAACAACCTGAGGATGGTCGGTCTCCCGGAGGGGGCTGAGGGAGCTGATGCCGCAGCGTTTGTAGCAGACCTGTTGAAGCAGCTGATGGGGGCCGAAGCCTTTCCGCGACCGCCGGAGCTGGAGGGGGCACACAGAGTGCAGGCAAGGCAGGGGCGGCCGGGCGGACCCCCCCCCCGCCCGATGGTGATTAGGTTCCACAGGTTCGTGGACAAGGAGCGGGTGCTGCGGTGGGCAAAGAGCGCCAGGAGCAGCACGTGGAACAACAATGTTATCCGCATTTACCAGGACCTAAGCCAGGAGGTGGCTCGGCAGCGAGCAGCCTTTAAGAATGTCAAGGTGATGCTGTTCAAGAAGCACGTGAAGTTTGGTCTGCTGTTCCTGGCTCGCCTATGGGTCACGCACCAGGGTCAACACCACTACTTCTCCGAGCCCGAAGAA
Organism: Scyliorhinus canicula; assembly: GCF_902713615.1. Lineage (NCBI taxonomy): Eukaryota > Metazoa > Chordata > Chondrichthyes > Carcharhiniformes > Scyliorhinidae > Scyliorhinus > Scyliorhinus canicula. The sequence goes on along the minus strand of NC_052151.1, from coordinate 7,816,623 downwards.
GCGATGGATTTTGTGAGGGATCAGGGGCTGGTCCCGAAAAGAGGCCCCACGGACGCGAATTAGGGCCCGAGGATTACCGTGGGAAGGTACGCCGAATGGGCCTGGACTGCTGCTCAACGGTTTGCTGGGCCAAACGTGCCAAGCGGAACATTTGGGACTCTTTCCTTTTTTCATGGACATTGGTTTGGGGGGTTTACCTTTTTTTTTTCTCTTTTTTCTCATGGGATTTTTTTTTTGTGTTTTTTCCTCCTTTTTCTGTTTTTTCCTGTTTGGGCTGATTTGTTCTTTTTGTGCAGCTCGCGGAAGACACTGGAGCCGGCTTGCCCCAGTGGGTTGGAGAGGGGGATGGGGCGCCGGGGAGTGGGGAGGAGGACGGGGAAACAATGGGAATGAGACAGGAAGGCGCCGGAGTGTTGAGTCACCGGGCTAGCAGATTGGCTAGTCAAGGGAGTCAGGTGGGGGGGGGGGGGGAGGTCACAGCCAGTAGATGGCAGGGGGGGGGGTATCGGGGGATGTGGTTAGTGGGGGGGGGGGGTGTTCTGCTGATGTGGGAGGGACTTGAAATAGGCACTGGAAAGGAGGTCGAGGGTGGAGGCAGCCAAAGGGCGGGCCAGGAATGGCGCGACGCACGGGCCGGGGGCCGGCCCGAGAAAGGCTATGGCTGACCGGCGTGGTGGGGGGGGTGGGTGGGTGGGTTGTGCCCCCCGACCAGGCTGATCACCTGGAACGTCAAGGGACTGAATGGGCCGGTTAAGAGGGCGCGGGTGTTCACGCACTTGCGGGCTCTGAGGGCGGACGTAATTATGTTGCAGGAGACACATCTGAAAGTGTCTGACCAGACCAGGCTAAGGAAGGGCTGGATTAGCCAGGCCTTCCACTCGGGCTTGGACTCGAAGTCCAGTGGGGTGGCAATCATGATCAACAAGCGCGTGCAATTTGAGGCAGAGGGCATATCCGCAGACAGGGGGGGGCAGATACCTGATGGTACGGGGCAAATTGGAGGGGAGAAGAGTGGTGCTGGTGAATATATATGCCCCGAACTGGGATGACGTGGACTTCATTAAAAGGGTGCTGGGGAAGATCCCGGACCTGGATTCTCGCAGGCTAATAATGGGAGGGGACTTTAACATGGTCCTTGACCCGACTTTGGATCGGTCGTGTCCCAGAACGGGTAGACTCTCAGCAATGGCAAGGGAGCTGAAAGGGTTTATGGAGCAAATGGGGGCAGTGGACCCCTGGAGAGATAGACAGCCAATAGGAAGGGGCTACTCGTTTTACTCGCACGTCCATAAAGTATATTCTAGGATAGATTTCTTTGTACTAAGCAGGGATTGTATAGGGGAGGTAAAGAACACGGAATATTCGGCAATTACTATCTCAGACCATGCCCCGCATTGGGTAGACCTGCAGATCAGGGGAGTGAGCTACCAACGCCCGCAATGGAGGCTAGACATGGGACTGCTGTCGGAGGATGGGATCTGCGAGAGGCTTCGGAGATGTATGCAAAATTACCTGCAGGTGAATGACACGGGGGAGGTCTCAGCGACGACCCTGTGGGAGGCGCTAAAGGCAGTAGTGCGGGGGGAGCTGATTTCAATTGGGGCCCACAGAGCCAAGGCAGACAGGGCAGAGATGGATAGATTGGTCAGGGAAATGGGTCGGATAGATGAAGAGCACGCGGAGTCCCTGGGGGAGGTTTTACTCAGGGAGAGGCAGAGACTACAGGCGGAGCTGGGGGCACTATCCACGAGTAGGGCCGTGGAACAGCTTAGGAAGGCGAGGGGAGTGGTGTACGAGCATGGGGAAAAGGCTAGCAGACTGTTAGCGCAGCAACTCAGGAGGAGGGAGGCGGCCAGGGAAATAGGTAGAGTGAGGGATGGGGGGGGGGGGGGCGCAAAGTGGAGGACCCGGCAGGATTGAATAAGGTATTCCGGGACTTCTATCGCAAGCAGTATACTTTGGAGCCGCCGGAAGAACCGGAGGGGATGAAAAGGTTTCTGGACGAGTTAACCTTCCCAACACTAGGTGGGGGGCGAGTGGATGATCTGGGGGCCCCAATTAGAGTAGAGGATGTATTGGGGGGCCTAAAGGCCATGCAATCGGGGAAGGCCCCGGGGCCGGATGGATACCCAGTAGAGTTCTATAGGAAATTCTCTGAGCTGGTGAGTCTGGTCTTGGCGAGGGTTTTCAATGAGGCAAGGGACAGAGGGACCCTGCCGCCGACAATGTCGCAAGCCACTATATCACTGATATTGAAGCGGGGTAAAGACCCGGAGGCGTGTGGATCCTACAGGCCAATCTCCCTGATTAATGTTGACGCCAAGCTCCTGGCAAAGGTACTGGCGGTTAGAATGGAGGACTGCGTACCAGAGGTGATTGGGGAGGACCAAACTGGGTTCGTGAAAGGTAGGCAGCTGGCGGCCAACCTGAGAAGGTTACTTAATGTGATAATGATGACCCCGGTGGGTAGGGAGGTGGAGGTAGTGGTGGCAATGGACGCCGAGAAGGCCTTTGACCGGGTGGAGTGGGACTATCTATGGGAGCTGCTCGGACGGTTTGGGTTCGGGGAGGGATTGGTGGATTGGATCAAATTATTATATCAGGCCCCGAGGGCCAGCGTCAGGACTAACAGAGAAGTGTCGGAGTACTTTAGGTTGTACCGAGGGACCAGACAGGGCTGCCCGCTGTCCCCGCTGCTGTTTGCGCTGGCCATAGAGCCACTGGCGATTGCGCTGAGAGCCGCAGAGGGTTGGAAGGGGATGGTGAGGGGCGGGGTAGAACATAGGGCCTCTCTTTATGCAGACGACCTGCTCCTGTATGTGTCGGACCCAGTGGCCGGGATGGGACGTATACTGGGAATGCTGAGGAAGTTCGGCCAGTCTCAGGATACAAATTAAATACGGCCAAGAGTGAAATGTTTGTGGTCCAGGCAAGGGGCCAGGAGAACAGATTGAGAGGGCTACCGTTTAGGCTGGTTGAGGAAAATTTCCGGTATTTGGGAATCCAGGTGGCACGAGACTGGGGCAGGCTGCATAAGTTAAATGAAGGGAGAGTTTCGGAGATGGGATGCACTCCCACTGTCGCTGGCAGGGAGGGTGCAGACTGTAAAGATGACAATCCTCCCTAGATTTCTGTTTATTTTTCTGTGCCTCCCGATCTTTATCCCACAGTCCTTCTTCAAAAGAGTTAACAGGATGATCATGAGCTTTGTCTGGGCGGGAAAATCCCCGCGGGTGAAGAAGGCGATGTTGGAGAGGAACCGCAGTGAGGGAGGGCTGGCTTTGCCGAGTTTGATTAATTATTACTGGGCGGCCAACATCGCTATGATAAGGAAGTGGATGGGTACGGGGTCTTTTGGGGGCGGGTGGAGGCGGCTTCGTGCAGGGCCTCCAGCTTGGAAGCCCTGGTCACGGCTCCTCTACCGCTACCGCCGGCCAAGTACACAACCAGCCCGGTAGTGGTGGCGAGTGGAGGAGGCATGTAGGGGAGATGGGGGCGTCTGTCTGGGCGCCAATCTGCGACAACCATCGGTTTGCCCCCGGGAGTATGGATGGGGGGGTTCCGAGTATGGCGGCGGGCGGGGGCGGGAAGGATGGGTGATATGTTCCTGGAAGGGAGCTTCGCGAGTTTGAAGAGCTTGAAGGAGAAATTTGGGTTGGTAAGGGGAAATGATTTTAGGTACCTACAGTTGCGGGACTTTGTTCGTAGACAGGTCCCATCTTTCCCACGCCTCCCGCCAATGGGGATCCTAGACCGAATAGTCTCTAGGAGAGAAGAAGGGGAGGGTAGAGTCTCGGGTATTTATAAGGTGCTCATGAGGGAGGAAGGGTCCCAGACAGAGGAACTGAAACTGAAATGGGAGGAGGAGCTAGGCGGGGAAATGGAGGATGGGCTGTGGGCAGAGGGCCTGAGTAGGGTAAATTCGACCGCGACATGTGCTAGGCTCGGGCTGATTCAATTTAAGGTCGTTCACCGGGCCCATATGACGGTGGCTCGGATGAGCAAATTCTTCGGGAAAGAGGACAAATGCGCTAGGTGCGCGGGAGGACCAGCGAACCACGTTCACATGTTTTGGGCATGCCCTAAGCTGAGGGGGTACTGGGAGAGATTTGCGGGGCTCATGTCCCGGGTGCTAAAAACAAGGGTGGTGATGAGTCCAGGGGTGGTAATTTTTGGGGTTTCGGAAGACCTGGGAGTCCAGGGGGAGAAACAGGCCGATGTTTTGGCCTTTGCTTCCCTGATAGCCCGGCGACGAATACTATTGGTGTGGAGGGACTCAAAGCCCCCGAAGACTGAGTGGTGGCTTGCGGACATGTCGAGTTTCCTGGGTATGGAAAAAATTAAGTTCGCCTTGAGGGGATCTGTGCAGGGGTTCGCCCGGAGGTGGCAACCATTTATTGACTTCTTTGCGGGAGAGTGAGCGTCAGCAGGGGGTGGGGGGGAGGGGAGGGGGTAGAGTAGAGTAGGAGGGAAAATATGGCGGGTAGTACCGGTGGAGAGGAGCGGGCTTGTGCAGTATGTTACGATGAAAGTATTGAAAGTACGTGGATGCTTGCACATTTTTGCCTTTTTTGCTTTTTTAAAAAATTACTCAAAAATGGTGCAAGAAAGGAAATATACTGTAGAAAAATAGGAATAAAGGAATATGGGTAATTCCAATCAACACCTGACTCTGAAACACAAGACTGTTAGTCATGGAAATCTGAAACACGCACAGAAGAAAATGGGCTTCAGGAGCATAGTCAGGCAAAGGATTCAGACACGGCATTCTTGACCCATTAATAAGGTATTAATACCTGATTATGACATGTTTAATACTAAGAAAACTCAAATCCATTTTACTCAAACTAAAATTTGAAAATGATCACAGGCTGGATTGTCCTAGCGGTGACGCTGAAATTGCGAAACGTGATCGGGTGGAGAATCGGCTCTGACGCCAAAATAGGGTCTGATGCCAGTTTCGCACTGAATCGGCATTCTCCAGACACCCAACACGATGGAATCGCGGCTCACGCCATGCGGCCTGGAAGTACTGCTCGCATCTCATTATCTGCCCTGACGCCCGATTCTCCAGGGCCTGAGCGAATCTCCGCCTTAGATGGGCCGATTTCCCGACGGCATGTTTCTAATGTGCCACAAAAAACGTGAAGCTGGCGTGCTGACTAAGGTGGCTGCGAGAGGAGGTAGGAGGTTATGTGGGGTGACTGCAGGCTCCCGGATCGGACACAGGTCGTGCTTTCTGCGCGGGGATTGGGGGCCTGCCAGGGCCAGGTGCCCAATGGTCCACGGGCTTCTCCACGGGACGGGTGCGAGCAGGGCCATCTCCCGAGGCCCTCCCACCACCTGGCACTGCCAGTTCTGAATGCCCGCTCTGGTATTGACAAGGGTTTGAATATTTGCAGCCATGGAGCACAGGGGGTGGGCCATCTCCATCTGGGACTGTGTGTGTAACGCTGGCCAGCACCTGCGCAATGCCGCCGATGCTCTCAGCAATGGCCTGCTGTGACTCAACCACCCTGAGGAGCGCCACTGCAATCTCCAGCTGGCTCTGGCACATGGACGCCTGTGAGCAGGCAACCCTGTCCTGGGCCTCGGCCCCCCCCTGCACAGAATGCCCCAGGACTTACACACGCTGATCTATATCCGACACCGTCGCCCCCATTGCCACTGGTGAGGTTTCGGGATGGTTGGCACACATGACCGGCACCACTCCCTGTTCCTGTACATGGATGGACTCCCCCACCTGCACCTGCAGATGTTGGAAGCCTGCCATCACCTCCTCCTCTAGTCCCTGGATCTCTGGCTGCACCCATTTGGGTGCGACTAGATCTTCCAGGAGCACAGGACCCGTCTGGGCGGCAGCTAGTCCCTGGGGCCGGACTGCCCTCCGACCGTCCGGCCCCTCGGTGCTGCTACCTCCACCCGCTGTATCGGAATGACTGTGTGGTATGCACCAGTGAGTATCCCAGGAGCCTCTTCACTAATTTGCCCAACCGAGGCTGATAGTCTCTGAGATGGTGGACAGTGTAGGAGACAGCTATGGTGGAAAGTCTGTGTCCTCCTCTGACCCAAACTCCGTGGTGTCCTGCATCGTGGTGTCCTCGGTGCTCAGCTGTCAAGGGAGGCACCGGCTCTGGCACTGGCTAGGGGTGGGGGCACCGCATGGGCCGGGACCATCCCCGGCTTGTCATGTAAGACACAAGATAGCATGTATAGTTATACAGCGGGACAGGGATGAGGCGTGAGGTGGTGTGCCCGGGGTGAGGGGGATTGAGGTGGGCGCACAACCAGACAGGGGGGTCTCAATTCGTGGCTCGCCGCCGACCTTCCTCTCCTCCGGCCCGCTGACAATGTCCAGTGCCCTCTGCTCAGGCACAGAGACCATGCAGGTCTGGTGGTCTTCCTCCGGTCTTCTCCCACTCCCAACAGTTCTGCGCGGCCTTGTCCTGGGGAGGGAAAACACAAACAGCAAAGGTGTTAGACGGCCCGCCGCATGCAGCCCAGAGGTTGGGTATCTGATGGTATCAGTGGCCAGGGCACCTGGCCATTGCGGCTTGGATTGGTGATAAGTGCGTGGGGGGTTTGTGCCAGGGGCACAGCGCTGGGTGCTCACCCTGGCCGCCCTGAGGAGGTCATGCAGTTTCTTCCTGCACTGGTCTCCAGTCCAGGCCACCTCGCTGATGGAGCTGACGGCAGCTCCCACCTCAGCCCAGGCACTGTGAACGATGGCACCTGATGACCTCCGTCCCGGCCTGGGGTACAGCACCAGCCTCCTCTTCTCCACGGAGTCAAGGAGAGTCTCCAATTTTGTGTAGCGGAAGTGGGGCACTGCCCTCCTTAAGGCCGTGTGGAGGGGGGAGAATTCATATGTGTAGCCGCAGCGACGCGTCAATCACAAATCGGCCGCCAGTCCATTAACAACATGTTATGTTTCCCGATATGCCCGTGCTAGCCCCTTGGGAGCGGTTGAATCGCTGCAGTTGTGGACCCGGTCACGCCGTCGTGAAACTCCATTGTTTTAACGACGGCGTCAATACTTAGTCTCCAGAATGGAGAATTCAGCCCCACATTCCTGATACTAATTTAATGAGCAAAATTATTTATGAAGTAAATACTATATCATACCTCTTGAATATTTTTCCCTGTGATCAGAATATCATTTTTGTACCGCACAAAGAACAAGCATAAGCCATCAAGGCACGCACTCTGTAAATGGCCCATAAATAATCTCATCATTTTGGATCCTTTCGCAACTCCAGCAATAATTCGTCCACTTTCTAAAAATAACAAATTATTCAAAACATAAGCCAAATGATATCCTTTGTAAAATGCATTGTTGAATGATACAAACAAGGATAATGTGTAAAGTCCAACTTCCCTTGACAAGTTGAGCAAAATCAGAACATAATAAATAGAAACAGAAGTAGGCCATATGGTCTGTCGAACCTACTCCATCATTTGGTGCAATCATGGCTGGTCTTCTTCCTCAACTTTAGTTTTCCAAACCCACTCCCCATATCCTTTGACCTCTTGAGATATCAAGAATCCATCCACCCACCCCACTCTTAAATATGGTCACTCGAGAAACAATACACAACTCCATGAATCATTGCCAAGCCCATTCAGAATCTTGAATGCTTCATCTCCCATCAAAGAACAAAGAATAAAGAAAAGGGCAGCACAGGAACAGGCCCTTCGGCCCTCCAAGCCTGCACTGAACATGCTGCCTGCTTAAACTAAAATCTACAATTCCAGGGTCCATATCCCTCTATTCCCATCGTATTCATGTATTTGTCAAGATGCCCCTTAAACATCACTATTGTCCTGCTTCCACCACCTCCTCCGGCAGCGAGTTCCAGGCACCCACTACCCTCTGTGTAAAAAACTTGCCTCGTACCTCTCCTCTAAACCTTGCCCCTCGCACCTTAAACCTATGCCCCCTAGTAATTGACCCATCTATCCTGGGAAAAAGTCTCTGACTATCCACTCTGTCTCAGCCCCTCAATTTTGTAGACCTCTATCAGGTCGCCCCTCAACCTCTGTCGTTCCAGTGAGAACAAACTGTGTTCATTCAACCTCTCCTCATAGCTAATGCCCTCCATACCAGGCAACATCCTGATAAATGTCCTCTGCACCCTCTCTAAAACCTCCACGGCCAGAATTGAACACTATACTACAAGTGTGGCCTAACTAAGGTTCTTTATCTGCAGGCGCTATGTTACTCAGCTTCTCATCATTATACAACCCTCTCATATCAGGAACCAATTCTGCAAACCTTTGTTGCCCGACCCCCAATATACATACTTCTGAAATATGGACTAAACTGTGTTTAAGTGTGGTCTTACCACTTCCAATCACCTTCAAATAAATGTCAATATATCATCTGTCTTCCTAATTTCTTGGTGTACCAGCATGCTAACTTTCTGTGTTCTTTGTATAAGTCCATCTAAACCTCAATGGAGTGTCATTATGGGCGGTAGCACAATGGTTCTCACAGTTGCTTCACAGTGCCAGGGACCCGGGTTTGATTCCCGGTTTGGGTCACTGTCTGTGCAGGGTCTGCACGTTCTCCCTCTGTCTGCGTGGGTTTCCTCCAGGTGTTCCGGTTTCCTCCCACAAGTCCCGAAAGACGTGCTTGTTAGGTGAATTCTGAATACTCCCTCAGTCTGTCCAAACAGGCACCGAGTGTGGTGACTTGGGGATTTTAACAATAACTTAATTGCTGTGTTAATGTATGCCTACTTGTGACACTAATAAAGATTATTAATACAAGGATTGATTCTAGAGCCTTGTTTATTAACAGTTGATATTAATAGCATATATAAGGAAGAGGAGAGCAATGCATTCAAGTTTCCAGAAGATACAAAGCTACTTACCTTGTAAGGAGGACAGAAAGACTGATAGGCATATTAATTAAAGTCTTTACTCTCTGCTCAGTGAGGATGGCAGATGAAGTACAATGTGGTGAAATATGACTGTATTCACTTTGGCAGGAAGAACAGAAAAGCAGAATTTGTTTTTAGAATGTCTGAAAATTGTAAATTACGATGGTCAATGAACAATGGGGTAAGAACAGAATCAGTGTGGCACAGTGGTTAGCACTGCTACCTCACGGGACTGAAGACGCGGGATCAATCCCAGCCCCAGGTCACTGTCCATGCACATTCTCCCTGTGCCTGTGTGGTTCTCATCTGCTGACAAATTTCTAAACTTTACTCATTTACTTATAACATCACCTGATCATAGCTTAATTAAAAATGCATATATTTAACATCTCTACTCTTCTTTATTTATAAATTCTCCCATACAACTAAATCATTTATACAAATGTCAGGCTGTATGCTCCGTCCCTCCGCGCCAGATTTCTGGTTCAGCACCCTGGCAGGATGCTCCGTTTCGCCGGCTGGTCAATTGGGTTTCCCATTGTGGGGAAACCCCGGGGCTGCCGGAAAAACAGAGAATCCCGACGGCGGAGAATCCAGCCCGTCTTCTTTACAGAATAACAACTTATTCCCCCAAAATATAATTCTCACAGTAACTTCATTGCAGTGTTAATGTAAGACTACTTGTGACAAAAAAGTTTATTAAGAATTTTACTGTGAAAATCCCCCAGTTGCCACACTACGCAGCCTGATTGGGTACACTGAGGGAGAATTCAGAATGTCTAATTCACCTAACAACACATCTTTTGGCACATGTGGGAGGAAACCAGAGCACCCGAAGGAAACCCACACAGACGTGGGGAGAACGTTCAGACTCCTCACAGATAGTGCGCAAGCCAGAAATCGAACTCGGGTCCCTGGCGAGGTGAAACAACAGTGAGTCGCATATAGAGCAGACAGATGGCAGATTTCCTTCCCAAAAGTAGAATAGCAAACAAATGATGGCAGTTGTAATGATTACTCAGACTAACTTTAAATTCCAGGTTTATTAATTGAATTTAAATTCCATGAGCTGCTGTGTTAGGATTTGAACCCGAGTTACAAGAGCGTTAGCATACACTTCCAGAAAATGTTACAGCTACCCTACTGTGCCAAATGGAAATAGTTTTTCTTTGGCTACCTTATTAAACCTGTCATAATCGGCTGCACCACTAGAAAACCTTCCCTCAGTACCCTTTGGTCCAAGGAGATCAATTCCAATTTATCCAATTTAAGTTTTCACTTAAATGTGAAAACTTCCCAAACAGGCGCCAGAATGTGCCGACTAGGGTATTTTCACAGTAATTTCATTTGAGGCCTACTTGTGACAATAAGTGACTTTCATTTCATCTCAAATGTCCTCGTATAGAAACATACATAGAAAATAGAAGCCAAGAGGAGGCCATTCAGTCCTTCGAGCCAGCTCCGCCATTTAATATGATCATGGCTGATCAGCAAGTTCAATATTTTGATCCAGCCTCTCCCCCACCCACCCCCCCTGCATATCCCTTGATCCCTTTAGCCTCAAGAACTATATCTATCTCACTCCTTCTTGAAATTAAAGGTTTTCGCCTCAACTACTTTTTGTGCTAATGAATTTCACAGGTTTACCACATTTTGGAAGAAATTTCTCCTCACCTCAGTCTAAAAGGTTTACCCCTTATCCTCAGACTATGACCCCTAGATCTGGACTCCCCCACCATCGGGAACATTTGATATAGATATCTACCCTGTCTAACCCTGTAAAGATTTTATACATTTCTATGACATCTCTCACTCTCCTAAACTCCAATGTATATAATCCTGACCGATTTAGTCTCTCCTCATTTGAGAGTCCCACCATCCCAAGAATCAGCCTGGTGAACCTTCGCTACACTCCCTCCATAGCAAGAACATCCTTCCTCAGCTAAGAACAACAAAATTGCACACAATACACCAGGTGTGGCCTCACCAATGCCCTACACAATTGCAGTAACACATCCCTTATCCTTTCCTCAAATCCTCTTGTTATGAAGGCCAACATACCATTTGTCTTCTTTAATGCCTGCTGTACCTGCAAGCTCACTTTCAGAGACTGATGAATGAAGACACCAAGGTCTCGCTGAGTATCAACCGCTCTCAATTTACACCCATTCAAATAATCTGCCTTCTTATTTTTGCTACTGATGCGAATAACCTCACATTTACACAAATTATACTGCATCTGCCATCGCACTCACTCAGCCGGTCCAAATCCTGCTGAAGCATCTCTGCATCCTCCTCACGGCTCACCCTCCCACCCAATTTTGTATTGTCTGCAAATTTGGAGATGATATATTTATTTCCCTCATCCAAATCATTAATCTATAATGTGAACAGTTAGTATCTGATGTGATAGGCGGGGTGGTTTAACATTGACTGTAACTGGATGCAGGGAAGCTAGAAACAAACGTCTAACACCGGAGATGATCCAACACGGTTTAATTTAAACTATGAATGGCTGTACATGTTCAGCTGTGGGTTGACACTCTACTAATCCAACTGACGACCTCTTACTGTTTCGATCAGACTTACTAGCTACCACATGGCAATAATATCCACTGACTTGTGCACTCTGACTGTCTCAGTGTCTGGGTCCCGAAAAAAGCGGCAGTCTTAATGCCCTGTGAGCTTTATAGTGGTGGTGTCTTGTCTGGTGATTGGTTGTTCTGTGTTCATAGGTCATCCTATGTGTCAATCACTGCCTGTCTGCATCTCATTATATAAATGAGTGGATATTATGACATCTCCCCCTTTTTGTTTAAAATAATTTATGAAATGTGAAGGTATATACATGCCTGACTTATGTACAAATGGTGAGTTAACAAAAAGGTATACATGGGAAGGTGTCTATCGTGCAGATACAGAGCAAACTGAATGAAATTTATAAAAGTAAAGTCTATAGATTCAGTCTTTGAGGCGGGTGCCGAATTTTGGTCGAACGCCGCAGAGGTGGAGCTGGAGACACCGCACTTGGACAGGTGGGATTGCTGGCATTGCGGCAGTGTCGTGGACAGGTGGGATCGATGGCATATCGGTGTCCTCGTGGCAGGAAATGTCCGGAGGAGGCACGATAGCCGGCGGAGCAATGCATTGTGGCGATGGGCAGGGAACTCTCCGCAGCATCCTCCTTTTGCTCCGGAGAATGGAGCCATCAGCCAATTGGACAATGAAAGACCTTGGGGCGGCCTTCCTGATAACAATAGCTGGGGCCGACCAACCTCCCTCAGGCAACTGGACGCGAACAACATCTGCGGGAGCCAGCGCAGGCAGAACCATGGCATGAGCATCATACGCGATCTTCTGCTGGTCCCTGGACTGATGCACTTTTTGCAGCACCGTGAGGTGGTCATGGTTTGGAATGTGAATGGCTGGAACAGTCGTCCTCAAGTTGCGGCTCATGAGCATCTGCGCCGGAGGCAAACCAGTCGACAAGCAGCGTCAAGTTGAAATCGGATGCTGAGTCTGCAGCCTTGCACAACAACCGTTTGATGATATGGACCCCTTTTTCGGTCTTCCCGTTTGATTGCGGGTATTGGGGACTGGAAGTGATGTGTCTGAAGTTGTAGATCGTACAAAATCAGACCACTCCTGGCTGTAAAAACACTGACCGTTGTCACTCATTACTGTGAATGGTATCCCATGTCTGGCAAACGTCTCTTTGCAGGCTTTAATGACGGATCTAGACGTGAGGTCCGACAATTTTACCACCTCCGGGTAGCTGGAGAGTACATAAGAACATAAGAACATAAGAACTAGGAGCAGGAGTAGGCCATCTGGCCCCTCGAGCCTGCTTCGCCATTCAATTAGATCATGGCTGATCTTTTGTGGACTCAGCTCCACTTTCCGGCCCGAACACCATAACCCTTAATCCCTTTATTCTTCAAAAAACTATCTATCTTTACCTTAAAAACATGTAATGAAGGAGCCTCAACTGCTTCACTGGGCAAGGAATTCCATAGATTCACAACCCTTTGGGTGAAGAAGTTCCTCCTAACTCAGTCCTAAATCTACTTCCCCTTATTTTGAGGCTATGTCCCCTAGTTCTGCTTTCACCCGCCAGTGGAAACAACCTGCCCGCATCTATCCTATCTATTCCCTTCATAATTTTAAATGTTTCTATAAGATACCCCCTCATCCATCTAAATTCCAACGAGTACAGTCCCAGTCTACTCAACCTCTCCTCATAATCCAACCCCTTCAGCTCTGGGATTAACCTAGTGAATCTCCTCTGCACACCCTCCAGTGCCAGTACGTCCTTTCTCAAGTAAGGAGACCAAAACTGAACACAATACTCCAGGTGTGGCCGCACGAACACCTTATACAATTGCAACATAACCTCCCTAGTCTTAAACTCCATCCCTCTAGCAATGAAGGACAAAATTCCATTTGCTTTCTTAATCACTTGTTGCACTTGTAAACCAACCTTCTGTGACTCATGCACTAGCACACCCAAGTCTCTCTGAACAGCGGCATGCTTTAATATTTTATCTTTTAAATAATAATCCCGTTTGCTGTTATTCCTACCAAAATGGATAACCTCACATTTGTCAACATTGTATTCCATCTGCCAGACCCAAGCCCATTCACTTAACCTATCCAAATCCCTCTGCAGACTTCCAGTATCCTCTGCACTTTTAGCTTTACCACTCATCTTACTGTCATCTGCAAACTTGGACACATTGCCCTTGGTCCCCAACTCCAAATCATCTATGTAAATTGTGAACAATTGTGGGCCCAACACGGATCCCTGAGGGACACCACTAGCTACTGATTGCCAACCAGAGAAACACCCATTTATCCCATCTCTTTGCTTTCTATTAATTAACCAATCCTCTATCCATGCTACTACTTTACCCTTAATGCCATGCATCTTTATCTTATGCAGCAACCTTTTGTGTGGCACCTTGTCAAAGGCTTTCTGGAAATCCAGATATACCACATCCATCGGCTCCCCGTTATCTACTGCACTGGTAATGTCCTCAAAAAATTCCACTAAATTAGTTAGGCATGACCTGCCTTTTACAAACCCATGCTGCGTCTGCCCAATGGGACAATTTCTATCCAGATGCCTCGCAATTTCTTCCTTGATGATAGATTCCAGCATCTTCCCTACTACCGAAGTTAAGCTCACTGGCCTATAATTTCCTACTTTCTACCTACCTCCTTTTTTAAACAGTGGCGTCACGTTTGCTAATTTCCAATCCACCGGGACCACCCCAGAGTCTAGTGAATTTCGGTAAATTATCACTAGTGCATCTGCAATTTCCCTAGCCATCTCTTTTAGCACTCTGGGATACATTCCATCAGGGCCAGGAGACTTGTCTACCTTTAGCCCCATTAGCTTGCCCATCACTCCCTCCTTAGTGATAACAATCCTCTCAAGGTCCTCACCTGTCATAGCCTCATTTCTATCAGTCGCTGGCATGTTATTTGTGTCTTCCACTGTGAAGACCGACACAAAAAACCTGTTCAGTTCCTCAGCCATTTCCTCATCTCCCATTATTAAAACTCCCTTCTTATCCTCTAAAGGACCAATATTTACCTTAGCCACTCGTTTTTGTCTTATATATTTGTAAAAACTTTTACTGTCTGTTTTTATATTCTGAGCAAGTTTACTCTCATACTCTATCTTACTCTTCTTTATAGCTTTTTTAGCAGCTTTCTGTTGCCCCCTAAAGATTTCCCAGTCCTCTAATCTCCCAGCAATCTTTGCCACTTTATATGCTCTTTCCTTCAATTTGATACTCTCCCTTATTTCCTTAGATATCCACGGTCGATTTTCCCTCTTTCTTCCGTCCTTCCTTTTTGTTGGTATAAACCTTTGCTGAGCACTGTGAAAAATCGCTTGGAAGGTTCTCCACTGTTCCTCAACTGTTCCACCATAAAGTCTTAGCTCCCAGTCTACCTTAGCTAGTTCTTCTCTTATGCCCTTGTAATCTCCTTTGTTTAAACACAAAACACTAGTATTTGATTTTACTTTCTCACCCTCCATCTGTATTTTAAATTCCACCATATTGTGATCGCTCCTTCCGAGAGGATCCCTAACTATGAGATCATGAATCAATCCTGTCTCATTACAAAGGACAAGATCTAGGACCGCTTGTTCCCTCGTAGGTTCCATTACATACTGTTCTAGGAAACTATCGCGGATACATTCTATAAACTCCTCCTCAAGGTTGCCTTGACCGACCTGGTTAAACCAATCGACATGTAGATTAAAATCCCCCATGATAACTGCTGTACCATTTCTACATGCATCAGTTATTTCTTTGTTTATTGCCTGCCCCACCATAGTAGTCGACCTGGAGCACGTAAACACACCCATTGGCGTGAAAGAGGTCTACCCCCACTTTAGACCATGGAGAGGTTACAAGCTCGTGCTGTTGCAGTGTTCCTTTGGGCTGAGCCGGTTGAAACTTCTGGCAGGTCGGGCAGTTGAGGACCCTGTTAGCAATGTCCTGGTTGATACCCGGCCAATAAACCGCCTCCCGAGCTCTGCGTCAACATTTTTCGACCCCAAGGTGACCCTCATCGATCTGCCTGAACACCATAGCTCGCATGCTTTGAGGAATGACGACCCTGTCCAGTTAACAATGACCGTTAACTCATCCTTTACGTTAAAGAACTGGGGACACTGCCCTTTTTGCCAGCCATGGGTGAGGTGTTGCATCATGCACTGCAGTACAGGATCCTTGGCAGTTTCTTCACGTATTTGGACCACACGTTCATCAGTGGCTGGTAAGTTGCTGGCACACAACTGCACCTGTGCACACGGCGTGGTGATAGACCTGGATAGGGCATCTGCGATGATCAACTCCGGTGTGTAGACGAGTTTGAAGTCATAACGGCGGAGACAAAGAAGAATGCATGTAGCCGAGGCGTCATGTCATTTTGATCCTTCTGGATTATGTGGACTAAAGGCCTAAGGTCTGTCTCCACCGTGAACTTCAGCAGGCTATCATGAAACTTGACTATTCCTGTCAGGAGACCCAAGCACTCCTTCTCAGGACGAGGAGTCGTCTTGCTGGAGGAGCACCGCCCCAATGCTGTCCTGGCTAGTGTCAGTAGATATCTTGGTGTCCCTGGTTGGGTCAAAGAACGCCAGTACCGGGGCTGTGGTGAGCTTCACCTTTAGCTCGAGCCACTCCTTTTCATGTGCGGGCAGCCACTGGAATACGGTCGACTTCTTTACGAGATGCCGGTGGGCCATGGTGTGGGCTGCCAAATTGGAATGAATTTCCCGAGAAAATTCACCATCCCGAGGAAGCGGAGGACCGCCTTCTTGTCCTCCGGGGTCTTCATGGCCAGATTCAGGGGCTTGCAGGCGCGAGAACCGAGCAGGGACGCCCTGTCACACCGAACAATCTCAAATCATAAGGTTGCCTTGAATTCCTTGTGGGATACCCCTAGCTGACACAATCCACCGGTAGCTATGGCATTGCCATTGTCATCGAGGAGCTGGCATGCTTGGTCGGTCATGGATGCTGTCGAGATCTGACTGCGATGTGAGGTTCGCACATCGACCAGTTTAAATCGAGCCTGGTTGACTGTGAGGATAGCACACCATCGTGGGGATCCACACTGAGGATCGAGAGGCGGTTTGCCAGTGCAGTGGTGACCAGCTCGCGTGTGGTTACGATGCCCACCCGATATGGAGATTCGAAGCAACCAGTATCGGGATCCGTTGGGCTGTAGGGATCAGCATCCTGCATGTCTTGTTGTACCGAGCGGATACTTCTGCGCCGTATCTAGGACCGCTGGCTGTTGGTTGGTGGAGCGGACCTGCAGCAGGCCGCGTAATGGCCAGGCTTCCCACACTGTAGGCATCGCCGTCCTTTGGCTGGACATTGCCGCTTTAATTGGGCGGAGCCACAATTCGGACACATCATAACGCTGACGTCAGCACCTTCTGTGCGCCAACGCGCATGCGCAGTGCGGTTGGTCGACGTACACACATGCGCATTAGGATTGTCGGCCTCGTCGTCCACCCGGCTGTGGTGCGCATCTGTCGGGACCCGGGAAAAGCGCGCAACACAGCAATTCTCCTCGATGCTTAGGCCTGGCATTTTTTCACTGGCCTGCACCCGTTCTGCCTCGTGGGAGGCACGTTTTGCATTTTCTTCCGCCCTGATGTGGGAGTAACGATTCTTGGCATGCTCATGGGCCACACACGTCTCAATAGCGACTGAGAGAGTTAGTTGTTTTTTTTTTTAAATAATTTTTATTAAAAAATTTTGAATTTATACAACAATAACGCACCATAGTAAAATACCAAAAATAACAATAATATTAACAATCATAAACATTTGCCCCACCTCCATGAACAACGCAGCATTTTAACAACAATGCAAATGAACACAATATAAAGTTACAGAATAGACACTACAATAAGGAACACCCCCCCCCCCCCCCCCCCCCCCCGCCCACCCGGGTTGCTGCTGCTATTGACCAAGATACCTATCTTTGAGCCAGGAAGTCCAGAAAAGGCTGCCATCGTTTATAGAACCCTTGTATTGATCCTCTCTGGGCAAATTTGACCCTTTCCAATTTTATAAATCCCGCCATGTCACTGATCCAGGTCTCCACACTTGGGGGCCTTGCATCCTTCCACTGTAGCAGAATCCTTCGTCGGGCTACTAGGGACGCAAAGGCCAGGACACCGGCCTCTTTCGCCTCCTGCACTCCAGGCTCTACCGCAACTCCAAAAATCGCGAGTCCCCACCCTGGTTTGACCCTGGATCCAACCACCCTCGACACCGTCCCCACCACCCGCTTCCAGAATTCTTCCAGTGCTGGGCATGCCCAGAACATATGGGCGTGGTTCGCTGGACCCCCCGAACATCTGGTGCACCTGTCCTCACCCCCAAAGAACCTACTCATCCTAGTCCTGGACATGTGGGCCCGGTGCAGCACCTTAAATTGGATGAGACTAAGCCTCGCACATGAGGAGGAAGAGTTGACTCTCTCCAAGGCATCCGCCCAAGTCCCGTCCTCTATCTGCTCCCCAAGTTCCTCCTCCCATTTAGCCTTCAGCTCCTCCACTGACGACTCCTCCACCTCCTGCATTACCTTATAGATGTCAGACACCTTCCCCTCTCCGACCCACACCCCCGAAAGCACTCTGTCCATCGTCCCCCGCGACGGCAGCAGAGGGAATCCCTCTACCTGTCGCCTAGCAAACGCCTTTACCTGCAAGTATCTGAACATGTTCCCTTCGGGAAGGCCAAATTTATCTTCCAGTTCCCCCAGGCCCGCAAACCTCCCGCCAATAAACAGGTCCCTCAATTTACTGATGCCCGCCCTTTGCCACCCCCTAAATCCCCCATCCTTGTTCCCCGGGATGAACCGATGGTTGCCACCCAGTGGAGCCTCCATCGAGCCCCCTGTTTCCCCCCGGTCCCGTCTCCACTGTCCCCAGATTCTTAGGGTCGCCGCCACCACCGGGCTCGTGGTAAACCTCTTAGGGGAGAGCGGCAACGGTGCCGTTACCATGGCACCCAGGCTCGTACCTCTACATGACGCCATCTACATTCTTTTCCACGCCGCCCCTCTCCCCTCCATCACCCATTTACGCACCATTGACACATTGGCTGCCCAATAGTACCCCAGAAGGTTGGGCAGCGCCAGCCCGCCTCTATCCCTCCCTCGCTCCAGGAACACCCTCTTCACTCTCGGAGTCCCATGTGCCCACACAAAGCTCAAAATACTGCTAGTCACTCTCCTAAAGAAGGCCCTGGGGTAAAGATGGGCAGGCACTGAAAGAGGAACAAGAACCTCGGAAGCACCGTCATTTTGACGGACTGTACCCTCCCCGCCAACGATAATGGCAGCATGTCCCACCTCTTGAACTCCTCCTCCATCTGATCTACAAGTCTGGTGAAGTTATATTTGTGAAGAGTCCCCCAGTCCCTGGCCACCTGCACCCCCAGGTACCTAAAGCTCTCCTCTGCCCGCCTAAGCGGGAGCCTACCAATTCCTTCCTCCTGGTCTCCAGGGTGCACCACAAACACCTCGCTCTTGCCTAAATTTAATTTATAACCTGAAAAGGTCCCAAACTCGGCTAGCAACTCCATCACTCCCTGCATCCCTCCCACCGGGTCCGCCACATACAGTAACAGGTCATCGGCATACAACGACACCCTATGTTCCTCTCCACCTCACACCAAGCCTCTCCACCTCTCTGAATCCCTCAACGCCATCGCCAGCGGCTCGATTGCCAGTGCAAACAACAAGGGGGACAGGGGGCAACCCTGCCTGGTCCCTTGGTAAAGCCGGAAGTACTCCGACCTCCTCCTATTCGTGGCCACGCACGCCATCGGGGCCTCATATAGCAGCCTTACCCATTTAATGAACCCTTCACCAAACCCAAACCTCCCCAACACCTCCCATAGGTACCCCCACTCCACTCTATCGAAGGCCTTCTCCGCATCCAGTGCCACCACTATCTCTGCCTCCCCCTCAATCGCCGGCATCATGATGACATTCAACAATCTCCGCACATTCGTGTTCAGCTGCCTTCCCTTCACAAAACCTGTCTGGTCCTCGTGCACAACCCCTGGCACACAGTCCTCTATCCTGGTGGCCAGGATTTTTGCCAGGACCTCAGCATCCACGTTGAGGAGAGATATGGGCCTGTATGAACCACACTGCTGGGGGTCCTTGTCCCGCTTTAAAATTAACGAGATCAGCGCCCGCGACATCGTCGGGGGCAAAGTCCCCCCTTCCCACGCTTCATTGAGTGTCCGCACCAGCAAGGGGCCCACTAGGTCCACAAACTTTTTATAAAATTCCACCGGGAACCCATCCGGCCCCGGTGCCTTCCCTGACTGCATCTGCCCGATCCCCTTAACTAGCTCCTCCAGCTCAATCGGCGCACCCAACCCCTCCACCTTCTCCTCCTGCACCTTCGGGAAAGAAAGCCCGTCAAGGAACCTCTCCATTCCCCTCCTCTCCCCCGTTGGCTCCGACCGGTACAGTTCCCCGTAAAAGTCCTTGAAGACCTCATTCACCTCTACCCCCTTCCGCACCACATTCCCACTCTTGTCTCTCACTCCAGCAATTTCCTTAGCCGCATCCCGCTTGCAGAGCTGATGAGCCAGCATCCTACTCGCCTTTTCACCATGTTCGTACACTGCCCCTTGTGCCTTCCTCCACTGTGCCTCCGCCTTTCTAGTGGTCAGCAAATCAAATTCAGCCTGCAGGCTGCACCTCTCCCCCAACAGTCCCTTCTCTGGTGCCTCTGCATACCTCCTGTCCACCTCCAGCATCTTTCCCACCAGTCTATCCCTCTCACTCCTCTCGCTCCTCTCCCTGTGTGCCCGGATGGATATCAGCTCCCCACGAATCACTGCCTTCAGGGCTTCCCAGACCATCCCCACCTGAACCTCTCCCGTATCATTCACCTCGAGGTACCCCTCAATACTTGCCCGGACCCTCCTACACACCTCCTCCTCCGCCAACAACCCCACATCCAAACGCCACAACGGACGTTGGTCCCGTACCTCCCCCATCTCCAACTCTATCCAATGCGGAGCGTGATCGGAGATTGCAATGGCCGAATACTCGGCCTCCTCCACTCTCGGAATCAGTCCCCTACTCACCACGAAGAAATCTATCTAAGAGTAGACCCTATGGATGTGGGAGAAGAAAGAGTACTCGCGTGCCCTCGGCCTCACAAACCTCCATGGATCCACCCCACCCATCTGATGGAAACCCAGAGGAAACCGACGCAGACACAGGGAGAACGTGCGGACTCTGCACAGTGACACAAGCTGGGAATTGGACCTGGGACCCTGGAGCTGTGAAGCAACTGTGCTAACCACCGTGTTGCCCATGCTGTCCTCTCCCGACTATTTTGTACAGTGTCATTATCTGCTATGGGCCCTTGATTTCTCTGTCAATCATTTTTCTTATTGTCCTTGCTGCCTTTTTCTCTTGTTCTTGGGGGGCACGGTAGCATAATGGTTCACACAGTTGCTTCACAGCTTGCGGGTCCCAGGTTCAATTCACAACTTGGTCCGTGTCTGCGTGGGTTTCCTCTGGTGCTCCGGATTCCTCCCACAGTCCAAAAATGTGCGGGTTAGGTGGATTGGCCATGCTAAAATTGCCCTTAGTTTCCAAGAAGGTTGGGTGGGGTTACTGGGATAGGGTATGGTCTTGGGTAGACTGCTCTTTCCAAGAGCCAGTGCAGACTTGATGGGCCAAATGGCCTCCTTCTGCACTATAAATTCTATGACAAGGAATGTTAAAAGGAATGTTAATACCTAATGGTTTTGCACCTGAACGCTCGGAACATTCAAAATAAAATGGTTGAATTAGTTGTGCAGATTGATGTAAAGCGGATATCATTGGTATTGCGGAGACATGGCTCCAATGTGACCATGGATGGGGACTAAACATTGAGGGCTAAATTGCCCTTAGTATCCAAAAAGGGTTGGTTGGGTGGGGTCACTGGGTTACAGCGATAGGGTGGGGGTGTGGGCTTAGGTGGAGTGCTCTTTCCAAGAGCCGGTGTAGACTCGATGGGCCACCTTCTGCACTGTGAAGTCTATGTCTATTGTCATATGAGAGTACCTTTTAGAAATGGGTGTTTATCAAATAGCTGTAGTGGATGTACCTTTGAGAAACAAGTGTTTATTAAGTAGCTGCAGTGATGTCAGAGTGAGGGTGGATCTGGGCTGGATGTCTGCTTTTACTTTCGCTTTGAACACAGTGGGTCTGTGGGTTTTAGTTTTGCTTTCAGAGCTGATAGCTGCAGGCAAAGCAAGCAGCTGTATAAGGATCTCTCCCTGCAATCTAAAGACTGTCTCAAGATCATTTGAGGATCAGAAGAGAATTTAAACCTTTTGTCTGCGTTGAAGAGGGTGTTTGTCTTATGGGCATTGCAAGGAAAGATTAAGCGTTACTTATAGAATATTATATCTGTGGGGATGATTGGTGTTGATAGTTTTTAATATGTTTACTGTGGGTTGATAAAGTGTTAACTGGTTCATAAAGAAACATTGTTTTAATTTAAAGGTACTGTAGATCTCTATTGCATCACACCTGTAAAGAAGACCCGTGTGTTCCCCATAACCACAATCTATTAAAAGTTGTGGGTCAGGTTAACTCCATGATACACTTTAGGGTTCTCTCAACCCTGCCCATAATAAATTGGGGGCTTGTCCGGGATAAAAGTCTATCTATTGGGTTGGCTTTGTGAACTTAATGACAGTGAGGGGTGAGCATATTGTGGTTGCTTCTCAGGTGTGGTATACCAGTTGAAGTCGGGAGTGTGTTGTGGACAATGGCTCTTTCAGAGGCACGGACGTTTTTGGGGTGGATAAGGTCACACGCAGTACCTTGTGAACAGAGACTAAAAAAAGACTTTTAGATTTGTCAAAAACATTGTCGTTAACGTTACCTGACAGCATGCCAAAAGAAGAGGTACTTACCATGGTAGCTGAGCATTTAAAACTGCCTGAGATACAGTCTGACGCATTGGAAATGGCAAAGAATCAGTTGCAGATTAAACAACTTGAACATGAAAAAGAATTAAATCAGCTTGAATACGATAGAGAGGAAAGAGAAAAAGAGAGAGAAAGAGATAAGGAGGAAAAAGAAAAGGAGAAAGAAGAAAGGAGAAAAGAAAGAATGGCCCCAGCAAAACAAAAAGAAAGAGAAAGGGAGGTACAGATCAGGGGAATAGAAAGAGAAAGGGAGGAAAGGGAAAAAGATAGGGTTTGAGCTTCAGAAAATGGCCACGAAACATGACAGTCAGTTAAAATTGGCGGATGTAAAGGGAAGCGTACAGTTGGAGGACAGTGATGAGGATAAAGAGAAAGAGCGTCATAGTTGAAGGCTTGGTGGGGATCTACTCAAATATTTCCAAACATTACCAAGGTTTGATGAGAAGGAGGCAGAAGCCTTTTTCATTTCATTTGAGAAGGTGGCTAAATAAATGAAATGGCCACCGGACATGTGGGTATTACTGATTCAAACAAAGCTGGTAGGTAGAGCTAGTGAAGTGTTTGCATCACTATCAGAGGAGCTATCTGGGACATATGAGGAGATGAAGAAATCCATCTTAGGTGCTTATGCCTAAAGCCGACAGACAAAAGTTTAGAAATTTAAGGAAAAAACCTGGTCAAGCATACATGGAGTTTGAAAGGATCGAACAGAGTAATTTTGACAAGTCAATAGGGCTTTGCAAATAGACCAAATGTATGAAGCTCTCAGAGAAATTATACTTTTGGAGAAGTTTAAAAATTCAATTCCTGATGCAGTGAGAACTCATGTGGAAGAGCAGAAGGTTAAAACTGCGAGATTAGCAGCAGAATTGGCAGATGATTATGAATTAGTTCATAAATCAAAGTTTGGTTTCCGACATCAGTTTCAGCCTGTGAGAGATAAAAGCTGGGGAAAAGAGAAATATTCAAGTGGTAGAGATAAAGGAGATCTGATGGGAGATAATAAGGAGAGTGTACCTCAGATTATAAAAGAAATCCAGGAGTGTGGAAGGGAAATGAAAAGTTTCAAATGTTTTCACTGTAATAAACTAGGCCATGTAAAGTCACATTGTCGGTGGTTGAAGAAAAGCACTGGGAAGGCTGCAGAATAAGACAGTGGAGTTTGTTGAAGTGGTAAAGGAAAGCCCAAGTGAAGCGAAATGGTGCAAAAGATTGTACAACCTGATCAAGAGGTGATTGATAAGAAGGTGCCAGATCTCTTCAAAGAATTTATTTGTGTGGGTAAAGTTTACTCATGTGTACCAGAAGGAGCAGGATCGAACAGAGTAATTTTGACAAGTGGATAAGGGCTTTGAAAATAGACCAAGCATATGAAGCTCTCAGAGAAATTATACTTTTGGAGGAGTTTAAAAATTAAATTCCTGATGCAGTGAGAATTCATGTGGAAAAGCAGAAGGTTAAAACTGTGAGATTAGCTGCATAAATAGCAGATGATTATGAATTAGTTCATAAATCAAAGTTTGGTTACCAACATCAGTTTTAGCCTGTGAGAGATAGAACCTGGGGAAAAGAGAAATACTCAAGTGGTAGAGATAAAGGAGATCTGATGGGAGATAATAAGGAGAGTGTACCTCAGATTATAAAAGAAATCCAGGAGTGTGGAAGGGAAATGAAAAGTTTCAAATGTTTTCACTGTAATAAACTAGGCCATGTAAATCACAGTGTTAGTGGTTGAAGAAATGTACTGGGAAGGCTGGTGTGGTAAAACAGGATAAGACAGTGTAGTTTGGTGAAGTGGTAAAGGAAAGCCCAAGTGAAGCAAAATGGTGCAAAAGATTGTACAGCCTGATCAAGAGGTGATTGATAAGAAAGTGCCAGATCTCTTCATTTGTGTGGGTAAAGTTTACTCATGTATACCAGAAGGAGCAGGTAAAGAAGCCAAAATTTTGAGAGATACGGGAGCAAGTCAATCTATAATGGTAAGAGATATGTGGAATTCAGCGTGAGAAGAGTGTTGTTCCATTATATAAGGTAAGGTTGGAAAGTCCAGTGAAGGGTGATGAACTGGTAATAGGAGTAATAGAGGAACTATCTTGTCCAGGATACAATTTTTCTTGGGTAATGATATACCGGGCAGCATGGTAGGACAAGTGATTAGCACTGTGGCTTCACAGCGCCAGGGTCCCAGGTTCGATTCCCTGTTGGGTTACTGACCGTCCGGAATCTGCACATTCTCCCTGTGTCTGCGTGAGTTTCCCCCGGGTGCTCCAGTTTCCTCCCACAGTCCAAAGATGTGCAGGTTAGGTGGATTGGCCATGCTAAATTGCCCTTAGTGTTCAAATTGCCGTTAGTGTTGGGTGGGGTTACTGGATTATGGGAATATGGTGGAGGTGTGGGCCTGGGTAGGGTGCTCTTTCCAAGAGCCGGTGCAGACTCGATGGGCCGAATGGCCTCCTTCTGCACTGTAAATTCTGTGAAATCTATGAAATCTTTTGACTATAATGGATGTGACTTCTAGGTTTGCAGAGGCCATTCCAGTACGTAATATTACAACTAAAAAGGTTGCGGAGGAGTTTTTAAAATTCTTTACTGGATATGGACTACCCACAGAAACACAATCGGATCAAGGATCAAATTTTACCTCAAGGTTATTCAAAGAAGTTATGGATAGCTTAAAACAATTAAAATCAACTGTGTATCATCCAGAATCATAGCCTTAGAAAGATGGCATCAGAATTTAAAGACAATGTTGAGAGCATGTTGTCAGGGTTATCCAGAGGCTTGGGCTGAAGGAATTCCATTCGTACTGATTGCAATTAAGAATGCACCTAATGAATCAACCAAATTCAATCCTTTTTAACTAATTTTTGGTCATGAGATAAGAGGACCACTTAAATTTATTAAGGAAAAATTGGTGAGTGAGAAATCGGAACTTACATTACGTGTCAAATTTTAAGGAACAATTAAATAGAACAGGTGAAGTGGCTAGACAGCATTTAAAAATTGCACAACATGTGATTAAACGGGCAGCGGACAAGATATCCAAAGTTCGTAGTTTTGCCAATGGAGATAAAGTTTTAGTGTTGTTGCCAGTGGTAGCTGAACCTTTAAAAGCAAGGTTTTGTGGACCTTATGAGATTGAAAGGAAATTAAGTTAGGTGAATTATGTGGTAAGAATGCCGGATGGAAGGAAAACTCACTGCACGTGTCATGTGAATATGCTTAAAAAGTACTTTGAAAGGGAAGGAGAGCAAATGGAGGAGGTTTTAATGATTCTAACTCAAAGTGACGAACAAAATACAGATGACTTTGAATTTGCATTGAGAAGGTGGGACAATTTCAGCTTTTGAAAAATGAAAATCGCTTATTGTCACAAGTAGGCTTCAATGAAGTTACTGTGAAAAGCCCCTAGTCGCCAATTCCGGCTTTTGTGACTCCGGATGGTATATACCAATTCAAAGTTATGCCATTTGGCATGAAAAACGCCCCAGCCACATTTCAATGGTGAACTAGCAAAGTCGTTTCAGGTTTACCCATTTGTGCGGTATACATCGACACTCTGGTAATGTTCAGTCAGACATGGAAAGAACATTTAAAACATCTGATGGAGTTATTCGATCGACTTCAGAGGTCGGGTTTGGTGGTAAACCTAGCCAAATGTTAATTTGGAAAAGCCACTTTCCTTGGCCAGACAATCGGACATGGTCGAATGGGCCCACGGGATGTGAAAACAAAAGCTATTGGGGAGTTTCCAATACCCTAGAGACAAAGGGAAATAATGCGATTTCTTGGCATGAATGGATTTTATCGGAAATCTGCCCGAACTTTAGCAGTCTGGTTGCTCCACTGATGGACTTGCTGAAGAAACATCGAAAATTTCAGTGGACAGCTGAGTTTCAACAGGCATTTGACTGCCTGAAAGCTGTGTTAACCAATGCTCCTGTGTTGGAGAATTACAAGCGACTCTGTGATCAGATTGAACTGAAGTATCTGACTTTAAAGAGAAATGTTGAGGCTTAGAGAAATGGTTGGATCTTGGACAGACCTTCTTGTTCAAAGATGTGGAGATGCCAGCGTTGGACTGGGGTGAGCACAGTAAGAAGTCTTACAACACCAGGTTAAATTCCAACAGGTTTGTTTCAAACACGCGCTTTTGGAGCACTGCTCCTTCCTCAGGACCTGTGTTTGAAACAAACCTGTTGGACTTTAACCTGGTGTTGTGAGACTTCTTACCTTGTTCAAAGAGACTGCCAATTGATAGGGATTCCAGTTGAAGGAAGAAGAACTAAAATGGACAATGTTATTATAAATGTTAGCGTATTTTATTTTGTTAAAAAGAAAACATACATTCACTGTTAATATTTCTTAAAAGAAACTGAAAAGGTGAAAAATGAAACCATCTTGAAGTTGATGGTTTATCTTTTTTTACTTGGCGAGAGGTGTCATGTGAGAGTGTACCTTTAAGAAATGGATGTTTATCAAATAGCTGTAGTAGATGTACCTTTAAGAAATGGATGTTTATCAAATAACTGTAGTGGACGTACCTTAAGTACTGGGTGTTAATAAAATAGCTGTAGTGGATGTACATTTAAGAAATAGTGTTTATCAAATAGCTGTCATGATGTCAGAGTGTGGGTGGAGCTGGGCTGGCTGTCTTTCACTTTCGTTTTTGAGCAGGAAGTTACAGTGTGGTTAGTTTTGTTTCACGGATTGGGAGCTGCATCCAGCAAAACCAGATGTAATTCTGTATTCTTTCTGCATGAAAGAAATGTCTTCAAATCATTTGCTAATTTAAAAGTGATAGCTGCTCTCAGTATAGAATTTAAACCTAATGTCTGGGTTGAAGAGGGTATTTGTCTTATGGATGTTGCAAGAAAGATTAAGGGTTACTTGTAGAATATTGTATCTGTGGGGTGGTTGGTGTCGATAGTTGTTCAGATATTTACTGTGGGTTTATAAAGTGTTAACTGGTTTCATAAATAAACATTGTTTTAATTTAAAAGTACTTTCGCTCTCTGCTGCACCACACCTGTAAAGAAGGTGCATATGCTCCCCATATTCACAATCTATTAAAAGTTGTGGGCCGAGTGAACTCCATGATGCGCTTTGGGGGTCTCTAAACCCTGGTCCATAACACTGTGTCTATGTCTTGATTTCACATGCTCTGAATTATTAGAGGTACCCATTCCCCTTGCCATATTAGTTTAAACCCTCCCCAACCGCCCCTTCCATATTAGTTTAAACCCTTCCCAACCAATCGATCAAGTACACCAACAAGGGCATCAGGCCTGGTCCTGCCCAGGAGTAACCCGTCCAATTCGTACAGGTTTCCAGGGAGCAGTCTCGGAGGGCAGAGCATCGGAGTGGTGAGCATATAAACTTACCTCGGGGAATCGCGGCCTTGTTTTCAGGGAGCAGTCTCGGAGGGCGGAGCATCGGATCGGTGAGTATATAAACTTACCTCGGGAATTTGCGGCCTAGTTTTCCAAGGCGCAGTCAGGCACCTTGGGGATTCCATGAAGCTGAAAAAAAAACTGAAAAGGTGGCGTCACAAGAAAGTTGTGACCTATTTGATTGGTAAGAAAACTGTGCTAAATTTGAAATAGAACACTACAAAATGAATTAATAAATCAATTGACTAAGTAGAGATGGCTGAGCAGGTGATGTGCTGTAGCTGTATGATGTGGGAGCTGGTAGGTCCCATTGCGAGTTGCAGTGACCACATCTGCAGCAAGTGTTGGTTGCTCGAGGAACTTCAGCTGAGAGGTGATGAGCTGGAGTCTGAGCTTCAAAATACTGCGGCACAGCCGGAAGGGGACGAGTTACCTCGGACCTTTCTTTCAGGAGGCGGTCACACCCCATCGGTTAAGAGCCTCAAATTCGGTCAGTGTACAGGGGCAGCAAGTGATGCAGGTAGAGGGATCCTGAATCCAAGAACGGAGGAGCCTCAACCCTTGACCTTGTCCAACAGGTGCAAGTTACTTCCTCCGTGTGTGGATGACTAGGAAAGAGGACTTGTTGAGGGATTATCAGGCTCTAGGAACTAAATTAAAAAACTGGTCCTCAAAGGCCATAATCTCAGGATTACTACAACAGCCATGTGCGATTTGACATAGGGGTGAGAAAATTAGGGACGAGTTGGCTAAAGGAGCGGTGCAAGAAAGAGGGGTTTCATTTTATGGGGCATTGGCATCAGTATTGGAACAGGAGGGATCTGTACCATTGGGACGGTCTCCATCTGAACCGATCAGGATCCAGTATTCCAGCTAAAGGATAAATAGGGTGGTCTCAAGGACGAAGTGGGGGCGGGGGGGAGGGTAACACTACGGGAAGTAAAATTATTAATGGGAGGCAAAGCAGCAGGGGCGGGATTCTCTGTTGCCCGACACCAATTTCGTAATTGTCGATCAGGCAGAGAATCCCTGTTTATGACCAAAACAGGGGCGGTGCCTGTTTTCGGAGGCTCCGCCCCCTCCAAAAGCGCATCATCGAAGAGTACGGCACGCGCCGTTGAAACGGCCTCAGGACGTTACCTGAAGGCCCTCTCCCAATTCTCCGTCCCCGATGGGTTAGGTTCCCGACGGCGCGGGTGGAGGGGGGGGGGGGCGTGTGCTCTCAGTTTCCGGCAACCCAGTGTGGCTGCTGTTCACTGTGTCCAGCGCCACCACAGTCAGGGTGTGTTGGTGGGGGGGGGTCATGCTGCTGGCCGTAATTGGATTCAGCTAGGACTGGGGGGACTGGTGGTGGATGGGCCAGGGGTGCGAGGGGGTGTCCAGAGTGGTACTATCTGGCAGGTTAGGTCCACGCGAGGCCGGCGCCATGTTGTGCGGTGCGACTGCTGCAGGTTGTCACCGTGGGTGTGAGCGCGCTGTCAGCAGAAAGACAGCAGTCAGCCATTTGGCACAGACTGAGGAGCACCAGCACTTACCTCAAAGCAGGTCACCATCACTCTCCTGCCTTGCACATTGACCCGCAGACAGTGTCAACAAAGGCCCATCACTGATCTTGCACAGACCCGTGGGGGTTGGAACAGCGTAGTGGGGATGAGGAGGATCGGGGAATGAGGGGGAAATAGGCAGGAGGGAGGGGGATGGCAGTGTGGATGGACAATGAGGAGGGTGTGATTGTGGGGAGTTGGGAAGGAAATGGGCGGGAGGGAGGGGAGCGTAAATTGGGCGAAGGTTGATTGGGGAGTGTTGGGGTGAAGGGGCAAAAGGACAAAGCCTCGTCCTATGAGAAGGGGGTGAGGATGAGGGCCTCCTTCGCCCTCCGGACATGCCGGATCCTCGCCGGTGCCTGTTCTCCTTCCTCCAGCTGCTCCTGCCAGTCCTCCAGAGATTCATACTCCATCTCCATCTGATACAGATCCTCCACAGATGGGGCTGCATGTCCCTCTTCCAGCACATCACCCCACTGCTGTGCCAGATTGTGGAGAGCGCAGCAGACCACCACAAAGCAAGAGACCCAGGCATTGGAAGGTCTAGGCATCAGAACCACATTTTTTGTTGTCCGATGCATCACTCAATGACAGCATGTGTGGCAACATGCATGGGTTTCCACCGGGTCCTCCGGTTTCCTCCCACAGTCCAAAGATGTGCAGGTTAGGTGGATTGGCCAAATTGCCCTTCGTGTCCAAAAAAGATTAGGTGGGGCTACTGGCTTACGGGGATATAGTGGGCTTAAGTAGTGTGCTCTTTCCAAGAGCCGGTGCAGACTAGATAGAACATGGAACATAGAACATTACAGAGCAGTACAGGCCCTTCGGCCCTCGATGTTGCGCCAACCTGTGAAACCACTCTAAAGCCCATCTACACTATTCCCTTACCATCCATATGTCTATCCAATGACCATTTGAATGCCCTTAGTGTTGGTGAGACCACTGCTGTTGCAGACAGGGCATTCCACGCCCTTATTACTCTCTGAGTAAAGAACCTACCTCTGACATCTGTCCTGATTCTATCTCCCCTCAATTTAAAGCTATGTCCCCTCGTGCTAGACATCCCCATCCGAGGAAAAAGGCTTTCACTGTCCACCTTATCTAAACCTTTGATCATCTTGTATGCCTCAATTAAGTCACCACTTAACCTTCTTCTCTCCAATGAAAACATGCTCAAGTCCCTCAGCCTTCCCTCGTAAGATCTTCCCTCCATACCAGGAAACATCCTGGTAAATCTCCTCTGCACTCTTTCCAATGTTTCCACATCCTTCCTATAATGCGGCAACCAGAATTGCATGCAATGCTCCAAATGCAACCAGGGGCTGGTTTAGCACACTAGGCTAAATCACTGGCTTTTAAAGCAGACCAAGGCAGGCCAGCAGCATGGTTCAATTCCCGTACCAGCCTCCCCGAACAGGCGCCGGAATGTGGCGACTAGGAGCTTTTCACAGTAATTTCATTTGAAGCCTACTTGTGACAATAAGCGACTTTTATTTCATTTCATGAGGCCGCACCAGAGTTTTGTACAGCTGCAACATGACCTCAGGGCTCCGAAACTCAATCCCTCTACCAATAAAAGCTAACACACCGTACGCCTTCTTAACAAACCTCTCAACTTGGGTGGCAACTTTCAGGGATCTATGGACATGGACACCGAGATCTCTCTGCTCAACCACACTACCAAGAATCTTACCATTAGCCCAGTACTCTGTGTTCCTGTTATTCCTACCATAATGAATCACCTCACACTTTTCTGCATTAAACTCCATTTGCCACCTCTCAGCCCAGCTCTGCAGCTTATCTATGTTCCTGTGTAACTTGTAACATCCTTCCGCACTGTCCACAACTCCACCGATTTTAGTGTAATCTGCAAATTTACTCACCCATCCTTCTATGCCCTCCTCCAGGTCATTTATAAAAATGACAAACAGCAGTGGCCCCAAAACAGATCCTTGTGGTCCACCACTAGTAACTGGACTCCAGTCTGAACATTTCCCATCAACCACCACCCTTTGTCTTCTTCCAGCTAGCCAATTTCTGATCCAAACTGCTAAATCACCCTGAATCCCATGCCTCCATATCTTCTGCAATAGCCTACCGTGGGGAACCTTATCAAACCCTTTACTGAAATCCATATACACCACATCAACTGCTTTACCCTCATCCACCTGTTTGGTCGCCTTCTCAAATAACTCAATAAGATTGGCCTCCTTCTGCACTGTAAATTCTGTGATTCTATGCACATCCGCGGCTACGGACCCAGCAATTCTCCAGGCATTTATATTAGGAAGGCTGTGCATTTTACATGGCGTGGCTGCTAGCCCCTCACTGGTCGGAGCATACGGTGCATGGGCGGCACCAATATTTCCATTGTAAAACCGGGCACAGCCTCAAGATCGGAGAATCCAGCCCCAGGTTAGCACATGGGAAGGTGGGTTCAACTACATTGAAAGTTATGAAAAAAGATAAAGGGAGGCAATGGAGGAGTAGTTTTGTGACTGGACTAGTAATCCAGAGACCCACAATAATGATCTGGGGACCAGGTGGTGGAATTTAAACTCAATAAAATATCTGAATTAAAAGTCTATTGATGACCGTGAAACCATTATCGATTGTCGTAAAAACCCATCTGGCTCACTAATGTCTTTTCAGGAAGGAAATCTGCCATCCTTACCTGGTCTGGCCTTCATGTGACTCCAGACTCACAGCAATGTGGTTGACTTTTAAATGCCCTCTGAAATGCCCCAGCAAGCCACTCAATTGTATTCAACCGCTACAAAAACACAAAAAAAAAAGAAAACCAGACGGACCCCCAGAATCGAACCAGACACCGGAAACAAAAACGGCAGACCAGCCCTGTCGACCCTGCAAAGTCCTCCTTACTAACATCTGCCAGCCTGTGGGAAAGTTGGGAGAGCTGTCTCACAGACAAGTTAAGCAAAAGCCTGACATAGTCATACTCTCAGGATCATACCTTTCAGACATTATCCCAGAAAGCACAATTACCATTCCTGGGTATGTCCTGTCTCCCCGGCAGAGGTAGCGGCACAGTGGTATATAGTCAGGAAGGAGATGCCCCGGGAGTCCTCAACGTCGAATATGGACCCCATGAGGTCACAGGGCAAGGAAAGCTCCTGCTGATTACCATGTACCGGCCCCATCGGCTGATGAATCAGTACTCCACATTGAACAACACTTGGAGGGAGCACTGAGGGTGGCAAGGGTGCAGAATATGCTGTGGGTGGGAGACTTCAATGTCCATCGCCAAGAGTGGCTTGGTAGTACCACCACCGAGCTGGCTGGGTCCTAAAGGACATAGTGCTAGACTGGGACCGGAAACAGGGGCGAGGAACCAACAAGAGGGAAAAACATACTTCACCTCATCCTCACCAATCTGCCAGCTGCAGATGCATCTGCCTATGTATCTGTAGAAGTGATCACCGCATGTTCCTTGTGGAGACAAAGTTCCGTCTCTACATTAAGGATACCCTCCACCGTGTTGTGTGCTTTTGCCATCGTGCTTCGAACAGATCTTGCAACTCAAGCCTGGGCATCCATGAGGCTCCGTGGGCCCATCAGCAACAGCAGATTTGTATTCAACCACAATCTGCAACCTCATGGCCCGGCATATCCCCCACTCTATCATTACCACCAAGCCAGGGGATCAACCCTGGTTTCATGAAGAATGCAGGACAGCATGCCAGGAGCAACACCAGGCATACCGAAAAATGAGGTATCAAAACTACAGACTGCTCCAACAAGAAGCCTGCAGAATCTGAATATCCGAATATACAGAACTCAGACAGCTGTCTCAAGCAGCCCCTGATAATCTATCAAGTAATTATCGCTCCTACTTGAGCTGTATTGTCCTCTTGAAAAATATTAAGGTAGATAAGTCCCTAGGGCCTGATGGGATCTACCCCAGAATACTGAAGGAGGCTAGAGAGGAAATTGCTGAGGCCTTGACAGAAATCTTTGGATCCTCACTGTCTTCAGGTGATGTCCCGGAGGACTGGAGAATAGCCAATGTTCTCCTTTGTTTAAGAAGGGTAGCAAGGATAATCCAGGGAACGACAGGCCGGTGAGCCTTACGTCAGTGGTAGGGAAATTACTGGAGAGTATTCTTCGAGACAGGATCTATTCCCATTTGGAAACAAATGGACGTATTAGTGAGAGACAGCATAGTTTTGTGAAGGGGAGGTTGTGTCTCACTAACTTGATAGAGTTTTTCGAAGAGGTCACAAAGATGATTGATGCAGGTAGGGCAATGGATGTTGTCTATATTGACTTCAGTAAGGCCTTTGACAAGGTCCCTCATGGTAGACTGGTACTAAGGGTAAAGTCACACAGGATCAGGCGTGAGCTGGCAAGGTGGATACAGAACTGGCTACGTCATAGAAGGCAGAGAGTAGCAATGGAAGGGTGCTTTTCTAATTGAAGGGCTGTGACTACTGGTGTTCCGGAGGGATCAGTGCTGGAACCTTTGCTGTTCGTAGTATATATAAATGATTTGGAGGAAAATGTAACTGGTCTGATTAGTAAATTTGCAGACGACACAAAGGTTGGTGGAATTGCGGATAGCGATGAGGACTGTCAGAGGATACAGCAGGATTTAGATAATTTGGAGACTTGGGCAGAGAGATGGCAGATGGAGTTTAATCCGGACAAATGTGAGGTATTGCATTTTGGAAGGTCTAATGCAGGTAGGGAATATACAGTGAATGGTAGAGCCCTCAAGAGTATTGAAAGTCAGAGAGATCTAGGTGTACAGGTCCACAGGTCACTGAAAGGGGCAACACAGGTGGAGAAGGTAGTCAGGAAGGTATA
This sequence comes from Scyliorhinus canicula, assembly GCF_902713615.1. Lineage (NCBI taxonomy): Eukaryota > Metazoa > Chordata > Chondrichthyes > Carcharhiniformes > Scyliorhinidae > Scyliorhinus > Scyliorhinus canicula. The sequence continues at coordinate 7,782,469 of NC_052151.1, read as the reverse complement.
CGGCATGCTTGCCTTCATTGGCCGGGGCATTGAGTATAAGAATTGGCGAGTGATGTTGCAGCTGTATAGAAGCTTAGTTAGGCCAGACTTGGAGTATAGTGTTCAATTCTGGTCACCACACTACCAGAAGGATGTGGAGGATTTAGAGAGGATGCAGAAGAGATTAACCAGGATGTTGCCTGGTATGGAGGGCATTAGCTATGAGGAGCGGTTGAATAAACTCGGTTTGTTCTCACTGGAACGATGGAGGTTGAGGGGCGACCTGATAGAGGTCTACAAAATTATGAGGGGCACAGACAGAGTGGATCGTCAGAGGCTTTTCCCCAGGGTAGAGGGGTCAATTACTAGGGGGCATAGGTTTAAGGTGCGAGGGGCAAGGTTTAGAGTAGATGTATGAGGCAAGTCTTACACAGAGGGTAGTGGGTGCCTGGAACTCGCTGCCGGAGGAAGCAGTGACGATAGTGACATTTAAGGGCATCTTGATAAATACATGAATAACATAAGAACATAAGAACTAGGAGCAGGAGTAGGCCATCTGGCCCCTCGAGCCTGCTCCGCCATTCAATGAGATCATGGCTGATCTTTTGTGGACTCAGCTCCACTTTCCGGCCCGAACACCATAACCCTTAATCCCATTATTCTTCAAAAAACTATCTATCTTTATCTTAAAAACATGTAATGAAGGAGCCTCAACTGCTCCACTGGGCAAGGAATTCTATAGATTCACAACCCTTTGGGTGAAGAAGTTCCTCTTAAACTCAGTCCTAAATCTACTTCCCCTTATTTTGAGGCTATGTCCCCTAGTTCTGCTTTCACCCGCCAGTGGAAACAACCTGCCCGCATCTATCCTATCTATTCCCTTCATAATTTTAAATGTTTCTATAAGATCCCGCCTCATCCTTCTAAATTCCAACGAGTACAGTCCCAGTCTACTCAACCTCTCCTCATAATCCAACCCCTTCAGCTCTCCTCTGCACACCCTCCAGTGCCAGTACGTCCTTTCTCAAGTAAGGAGACCAAAACTGAACACAATACTCCAGGTGTGGCCTCACTAACACTTTATACAATTGCAACATAACCTCCCTAGTCTTAAACTCCATCCCTCTAGCAATGAAGGACAAAATTCCATTTGCCTCCTTAATCACCTGTTGCACCTGTAAACCAACTTTCTGTGACTCATGCACTAGCACACCCAGGTCTCTCTGCACAGCGGCATGCTTTAATATTTTATCGTTTAAATAATAATCCCATTTGCTGTTATTCCTACCAAAATGGATAGGATGGGAATAGAGGGATACGGACCCAGGAAGTGTAGAAGATTGTGGTTTAGTCGGACAGCGTGGTCGGCACGGGCTTGGAGGGCCGAAGGGCCTGTTCCTGTGCTGTCCTTTTCTTTGTTCTTTGTTCTTTGTTCTATTGTCCACAGTTCCTGATACCTCATCAAGTGATTATCGCTCCTACTTAAGATGCATTGGCCTATTGTCCACAGTTCCTGATAACCCATCAAGCAATCATCGCTCCTCCTCGGGCAGGCACAGGTGCCCTGTCAATAGGTCATCAACCAGATCATTGGGGGCTGAGACCCCACCTCCTGAGACTCCATTGGCTGTTGATCAAGGGCAGGTGGAAAAGGAGGTAGGTGGCGACAGGGGGATAAAAATAGGTATTCCGGACAGCTAGGAAGCAAAGACTCAAAACAAAGACTTGGTGTGTGAGTGACCTTGACCAGACCAGAAAGAAGGAAGGAAGCAAGCAAGGAAGAAACAGCCAGCGAGAATCACCTTTGCAAAGAGGAACCAGAGGGACTCAAGGATCGGATCAACAGCATACCAAACTACATTTGTGGGTAGTATAGTCGAATGGGTGTTTCTTGTATGTATAGTGGGTAATTTACGGTTACTGTGTTCATTATATCTGTGTCCGTAGTTTGTTCTACTCATAAATAATGACACCTGGGTAAACTTTAATTAAGGAACTGGTTGGGCAGCACGGTGGCCTAGTGGTTAGCACAACCGCCTCACGGCGCTGAGGTCCCAGGTTCGATCCCGGCTCTGGGTCACTGTACGTGTGGAGTTTGCACATTCTCCCCGTGTCTGCGTGGGTTCGCCCCCACAATCCAAAAATGTGCAGAGTAGGTGGATTGGCCACGCTAAATTGCCCCTTAATTGGAAAAAATAATTGGGTAATCTAAATTTATAAAAAAAAAAGATTAAGGAACTGGTTGAAGTATCTGAATTGGACAGATACAACATTTTTCCACCTCAGACGGTTGTTCGATAAGAAGCAATACTTTGCTCCGAAGTCGATCCTTCAACCCAGTATTCTCCAACCCTCCATCTGAGCCTGAATTAAGAGGGCCGATTGCCCCACGTAACTGACAGTTTTAAGTGAGTGAAGCACTGATAAAGATTTGACCAGCTGAATGGGCCATAAACCAGAGGCGGAAGTCTCCGCTCCCCACGCGGCCTGGGAAAATCGCAGGAGGGCCTCCCGACATTTTTTAAGCCCCCCTGGCGACCCCAGCGATTCCGCCCCTCCCCCCCCCCGGGCTCGGAAAAATCGCCGCTCGCTGTTTTTCACGGCGGAAGCAGAATTTCACAAGCAGAATTGCAATCTCTGCTTTCAGTTCAGAATGGCTTTCAGAGCACATTCGGATCGCAACTAGGTGAGGAAAATGGCCCCGATTGGCAGGAATTAAATGAAACAGCCCATAGGTACGTACATGGAGCTTGTGCACAGGAGAAGCCCGAGAAAAGAAGAGCACCCCAACCCCCCACAGAACAGGTAGAACACATCCTCATGAATCTGGTAACCACACACCGCAGAGCCGCAGCGGACGGAGACACGGATTTCATGTATACGACCCCTTAACCGTGACCCAATTACGGGACGCGTGCGAGAAAATCACACCGTTCCTCCCCACTTCAGACCCCCACCAATTCTTTGCAAAAGTTAAACAACAGGCCACTATGTACGGCCTGGACGAGCGAGAGAAGGTGAACCTCACAGTTTTGAGCCCAGACCCTTCCGTAGTAGCAGCCCATCCCGACCCACAGAATGTAGGAGGAGGCACCCTAGCAGAGATGCACACAGCGATCCTTGATGCAATCGGCTATAACCGAGGAGACCCGGTAGAAGGCCTGAATAGATGCAGGCAAAAGAAGACCGAGCACCCCACAGCGTTTGCTGGACGCTTGTGGATTCATTTCACTGCAGTTTTCGGAGAATTAGCCCGCGCTCATTTGTCCTCATGGCAAAATGGACTTGAATCTTGATCTCACATGCAACAGAGGCAGGACAGAGAGCTTGTGCAAATTATGACCCCTCAGATGAGGCCCACAACGAGAAATTGGTTTTAAAAAGGTTGTCCCGCGCTTGGGAGCAATCCATACACAATAAAACCACATTTTGGAAACCTGATGAAGAGCAGGCAGATGCGGACATGCATGCAGTAAAAACGCACCAGAACCCCGCATGGATAAATGAGGGTAGAAACAGCCCACCCCAGCCCAAATCACAGGAGTGTTACAACTGTGGTCAATTAGGACACTTTGCACGAGAGTGCAACGCCCCACAGAAAGCACAGAGAGCCCAACAGACAGGCACCCTAAATACGAATAGGACAAAGCCTATTCACAGTGTAAGCGCTCGTTCAGACCAGGGAGACATGAATGGCACAGACTGATGGTGTTCGGGCTCCCCAACTTGGGCCTGCGACACCCTTTGGGATAAGTCCGGCCGACCGGTCGTTGCAGCAAAAGTACGGGACAAGCCCGTTGAATTTCTTTGGGACACAGAAATTGTCCCACACTTAATTCCTCCACCATGTTTCAGAAGGACACGTGGCCCACTACAGACACCATCACCCTCAGTGGCTTCACAGGCCACTCACAGCAGGGACACATCACAGCTCCTGTATCCATTCAAATCGGCAATATAACGACCAATACCCCATAGTTTTAGTTGATCTACCCCACACAGCAGAACACATTTTGGGAATTGACTTGATGAGCGCCTACTCCCTTTCATTCGATCCAGTAAACAAATATGTCTGGAGAATGTCAAAAACAGCAAGAGCCCCTGCCATGCTCACAGTAGGAGATTATGCTAATAGGATTAGCACAGTAGGCGAATACTGGTTTGATACAAGGACAATTAGTTCAGACAAACAGGTTAGGGCAGTTCTGCATGACTGTGGCAGAATGGCTGGCTCAGTGCAGATTACAGGTCCTGACCCTAGACCCCAGAAACAGTACGGATTTCCCCAGGAAGCAGAGGGAGAAATCTCAAAGGTTATAGACAACTTATTGGAACAGGGCATTCTGAGAACAGTAGCCTCCGCTAATAATGCTCCGATTTGGCCAGTTAGAAAACCTGATGGATCATCGCGACTGACCATTGATTACCGGGAACTCAATAAAGTGACCCCAGCAGCAGCCCCCACTGTAGCCACAAGTCCCGAGACCATGCTCAAGCAGGGACTCCATTCACGGTTCTTTACGGTTTTGGACATTAGCAACGGCCTCTGGTCCATTCCATTGGCTAAAGCGTGCAGTATAAATTTGCCTTCACTTTTAAAGGGCAGCAATACACGTGGACATGCCTTCCACAAGTATTCCACAACTCCCCCTCCATTTTCCACAGACAGCTGGCAAATGGACTAGCTAAATGTTCCCGCCCCGAATGTCGGGTCCAGTATGTAGACGACCTGTTACTGCAGACAGACACAAAGGCAGAGCTCATCTCGTTTCTAGCAGAACTCCTAGCACTCCTGAAAGAAATCGGATGTAAGATCAACCCAAAAAGGCCCAGATTTTGGAAGAAAAGGTGATATATTTGGGAACAATTATCACACATGGTAAACGCGTGATCGAGCATAAAAGGATTGACTTGATTGTCAAATTGCCCCTTTCCCACAACGTCTCAGCCCTCCGGTCATTTTTAGGACTGGTTGGCTACTGCCGAAACCATATCGACGGTTTCGCCACTAAAGCAGCGCTCCTATCTGACCTTCTTAAGAAAAAAGCACCTTGGGAATGGCTTCCGCAGCATACAGATGCCGTGGATGCTTTAAAAAGAGCATTCAGCACAAGCTAAGTATAGGCTTTTAGTAGTAGTGGTAGTTTAGCGAGTAGAGTTTATGCATGAGTAATAATTGACTGTGTGTAAATAAATGTGTATTGATTTCAAACTTACTAACTGGTGTATTGAGTTATTGATCAGTACTTGGCCTTGAACTTCGTGGTGGTATCAGAAAGATACCTGGCGACTCTAGAGCAAAGGTTATTAAAACAGAGCAAATTAAGGGAAAGCATAACGAGCAACATAACGCCCTAAACTCGTTTATTACATCCACACCCCTTTTCCTACCTACATTGTTGGTCCCAATGTGCACCACGACTTCTGGCTGATCACCCTCCCCCTTAAGGATCCTGAAGACACTTATAACGTGGATTCCAAAACTACATGCAATACTCTAGCTGTGGCCTGACCAACTTCCAGCATAACCTCCCTGCTTTTAAACTCTGTAATGAATGAAATGAAAATCGCTTATTGTCACAAGTAAGCTTCAAATTAAGTTACTGTGAAAAGCCCCTTGTTGTCACATCCTGGTGCCTGTGCGGGGACGCTGGTACGGAAATTGAACCGTGCTGCTGGCCCGCCTTGGTCTGCTTTCAAAGCCAGCGATTTAGCCCTGTGCTAAACCAGCCACGAAGAAGGCTTACAACACCAGGTTAAAGTCCAATAGGTTTGTTTCAAATTACTAGCTTTCAGAGCACTGCTCCTTCCTCAGGTGAATGAAGAGGTATGTTCCAGAAACATATATAGAGACAAAGTCAAAGATGCAAGACAATGCTTTGAATGTGAGCATTTGCAGTTTACATAGAACGATACAGCGCAGTACAGGCCCTTCGGCCCTTGATGTTGCACCGACCTGGAAAAAAAAACTAAAGGCCATCTAACCTACACTATGCCCTTATCATCCATATGCTTATCCAATAAATTTTTAAATGCCCTCAATGTTGGCGAGTTCACTACTGTTGCAGGTAGGGCATTCCACGGCCTCACCACTCTTTGCGTAAAAAACCCACCTCTGACCTCTGTCCTATATCTATTACCCCTCAATTTAAGGCTATGTCCCCTCGTGCTAGCCACCTCCATCCGCGGGAGAAGGCTCTCGCTGTCCACCCTATCTAACCCTCTGATCATTTTGTATACCTCTATTAAGTCACCTCTTAACCTTCTTCTCTCTAACGAAAACAACCTCAAGTCCATCAGCCTTTCCTCATAAGATTTTCCCTCCATACCAGGCAACATCCTGGTAAATCTCCTCTGCACCCGTTCCAAAGCTTCCAGTTAATTAAGTCTTTACAGATCCAGAGATAGGGGTAACCCCAGGTTAAAGAGGAGTGAACTGTCTCAAGCCAGGACAGTTGGTAGGATTTTGCAAGCCCAGGCCAGATGGTGGGGGTGAATGTAATGCGACATGAATCCAACGTCCCGGTTGAGGCCATACTCATGTGTACTCATGTGATTCGCCTGAGGAAGGAGCAGTGCTCCGAAAGCCAGTGATTTGAAACAAGCCTGTTGGACTTTAACCTGGTGTTGTAGGACTTCTAACTGTGCTCACCCCATTCCAACGCTGGCATCTCCACATCAAGTGTACATCCCGTACCAGCCACCCTGGACAGGCGCCTGGATGTGGCGACTAGGGGCTTTTCACAGTAACTTCATTGAAGCCTACTCGTGACAATATGCGATTTTCATTTCATTTCATTTTTCATATACCTTCATAATCACTGTATCCACCTGCCTTAAGGGTGTACATGCACACCAAGATCCCTCTGATCCTCAGTCCTTCCAAGGGCCCTGCCGTTTAGCATGTTTGTCTTCAATTGTTTGTCCTGCTCAAGTACATTAGCTCACATTTATCTGAATTGAATTCCATTTGGTAGTGATCAGCCCATCTGACCAGCCCGTCTATATCCTCCTGTATTCGAAGGCTATCCTCCTATTTACCTCCCGCTCAATTTTTGTATCATCGGCAAACTACTGCTCAACACTCCGACATTCATATCAAAATCATTTATTTGAACCACAAACAGAAAGGGCCCCAACACTGATCTCTGCAGGACCCCACTGGACACAGGCTTCCAGTCGGAAAAACACCCCTCGACCATCACCCTCTGCTTCCTGCCACTCAGCCAATTTTGGATCCAAACTGACAATTTTCCTTGGATCCAATGGGCTCTTACCTTTGCTGTATTAGTTGAGTTCTTGTGTCTGTTAGAAATACTGGACAGCCTAAGAGCTGACCTAAAGCATCCCATGCAATTTTACAACCTACAACATTATAGTCCGTTTTATAGGCATAGCACACTGGCCTTTATTTTGTGATATCCATTGCAAATGCGGACCTCAAAACTACAATTTCAATGGGCTCCTTTCGCAGGATCAAATCCCCAGTTAACGCCCCCACCAGCTAACGATGAGTAGACACTCAATTTATATAGAATTCACATTAGCACTGTGCTCAATTGTTTGTTTTCATTGTGGTGCATCCGGTAGCCATGGGTTTATGGAAATGAAGGAGCAACCAGATGATCATTCAATAAAATCCCATCATGTATAAAACTAAATTTAATAAAATCTGATAATCTTATTAAAAACAGTAGCTAATTAGAGGTTATATTTAAGATTGTGTGCATATTAAAAAGAATATACATCCAAATTAATCATGTTTCATTCATAACATTTACCTATTACAGGTGGTTCAGCTTCTTGATAAAAGAACACAATTGAGTGTGTGCCTCCTTTCGAAAAGAAATCATCAAAAGGTTGGAACTGTCAACAACAAAATATTAATGATGAAAACCTTTCCACAACTCAACTGTGTATCATATAATCACACGCAATTACTGTTTTCTAAAAAGCTCATGAATTCAAAATGGCATTGCCACAGATTTTCTCCCCAATTAGTTAGTTAATACATTGTTTCCACTCAATTCTCTGCAAAGTTAACAAGATCTGATAATGTTCCCCATAGTAGGCTCATTCAGAAAGTTAGGGGGCAGGGGATACAGGGAAGTTTGGCTTTCTGGATACACAATTGGCTGGCCGAAAGAAGACAGCAAGTGGTAGTGGATGGAAAGTATTCCGGCTGGAGATCGGTGACCAGTGGTGTCACGCAGGGATCTGTTCTGCTCTTTGTAGTTTTTATAAATGACTTGGATGAGGAAGTGGAAGGGTGGGTTAGCAAGTTTGCCGATGACACGAAGGTTGGTGGATTTGTAGATGGTGTTGAGGGCTGTTGCAGGTTACAATAGGACATTGACAGGATGCAGAGCTGGGCTGAGAAGTGGCAGATGGAGTTCAACCTTGATAAATGTGAAGTGATTCATTTTGGAAGTTCAAAGAATGCTGAATACAGGATTAAGGCAGGCTTCTTGGAAGTATGGAGGAACAGAGGGATCTTGGGAGCCATGTACATAGATCCCTCAAAGCTGCCATCCAGGTTGATAGGGTTGTTAAGAAGGCGTATGGTGTGTTGGCTTTCATTAATAGGGGGATTAAGTTTAAGATCCACGAGGTTTAGCTGCAACTTTATAAAACCCTGGTTAGACCACACATGGAATATTGTGTCCAGTTCTGGTCGTCTCATTATAGGAAGGATGGGGATTCTTTGGAGAGTGTGCAGAGATTTATCAGGATGCTGCCTGGACTGGAGAGCATGTCTTATGTAGAAAGTTTGAGGGAGCTAGGGCTTATATCACTGGAGAAAATAAGGAAGAGAGGTGACTTGATAGAGGTGTAGAAGGTGGTGAAAGGCATGGATAGAGTGGAGCCAGAGACTTTTCCCCAGGGCGGAAATGGCTGTCACGAGGGGACATCATTTTAAGGTGATTGGAAGAAGGTATAGGGGAGATGTCAGAGGTCGATTCCTGACACAGAGAGTGGTGGAATCAGAGTAATTAGGGACATTTAGGCAACTCTTGGACAGGCACATGGACAGCAGTACATTGAAGGGGTGGAGGTTATATTGATCTTAGATAAGGATAAATGGTTGGCACAATATCGTGAGCTGAAGGGCCTGGACTGTTGTAATGAACTCCAATTGGCTTTATTGGTTGGCCAATTGGAGTATGAGCTCCCTCAATGATAGCTCATTGAGGGGGCCCATATAATCACCTGTGTAGGCTTTGTGAGCCAGTCTTAAGTTGACTGGACTGCTAGCAGCACTGTTTGTAGCTGCTCCTGTAATATCGTTATTGTAAATAAATATTGGTGTGGTGATGGAACTCCTGCCTCCCGTGGATTACTACAACTGTGCTGTACTGTTCTATGTTCTATTTGGAGAAAGCGCTGCCTGCTCTAAGACCATAGTACACAGGAGCAGAATTAGGCCACTCGACCCATCGAATCTGCTCCGCCATTCAATTATGGCTGATATTTTATCATCCCCATTCTCCTGCCTTCTCTCCATAACCCCTGATCCCCTTATTAATCAAGAACCTATCTATCTAAAGGTTACACCTAAAAGACTGAGGTGTGGAAAACAGTTAAGTGCAATTTGCCTGCCAAGGTAATGGCTGCTGAGGGGAGCTGCAAAGGTGAGTAGCCATAGCCATTCCCCGGCATGTACCCGAACGGCACTAGAGGAGCTGCCCAGTGCTGGGTGTGTGGGGGGGGGGGGGGGGGGGGGGGACCCTCAGAGGGGGCAGGCTGGTCAGGGGTTGAACATCATAGGTCGGGGGTCACCCTAAGGCTGCGAGGGCATGGGGTTGAATCACTGCGAGGCCTCTATAGGCCATATATCAATTCCAATATTGTGTATATCAGGACAACTACAGCTGCTGCTGGTCTGTTCTGCCAAAAACTTCCAGGAGAGAACCCTCTTTGTGGCTCTGCTGAAGGTCACTTTAACAAGTAGCAAAATGAAAAAGCAGACTATTATCTTGATGGTCATAAATTAGGAGAGGGAAATGTGCAAGGAGACCTCGGTGTCCTCGTACATCAGTCAGTGAAGGTAAAGTAAGCGGTAAAGAAGGCAAACGGTATGCTGGTCTTCATTGCAACAGGATTTGAGTTCAGGAGCAGGGATGTCTTGCTGTAATCATACAGAGCCTTGGTCAGGCCATATGTGGAATATTGTGTGCAATGTCAGTCTCCTTTTCTGAGGAAGGATGTTCTTGCTCTAGAGGGAGTGCAACGAAGTTTACCAGACTGATCGCTGGCAGGACTTACATATGAGGAGATATTGAATTGGTTAGGATTGTATTCACTGGAGTTCAGAGGAATGAGGGGTACCTCATATTTAAGATTGTATGCATATTAAAGAAAATATACATCCAAATTAATCATGTTTTATTCATAACGTATTAATAACATTTACGTTACTATTAGGCAGGGAAAATGGTGGGTGTGTCCAGAACCAGGGGTCACAGTCTGAGAATACGGGGTAGACCATTTAAGATAGAGATGAGGAGAAATTTCTTCACAAAAGAGTGGTAAGCCTGTGGAACTCGTTACCACAGGAAGTAGCTGAGGGGAGGGGATTCTCCATTACCCTACAACGGAATCGCAAAACGCGATTGGGCAGAGAATCGGTCGTGAAGCCAAAATTACCGGGCACCGGACACACGCCAGAATGACATGCTCATGTGCGTCGACAGCAGCATCAATGAGTTCTACTCTGTACGTACAGTAAACGTTGTTCGCATATCATTAGCAGGCTTGATGGCGAGTTTCACTTGCGGTTTCAAAAATCGGGAAACAGGCAGCATGAGCAATGAGGGAGAGAGGAGGTAGGACATGCAGAGACATAACCGTGGGCTGTAAGACCTGCCACTGGGCTGGCTGGGGAGGGGGAACATCTGGCATGCTAGTAGGGGGAGGGGGAAGGGGGGCAACGGGGTGTGACCAGGGGATGGACCATAGGGTCTCGTAACCATCCAGGCATGGAACACCATTGCAGGGGCCACCCAGCCATCTTGCTGCAGACTCCACTGACTGCCCACTGTGGCCTGTGGTTGTGCAGAGTGACACCAGCCCACCACCCCACAGCCCAGCCTCCACGCCACCAACTCTCCAACCGGCCGCCGGCATGGCAGCACGCAGCCCACTCAAGGGCAACGCCCACAGTAGCCCCTGCAGGAGGGGCCACGGACGTCCGCATCCAACTCAACCAGGGCCTCAATACTCGCGGCCATGGAGCAGAAAGAGTGGATCACCGCCCTCTGGGACAGCACCACATCATACTTTAACTGTGCCACCACCTTCTGACTCTGTGCCACATCAGGAAGTGACTGCGCAATCTCCCTCTGGGTCTGTGCTCTGTGCCCAGTGCACGTGAAATTCCGCCACCCTCAGCCATGGCCTACTGTGACTGGATCACGTTGTAATGTTCAGATGGCCTTGATACATGGCTGCCTCTGATAAGGCAATCCCATCCTGGGCCTGCGTCACCACCCACCCACACAGAGTGCTCCAGGCCTTGGAAGTCCTGGCCTATGGTTGAAAACCTCACCCCAAGGCCTCCACAGCAGACACCACCCATGCAGTATTAGCCTGGGTGGCACGGATGGTCGGCACCACCTCCTAAAGGCAGATGGACGCCTCCAACTGCACCTGCAAGCACTGGATGGTTGCCGTCACCCCCTCATGTAGTTCCTGGATCGGAGACTGCATCTCCACTACAGATGGGACCACCCTTTCCAGAAGCCCAAAACCCTTCCGGATGGCAGCTAGACCCTGTCAGGCTTCCATCTGAACATGCGCTCCCTCAGGGTCTCCTACCTCCACCTGATGTACCTCAGCACATATGTGATTTGCACGAGATAGTGCCCCAGGAGCCTCTTCACTAACATGCCCAACTGAGGTGAGTGTCTCTGGGATGGTGGAGGGTGTTTGAGACAAATGTGACGGAAAGTCAGTATCTTCCCCGAACTGGTGCTCTGGTGGATCGAGGGCTCCCAGCGTTGTTCGTATCCTCTTCCTCCTTGCTGCTTTCATTCTAGGGCTGTGATTGTGCTGGGGTCGGGGGTGGGAGGGCACCTCATCACCAGGAGTTCCTGCAAGACACAAGAGAAGACGCATGACTTGATCGGGAGATGGGTTGGCAGGTGGTGGTGGAGTGGTGGTGTGGAGGTGCTGGTGGAAGGGAGTGGCGTGGGGGTGGTAGTGGAAGGGGGGGGGGAGGTGTGTTGCTGGTGGTAGTTTGTGCTGATGGGGAGGTGGTGTGTGTGAGTGGTGAGAGGGAATGGTGTGATGGGTGGTGGTGGGTGTTAGATTGGGGGTGGTGCCACACATACCATGGGGAACTGCAACTCAGCGGAGTCTCACTTGCTCGCCCGATACAAACCTCCGCCTCGGTGACTGCCCTCTCCCTGGGCCACTGATCAGGTCCAGTGCCCACTGCTCTGCTACAGTGAGGGGTCGCAGGTCCAGCATTTGTCTTCTGGCCTTCTCCCTCTCCCAGCAGTTGTGGGCCGTCTTCTCCTGCGGGTTGGGGGAAACAGACAGAAAATGCACAACGCGCAGTGTTAGACAGTCATATGCATGCAATATAGGGGGTGGGTAGCTGGTGGCCATTGTGGCCAGGGCATCCGGCAATAGCGGTCGGTATGTGTGCTGGCATGTGGTGCAGGGTGGGGGTTCAGTTGCCCTCGTGTTGGTGGTTGTAATTGAAAATATGGAAAGATGTGTCATTTGAAACATGGAAGTCTGGCAATATCTGGTCGGAGAGAAAAATGAGAGGATACAGGGAAATATCCCACAAAAGGTCAATACCAGCTGCAAAGAGCAGTATTATAAAATGCAGATTCTTTCTCTCAAGCAGGCTTAGCAAATACACAGGATTTGTGTATGAAGCTAAAAACAATGGCTCACACCTTCATTGAAAGTAACTATCTTAGGAAGCATCTGGAAAAGCATGGATGAAGATTTCAATTGAATTAAGTGACGAATGTTTAAAACAGGCAGGTCTTTCAAGTTATAACCAAGTGGATTTTAGCATACAGCTAAAAGCAATGTTTCACACCTTCATTGAAATTAACTCTCTTAGTACACAACTGGAAAGGAAAGGACTAGGTTCAGTTGAATTTGGTGTCAATTCTAAGTGTGAAATTTTGCTAATATCAGGTAAATTAAAGAAAATTGGAGACAACCTGTCTACGAAAAACTTAATTTAAAGTCAAAATCAAAGGCAAATTTATGAGCTGGGGACAATTGGAAAACAAAACTATTGAAATGACAGGAATTAAAAGTAACACCTCTTGAAACCAAAGCATTTTTGAATATCACAAAGGAACTTTGAACATCACAAAGGACAATGTAATCAGATCTGAGAGGTGAGGTTATGCCCAAAATGAATATTTAGTTGTATTAGAATGTTTAGATCAAAGATGCTTTTTACAATTAAAGTGAAATAAGCTAATTCACAATAAAGTTGTTAAAACTTAATAACTGTTCGAAAGAGAATATAAACCCGAAGAAATGGGACAGCCAGCAGAGCCAGCTCTCACAGCTCGGTACATGGGAAGGATAGGACACAGCAACCAAGCTCACCAGCGAATACATCTAAAGAAGAACAGATTTTAAAAAGAAGACTGATTGTCAAGTTGGGCCTGAAGGTCCCTTCAACCAACCAGAAGGATCCAGAAGCAAGATCTTTTCACCTTTCTGTAAAGAAAGTGATTGCAGCTTTTAAAAGAAAAAAATATAATAATAAAATAACTTAATTTAACCTGAAACAGTGGTTATTCCTAAATTCTACTTTACTTACTTAGCAATGCAGGACTCAGGAAATCGATGCTACTAAGTGGTAAGTAGATAAAATCTTCGGTGAAGATAGGGGTTATATTGGGGGGATAACTTGAAAATATAGTTTGACCTGAATAGCACCCACCGAAACCTGCATGAGTGAGAATCCCTGTTCACCATTTAGAATATCGGCCCTTTTTGGTATAGGGGGAATTCTAAGTATAGTGGTGAATTTTCAAAAACAGGGGAGGGGGTGGCAAGGAGGGTTATGGGTGTGTGGGTCGGGCGTTAGTGCCGGGGAACAGTGCAGGCTACTCACCCTAGCCGCCCTGAGGGCGTTGTGCAGTCTCTTCCTGGCAGTGTTGCCCACAGCGCTCACGACCTCGCCCACCTGCACCCAGGCCCGGTGAACAAAGGCAGATGGTAATCTTCTCCCCATCCCACGTTACACGGTGGCCCACCTCTCCTCCACTGCGTCCAGCAATGTCTCCAGTCCTGCATCGGTGAAACGGGATGTCGCTCTTATTGCTGCCACCTTGTTGGCTGGGATAATTGCGTGTGGGGAGTGGAATGCTTATGTGTGACTGCAGCTTGTCAGCCTCTCAAGTGTCAATCCCGACTCCGGAAAATCGCACACGGTTTTTGATTGGAATCGGTCGTGTTCCACATGGCGCCGAAGGTAACCCATTTACAGTTGATGAATTACTCCAGGAACGACACAAATTTTCCTGTTGTAGAACACCACCTATTCAATCTCGGCATCAACACTTAAGTTTCTGAAACAGAGGATCCACCGTGTATTTTTTCAAAAAGCAATTAGATATAATACTTGGGGTACTATATACTACAAGGGAATCAAACGATACTGGGGAAAGCAGGATTAGGTTATTGACTTGGATGATCAGCCATGATCATAATGAATGACAGAGCAGGCTCAAAGGGCTGTGTGGCCTCCTCCTGCTCCTATTTTCTTAGCTTCTATGTCATTCACTTTGACTGTGAACAGCCTCTACCTTCACATCTGAAGGCTATTGCTAATGAGTAATTAGCCTTGTTAGTTATGAGAGCATTTCACAGCTGCAGGTTGTGTTTGCTGCTTGCTCCTGCTGGTGGATTCAAATGCCTGGAGGTTGCAGTTGCTATTTCCTTCCTTTTCTGTAGCCAGAAAGAAGGACAATTTGTTTTACCTGGGTCCTGGAACACTGGGCTCAGGGGGATGTAGGAGTCGGGACCTGGTGCATAACATTGATCCAGTTGAGCTCCCTGATGACGTTGAAGAAATGCTTTCTCAAATTGCTGATGCTTTTGATGCTGGTGTGGTGAGTGCTGCATGTAACTGGATTGGCACAGCGGGTTAAACAAGATGGAAGCCAAGGATGTTCAACTGCACCTTGAACGTCAGTCAAGTAGATGGATGCCAGGATGAGGTTCCGGTGAGATCAGTGATTAACACTGCTGCCTCACAGCTCAGGGACCCAGGTTCAATGCCGGCCTCGGATGGCTGTGTGTGAAGTTTGCATTTTCTCCCCGTGTCTCCGGGGGTTTCCTCCGGGTGCTCCAGTTTCCTCCCACAATCTAAAGATGTGCAGGTTAGGTGGATTGGCTGTACTAAATTGCCCCTTAAGTGTCCAAAAAAGGTTTGGTGGGATCACTGGGTTACGGGGAAAGGGTGGAGGCGTGGCTTAAATAGAGTACTCTTTCCAAGGGCCGGTGCAGACTCGATGGGCCGAATGGCCTCCTTCTGCACTGTAAATTCTATGTATGTATGTGTGGGAGGGCCTGTACAGGCTGCGGTTACCTGGAAGGAGAATTGCATTGATACGTGAACAAGTAACACATTGATTGTTAGATCATTTTTACGACAAAGTTCTGTGCCTTATCCTCCGTTTCTGTTGAGGAATCTACGAGATTGATACCCTGTGTGTAATAATCCACAGGAGTCCCGTCACCACACCAATATTTATTGCCAATAACTATATACAACAGTGTTGCTAGCATTCCAGTCAACTTAAGACTGGATCACAAAGCCTACACAGGTGCTTATATGGGCCCCCTCAATGAGCTATCATTGAGGGAGCTCATACTCTAATTGGCCAACCAATAATGCTAATTGGAGGTCATTACACTGTGTTTGTTTTTTTTATTGATAATGAGCTGATATAGCTTTGTATTGGTACCAATATGGAACGGTGACGTTTCCTTGTTTTTTCAGGGTTAGTGTGATTAGTGGTTTGCAAAGTGGACTTCTGAATCTCTGTTACTATTGACCATTTAATAAACAAAATATTCTCAAGTGCATTCCCATGGCTGCACACACCATGTCTCAGACGACTGTTATTGCCTCCAATCAAACTGTGACACATTCCGGCGCCTGTTCAGGGAGGCTGTTACGGGAATTGAACTGTGCTGCTGGCCTGCCTTGGTCTGCTTTCAAAGCCAGCGATTTAGCCCTGTGCTAAACAGCCCCTAACACGACAAGAGGTACCGCTGAGGCCCTAGCTAGTGGTGCAGGACGTCGGAGAACAATACGGTGACCCTGTATAACAAGGCCCACGTTTCATAGAATCATAGAATTTACAGTGCTAAAAGAGGCCATCCAGCCCATCGAGTCTGCACCGGCTCTTGGAAAGAGCACACTACTTAAGCCCACCATATCCCCATAACCCAGTTGCCCCACTTAACCTTTTTTGGATACTAAGGGCAATTTAGCATGGCCAATCCAACTAACCTGCACATCTTTGGACTGTGGGAGGAAACCGGAGGAAACCCATGCATGTTGCCATCCATGCTGTCATTGAGTGATGCATCAGACAGCTAAAAATGTGGTTCCGATGCCTGGACCTTCCAATGCCTGGGTCTCTTGCTTTGTGGTGGTCTGCTGTGCCCTCCACAATCTGGCACAGGAGTGGGGCGATGTGCTGGAGGAGGGATATGCTGCCTCATCTGAGGAGGATCTGGATCAGATGGGGATGGAGGACGAATCTATGGAGGACCGGCAGGAGCAGCTGGAGGAAGGAGAACAGGTGCTGGAGAGGATCCGGCATGCCTGGAAGGCCAGGGTGGCCCTCATCCTCATCCCCTTCTTGTAGGACGAGGCTTTGTCCATCCGTCTGTTCGC
This sequence comes from Scyliorhinus canicula, assembly GCF_902713615.1. Lineage (NCBI taxonomy): Eukaryota > Metazoa > Chordata > Chondrichthyes > Carcharhiniformes > Scyliorhinidae > Scyliorhinus > Scyliorhinus canicula. The sequence continues at coordinate 7,765,590 of NC_052151.1, read as the reverse complement.
CCCTTATCCCCCCAACACCCCACAATCATACCCTCCCCGTTGTCCATTCACACCGCCATCCCCTCCCTCCTACCCATTTCCCCTCATTCCCCAATCCTCCCCGTCCCCGACTACGCTGTTCCATTCTCCACGGGTCTGTGTAACATTAGTGATGGGCCTTTGTTGGCACTATCAGCGGGTCAATGTACAAGGAAGGAGAGTGATGGTGACCTGCTTTGAGGTACATTCTGGTGCTCCACAGTCTATGCCAAATGTCTGACTTCTGTCTTTCTGCTGACAGCGCACTCACACCCATCACCTGCATGGTGTCTGCATCGGGGACTCTTGCTGTCGGACCATTGTGCCTGGGGAGAAGTGGTTGGGAGGAGCAGAGGGCAACTTGGGTGAGGATGCAGGTTGGCACATTGTGAAGATTAATGTATCCGGTGTAACATGTTTTAACAGTGAGCATTCAAAACCCCCATTGTCTCCAGCTATGAACAATGTTCCCACCCTCCTGCAGTGCCCCCCAGTGCCCACTCAGTGATTCTCAATCTTCGGTGCTCTGCCGTTGCGTCGAGGTGTGTCCCCTGGGTGTACATCAGAGGTGGAGGCCTTTTGCTGGGGGAGTGCTGCAGACAGGGGGTCTTGGCCAACTTACCGGTGTCACTGGACCCTGTTATGCCCGCTGACTTTAAGACGCGCTACTGTCAGGAGGGGGAATTCGTTTGAGGTGGTGAATGCTGTTGTCTCTCTAGAGGCAGACACCGAGTCGGCCTCCAGCACTTCCTCCTCCCGGAAGGAGAAGAGGGGCACCTGGAGTGTGGTCCAGAGGCCTCTGCGCCATCTCGCTCTGCAGGTCCTGGCGCCTCTCTGCTGTGTGCACGATTTCATAATATACACACCAGTACATCATGGTGCAGACACACACTGATTGACACACAGCAAGACCAATCAACACACACAATACCGCAGCCAATCACCAGTTAGAGCACACTCACTAGAAAGACAGAGGGCAATAGTTTTCCCGCTCATTCGGGATGCAGCCTCTAAGAAGGACAGAGTTCACAGCTTGTAGCACAGATCTTTACCATGCGCTGAGAGTATAGACTGGTTAGGATAGGCATAGGTCTTCAGTTTAATCTAACATAGTGTCGACCCACAGTGAAAGTATGTTCAACAGTTTCTAACTTAATAAAATAGAGTTGTACTATTTCAAGTGTTGGTAGCGTGTATGTGTTACTGCTGAGGTAAACGCAGTCTCCACAGATCCAAAGTACCCAACACATCATGGTATCAGTATGTGATGTTAGAACTCATTAGACCTACCTGCAAGTGATCTGCCTTTGACCAGCGTACAGCCATCCTGCAAAATGGACAACGCCTGCCCTCCACCACCACTCCACATCACCGGTAACCTAGGGGGCAACTGGAAGATCTTCAAACAATGCTTCCAGCTTTACCTTGAAGCCACAGACCTGGAAGCTGCTTCAGACGGTAGCATGGTGGTTAGCATAAATGCTTCACAGTTTCAGGGTCCCAGGTTCGATTCCCGGCTGGGTCACTGTCTGTGCGGAGTCTGCACGTCCTCCCCGTGTGTGCGTGGGTTTCCTCCGGGTGCTCCGGTTTCCTCCCACAGTCCAAAGATGTGCGGGTTAGGTGGATTGGCCAGGCTAAATTGCCCGTAGTGTTCTAAAAAGTAAGGGGGGGGGGGGGTTGTTGGGTTACGGGTATAGGGTGGATACGTGGGTTTGAGTAGGGTGATCATGGCTCGGCACAACATCGAGGGCCGAAGGGCCTGTTCTGTGCTGTACTGTTCTATAAGATCGCTCTCTTCCTCTCCACGGCCGGGGACCACGCCATCCACGTCTTCAACTCTCTTACCTTTGCTGATGGTGAAGACAAATCAAAATTTAAGACGGTCCTCCTCAAATTTGACAGTCACTGCGACATCGAGGTAAATGAAAGTTTTGAGTGCTATGTCTTCCAACAGCGTTTCCAGGGTAAGGATGAACCTTTCGAATCCTTTCTCACCCACCTCCGCAGCCTTGCGCAGTCCAGTAATTACGGGTCCAACTCTGACTCCATGATACACGACCAGATCGTTTTCGGTGTTCAGTCGGACCCCCGACGCCAGCAGCTCCTCAAGGTTAAGCAGCTCACCCTAGCGATTGCCATCGACACCACTAATTCATACATCCAAGCGGCTGAAACGGCGCGGCAAGGTCCCCACGAGACAGAACGGGTACAAGCAATCAAGCAATTCCAGGGCCTCAGCCTGGATGAGGGCGGCCATTTCGCACGCTTTTTACGGCCTCCCGCGCATGCGCGCACTGAACGGGGGAACGGCGACGCCGATGATCGCACTGCGCAGGCGCGCACCACGTACGACCACACCACACGTGCGCTGTGGCGCAATGAGCGTACTGACGCTACAACGTGCGGCAACTGTGGCTCCGCCCACTTAAAGCGGCAATGTCCTGCAAAATCCCGACGCTGCCTACAATGTGGCAAACTTGGCCACTATGCTGCTTTATGCAGGTCTGCTCAGCCTGCCAACTCTCGTCGCTCCAAATAGCTACGCATGGATGTCCGCACCATCCAACCCACGGTCACCGAACCCGATTCTGACCTGCTGCCTGACATTGACACCAAGGACCCAAAGGCACCTTTTCGAGTCGGTATCATTACCAAACACAGGGTGCCCCCGAAGCAAAAAGACCAGCCTCTACCAGTATATAGCATTGATCCAGACGATGAGTGGTGCGCCACCCTCACGGTCAACCGATCCCGAATCCGATTCAGCCTGGACACCGGCGCCTCCGTCAATCTCATTGCGCGGTCTGACCTCCAAAGCCTCCTTGTCAAGCCAACTATCCTGCCATCAGCCTGCCAGCTGTTAGATCATAATGGCAATGCTATTGCTGCCAGTGGCTCATGCCAACTTGAAGTGGCGCACAGGTTACTTAAAGCCATCCTTTCCTTTGAAATAGTGGGATCCTCTAAGGCCTCCCTGTTTGGTGCGCAGGCATGCTAGCTGTTGAACCTGGTCCAGCAGGTTCACTCCCTCTCTCCTGCTGACAAGTCTGCCTCTCAGGACACTGATTTTAGGGCGCAACGCGGCACCATTATTAACCAATAGCACAATGTTTTCGAGGGCATGGGCACACTCCCATACACCTAATGAGATCTTATTGAAACCGAATGCCACGCCTGTGGTGCACACACCTCGCAGGGTCCCAGCACCCCTCAAGGACCGCCTCAAGCAGCAGCTGCAGGACCTCCAGGAGTGATTTCCAGAGTCATGGAACCGACTGACTGGGTCAGCTCCATGGTATGTGTAAAAAAACCTTCCAGCGAACTGAGAATATGCATTGATCCCAAGGACCTCAACTGCAATAGAGAGCACTATCCCATTCCCAAGCGCGAAGAGCTCACCTGTGAGATGGCACGCGCCAAGTTCTTTACCAAGCTAGACACCTCAAAGGGATTCTGGCAGATCCAGCTTGACGAATCCAGCAGGAAGCTCTGTCCGTTTAATATCCCCTTTTGAAGATATTGCGACAACAGGATGCCGTTTGGGATCATCTCTGCATCAGAAGTGTTCCATAGGATTATGGAACAGATGATGGAAGGTATTGAAGGCGTTCGCGTCTATGACATAATCATCTGGCCCACCACCCCACAGGAGCACGTTAATCGCCTCCAACGCATCTTCAGACAGATACATGAGCATGGCCTCCGCCTCAACAGGGCCAAATGCTCCTTTGGTCAACCAGAATTCGTCGCCCACCTCAGAGACTAAATTTATGAACTTTTCGAATTGATGGACTCTCTGAATTGTTTTGTTGCTTTGTTTGATCACTTCACTGGTTTGTATATAATGTTGCTCTCGTTACTATTTTCTTGCATACTGTTCATCTGCACTAGACACCTTCCCATGTAAATAGCTTAGTTTTTATGTATATATTCTTGTAAATATGCCTTCACACTCCACACATGGGGAAAAACTCTCCCACCCCCTGATGTCCGGAAACCCGTCACCTGACTGGGTCCTTTCCCGACTATTACGGGTCAACTTCTTCTCCGGTGACAGAGAGAGGGAATTGTTTGCTGAATGCTTGATGCATCAGGGAGGTCTATGGCAGGTAACATGTGTGAGCCTGTGCATTGAGGGGTTGTGCTGGTGGGTGTCAGGGTGTGCTGGGGAAAAAGCGCAGTGATATGCTGTGGAGGTGAGAGCAGCTCTCCCTTGTTGGCGGGTAACTACCGGGTGCGTTTCAGGCGTATCAGCTGGTTCCACCGTGAAGCTTGTGGGGGATCATTAACGGCAGTAATTGTTGTTAAATAGGGGTCATGTTCCCTATTTGCGCCCGAAATTACACTTCAAACTATTTCCATCAAATTGCGCCCTGAATCCGTCGGTGAGACCGGCTGCTCAGAGACCGGGGGTGCCATTTTAAAAGGATGCTCCGATCTCTAACTGCACTACTGCACTTCAGGGTCCCCCACATCCCCCACCCATGGGCAATTTAGGCATGGGCTTTATTCTCCACCCCCCATTCTAAGGGAGGACATCCCACTCGAGGATCATTGAGGCGCTCCCCTTTTCGACCCCCCCCCCCTTTCAGGAGCCCACCATCCAACATTTCTAAGACCCCTTAATACTGCCCTCCACAACCTCCCAACTCTTTGTACTCCCCCTCACCCCCCTTTCACGGATATGACCTACCCCCTCAGGCCCCAGTCCTTGGCAGTGCCAACCTGGTACCCCGTGCCAGCCTGGTAGTGCCACCTGGGCACCCTGGAAGTGCCAGGGTGTTACTGCCAGCATGCATGGGTGACAGTGCAAAGGTGCCAGGATGGCAGTGACAAAGGGCGGGATTCTCCGACCCCCCCCGCCGGGTAGGAGAATCACTGGGGGTCAGCGTGAATCCCGGCATCGCCGTCCTCCCAATTCTCCCACCCCGCAAACACTGGCCCGGTGTGAGTCGCACCGCTGGCCTGGGAGAATGACGGGGTACGGCGCGACTCAATGGGCGCAGGGCGGCCCGAATTCTCCGGCCCGCGATGGGCTGAAGTCTGTTGCCGGTCCTGCCGGCGTAAATCAGAGTAGGTCATTTACCGGCGAGACCTGGCGGCGCGGGCGGGTTCCGGGGTTCCTGGGGAGTCGTGGGGTATCTGGCCCCGAGAGATGCCCCCACGGTGGCCTGGCCCGAGGTCGGGGCCCACGGGTCCGCGGGTGGGCCTGTGCCATGGGGGCACTCTATTGTTCCACACCGGAGGCCATGGTCCTCCACCATTCCCGGTGAGGAAGCGATTCCCTCTGCGCATGCGCGGGGATGATGCCAGCAGGCGCTGGCGCTCCCGCGCATGTGCCAACACACGCCGGCCGGCGGAGTCCCTTCGGCGCCGGTGGCGCCAAGCACCTTCCGTGCTGGCCAGCGGGGCGCCAACCACTCTGGGGCGGGCATAGCCCCTGAAAGATTCCGCACCTTTGGGGTGGCCCGACGCCAGATTACTTCATGTCATTCCGTCCCGCCAGGACACCCCCGCCCCGTTGGGTATGGGAGAATACCACCCAAGGTGCCTGCATGCCTGAGAGAGTGCCAGGGTGCCACCCTGCCCTGTCCCCGATCAATGGCCTGGGAGACCTCCCGAGGTGCTGTTACAACTGGTCCACATTGGTATGGACCAGTACTGTACAGGTCATCGCGCGGTCTCCCAGGTGGGGTTGGTGAATCCCGGGCCCCAACGAGAGTGAGATCCAGGTCACGATGTCTCGCGAGATTCAACATTTCTTCTTTGAGCATCACAAATCTCGTGAGAGGCCTCTCGCAAGATTCAACGGCCTTGTTCCGACACCAAATCAAGCGCGTTGAGGCCATTGACACATGTCCATGGTTGCAGGAGGACATGGTTGGGACATAGATATTAAAGGGTACAGAATATTAAGGAAGGACGGGAAGTAAGCATAAGGTGGAGGGGTGCCTCTGTAAGTTAATGGTGGTATTATCATAATATAGAGGGACAACGTAAACCCAGCATCCAGAACCCAGGATGTGGAAACAGTTTGAGTGGAGATGAATAATAGCAAAGGCAAGAAGTTACTTGTGCAAGTTGTTTACATACCTCACAATGGTTATTACATGGTGGGGTGGAACATAATGGAAGAAATAATTGGAGATTTTCAGAAAGACACAGCAATAATCATGTGAGATTTAATCTGCATTAAGAAATGCAAAGTCAGATTAGCAAATGTAGCCTAGATAAGGACTTCACAGAATGTTTCCAGGGTCGATTCTTCAAACAGCATGCTTTAGAGTCAACCAGAGAACAGGGTAAACTTGACCTGATATTGTGCAGCAAGGTGAACGTAATTAATAATCAAATCGTTAAAGCTTCCCCAGGTAGCAACGGTTATAATATAGTTGAATTTTATATCCTGTTTGAGGGAGAGCGGAGTCCAACAAGTAAGAAAATATCCAAGGGCTGGACACTCCATCCATAATTAACTAGAAAGGTTTGAGGTAGTAACAAACTTAAAGACAAAGTATATAAAAATGCAAAGACAGGTGGCCAGTCAGAAGATTGGACAAAATAGAAGGAGCAACCAAGGATGAAGTTAGGAAGAGTTTTTATAAATGTCTACAAAAGAAAAGTTAATAGGGTGACCGTTGGTCCTATGGAAAGAAAATTGATCATGGAAAACAAAGATGGATGATGAGTTAAATGAACATATATTTCACATTAGTCTTCACTATCGAGGATGCAAGGCACATCTGAGAAACATCTATATACCAGGAAATGGAATGTAGAGAAGTGATACTGAGTTAATTGTTGGAGATGCGAGTTGACAAGAGCCCAGATCCTGATGGAATTCATCCTAAAGTCTGAAAAGAAATGGCGATTGAGATAGATAAGGTATTCAATACAAAGAATACAAAGAACAGTACAGTACAGGAACAGGCCCTTCAGCCCTCCAAGTTTACGTCAATCATGATGCCTGTCTAAACTAAAGTCTTCTGCACTGCCGAGGTCCGTATCCATCTATTCCCATCCTATTCATGTATATGTCAAAATGCTTCTTAAATATCACTCTTGTATCTGCTTCCACCAATGCCCTGGCAGCGCATTCCAGGCACTCACCACCCTCTGTGCAAAAACTTGCCTCGCGCAACTCCTCTAAATTTTGCCCCTCAAACCTTAAATCTATGCCCCCTAGTAATTGACTTTTCCATCCCGAATAAAAGCCTGACTATCCACTCTATCCATGCCACTCATAATTTTGTAAACCTCTATCAGGTCGCTCCTGAACGTCTGTCGTTCCAGTAAAAATATCCAACCTCTCCACACAGCTAATATCCTCCAGACCAGGCAACATCCTGTTAAATCTCTTGTGTACCCTCTCCAAAGTCTCCATGTCCATCTGGTGGTATGGCGACCAGAATTGTACGCAATATTCCAAGTGTGGCCGAACTAATGTTCTGTACATCTACAGCATAACTTTTTAAAATAAATTTAGAGTACCCAATTCATTTTTTCCAATTAAGGGGCAATTTAGCGTGGCCAATCCACTTACTCTACACATCTTTGGGTTGTGGGGGCAAAACCCACGCAGACACGGGGAGAATGTGCAAACTCCACACGGTCAGTGACCCTGAGCCGGGATCGAACCTGGGACCTCGACACCATGAGGTTGCAGGGCTAACTCACTGCGCCACCGTGCTGCCCTATCTGCAGCATAACTTGCCAAGTTTTATACTCAATGCCCCGACCGATGAAGGCAAGCGTGCCATATGCCTTCTTGACTATCTTATCCACCTGCGTTGCCACTTTCAGTGATTGGTGGTCCAGATCTCTCTGCCTGTCAATACTCCTCAGCGTTCTACCATTTATTGTATAATTCCTACCTGCATTATCATCTCTTTGGGCGGTGCTAAAGGCTTGTTGCAGGGTTCTGCGGAGGTTACTTTCAGCTACTGGTTGAATTTCAGGCATTGTGCTGTCATTCCAGGTGAAAGAATCTTGTTTTACGGCTTTAAATTTTTTTTTTGTGTTTTGGGATCTTTCCCCTTTAAGTGGGCGTTTGCGCATGCTCATATCGCTGTTCCTGTACTGTGGCCTTTTTCGCAATTGCGCATGCGCGGCTTCTCAGGTCAGGTGGATTGGCCATGCTAAATTGCCCCTGAATTGGAAAAAAAATTCTAAATTTGTAAAAAAAAAATCTTCACCACTGTAATTGAAAATATGGAAAGATGTGTCATTTGAAACATGGAAGTCTGGCAATATCTGGTCTGAGAGAAACATGAGAGGATCCAGGGAAAGATCCCACGAAGGGTTAACAGCAACTGCAAAGAGCAGGATTATAAAATGCAGATTCCTTCTCCCAAACAAACACAGGATTTTTGGATGAAGCTAAAAACAATGGTTCACACCTTTATTTAAATTAACTATCTTAGTAAGCATCTGGAAAAGCATGGATGAGGATTTCAGTTGAGCTAAGTGATAAATGTAAACCTTTCAAGTTATAACCAAGTGGATTTTTAGCATTACGATAAAAGCAATGTTTCACACTTTCATTGAAATTAACTCTCTTAGTAGGCAGCTGGAAAGGAAAGGATTAGGTTCAGTTGAATTTGGTGACAATTCTAGGTGTGAAATTCTGTTTACACCAGGTAAATTAAAGGAAATTGGAGACTATCAGTCTACGAGAAACATAATTTAAAGCCAAAATCAAAGTCAAAATTATGAGCTGAGGACACAATTTGAGATTAAAACTATAGAAATGACAGGAATTAAAAGTAACACTTCTTGAAACCAAAGCATTTTTGAATATAACAAAGGAACTTTGAACATCACAAAGGAAACAAAGTAATCAGAGACCTGAGAGGTGAGGTCATGTCAAAATGAATACTTAGTCGTGTTAGAAAAATTTAGATTAAAGGTACCTTTTAAGTCATAAAAACTTAATAACTGTTAGAAAGAGAATATAAACGCAGAGACCAGAGCAGGAACGACCAGAACTCAGAGAGAAGCAGGGAAGGAACAAGAGAAGCAAGCAGAGTCAGCTTACAGTCAGCTCGGACATGGGAATGATAAGACATAGCAGCCGAGCTAAAACAGCTAATACATCTAAGGAAGACTAGAATTTAAAAAGGAGGCAGAGTCAGCTCAGAGACCGCCAGCAGAGCCAGCTCTCATTGCTCAGTACATGCGATCGACAAGACATAGCAACTGAGCTAACCAGCGAATACATCTAAAGAAGACCAGACTTTAAAGACTGATTGTCAAGGTGGGCCTGAAGGTCCCTTCAACCAACCAGAAGGATCCAGAAGTAAGATCTTTTCAAATTTCTGTAAAGAAAGTGATTGCAGCTTTTAAAAGAAAAAATATATTAATAAAATAACTTAATTTAGCCTGAAACAGTGGTTATTCCTAAGTCTACTTTACTTACTTAGCGGGATCCAGGATCAATGCTACTAAGTGGTAAGTAGATGAAATTTTCGGTGAAGGTATGGGTTATACCGGGAGATAACTTGAAAATATAGTTTGACCTGAATAGCACACACCGAGCATGCATCGGAGTCAGGGAGTGAGAATCCCTGTTCACCATTCAGAATATCGACCTTTTTTGGTATAGGGGGAGTTCTAAGAATAGTGGTGAGTTTTCAACAACACCACCTGCTCACCTCCCTGCTCACCCACACACTTGTCTATGTCTCTGATCCTGCCCTCCCCTTACACATCCAGAAGCAGCAGTCTCTCCAAAGGGATGTACCTCGGCCACCTGGGGAACTCTTTCCAAACTATCCATGCAAAATCCCTTACCTGCAGGTACCTAAACTCACTTCCTTTCTGGAGCTCTACCCTCTCCTTCAGTTCCTCCATGCTAGAAAACCCTTCTTCCAGGTTCAGATCCCTCACCTCAACCAGCCACACTTCTCTCAACTTCATGTACATGCCATCTATCCATCCCGGATCAAAACCGGGATTTCCGCAGAATAGTGTTAACACTGACATCCCCTCTATCCTAAAGTGCCTCCTCAGCTGGTTCCAGACCTTTACCATGGACTGCACCACCTGGCTCTGAGTATTTCCTTGGCACCATTGGCAATGCTGCCGTCACCATAACCCTCAAGCTGGACCCCCTACAGGATTCTTCCTCCATCCTAACCCATTCTGCCCCTTCTCCTTCCCATCACCGCCTCAACTTCTTCACATTCGCCGCCCAGTAATAATGTAGCAGGTTCGGCAACACCAACCATCCCTTCTGCCTCTGTCTTTGTAACAGTGTCTTGTTAATCCTTGTAAGAAGTCTTACAACACCAGGTTAAAGTCCAACAGGTTTGTTTCAAACACGAGCTTTCGGAGCACGGCTCCTTCTTCAGGTGAAGAAGGAGCCGTGCTCCGAAAGCTCGTGTTTGAAACAAACCTGTTGGACTTTAACCTGGTGTTGTAAGACTTCTTACTGTGCTCACCCCAGTCCAACGCCGGCATCTCCACATCATTGTTAATCCTTGACACCTTCCCTGCCCACACAAAGTCTGAGATAATCATATCCAGTTTTCAAAAAAAGGACTTTGGTACAAAGATCAGAAGTGTCTGGAATATGAACAGGAACCTTGGCAGAATGTTCATCTTCACCACTTGGACCCTCCAAGCGTGTCCCACCTCTTCAGATCCGCCCTAAAAATACTCCTCCAGTTTTGTTAAATTTAATTTATGTAGCGCCACCCATTCCCTTGCTACCTGAATCCCCAGGTTCTAAACCTGTCTCATGCCACCTTAAATGGCATCCCCGCTTGATTGGCTCGCCAACCCAACTCGTTCACCGGGAACACTTTGTTTCTCCCTACTTTTAACTTATATGTTGAGAACGTCCTAAACCTCCCCAACAGGCTCATGATCCTCTCCATGCTCTCCAGCAGGTTTGAAACATACAATAAATAGTAGATCGTCCGCGTATAGCCACCCGATGCTCCCTTTGTCCTCTCGCCACTCTGCTGATTCCTTAAGGGCCATTGCCAGAGACCATCTGTGAGATGTGGCAGATTTGTGATGCTTCCCGCGTTCCAGTCAACTACGCATGCAGTAAGTGTAACCAACCACAGCTCCTGGTTCGGTTGGAGCAGCAGTTAGGTGCACTTGGGAGTATACAGGTGGCGGAAAGCGTCATAGATAGGAGTTATAGAGACATGGTCACACCCAAGGTGCAGGCAGACAGATGGGTGACTGCGAGAAAGGGCAGGCAGTCAGCACAGGAATCCCCTGTGGCTGTCCCCCTCTCTAACAGTATACCGTTTTGGATACTGTTGAGGGGGATAGCCGATCAAGGGAAAACAACAGCAGCCAGAACAGCGGCACCACAACTGGCTCTGTTGCTCAGCAGGGGAGGGCATGAGAGCGATAGTTATAGGGGACTCTACTGTAAGGGGTACAGATAGGCCCTTCTATGGACGTGACAGGACTCCAGGATGGTATGATGCCTCACTGGTGCCAGGGTCAAGGATGTCTCTGAACAAACACAGGACATCCTGAAGGAGGAAGGTGAGCAGCCAAAGATCGTAGTACACATAGGTGCTAACGACATAGGCAGGAACAGTGATGAGGTCCTGCAGAAGGAGTTCAGGGAGCTAGGCAGTAAGCTAAAAAGCAGGACCTCTAGGGTTGTAATCTCAGGATTACTCCCTGTGCCACGTGCCAGTGAGACTAAAAATAAGAGGAAGAAGAAAGCTTACGTAAGGTTGAGGAAGCAAAATTGGAGTCTATGAGTAAAGGGGAAAACCCTCCACTGGTTGGAGTCATACCTAGCACAAAAGAAGATGGGAGTTGGAAGTCAATCAGCTGAGTTTTAGGACATCCCCAAAGACCTAGTGTCCTAAGCCCAACCATCTTCAGCTGCTTCATTTATGACCTTCCATCATAAGGTCAGAGGCCCGGCGGTCGCACGTGGCGTTGGGGATGGGGATGGAGAAGTTCGCGGGCCGCATGGGGCCCTCGGAGAGAGACGGGGCGGTGTCACGCAATCCCTGCTCGGGACCGCAGCGACCGCCTTGGCCTGGCAAACCGACAGGAAATGGCCCTTCTTACCGCAGCCCTTGCACGTTGCCGATAGGGTTGGGCAACGCTGTCGGGGGTGTTTTGCCTGTCCACAAAAATAGCAACAGGGCCCAGCGGGGTTTCCAGGGCGTCTTGCAGCGCAGGCCTGAGGCGATTCAGAGTCCGTAGGGGAAGGGGAAGCTGAATTCCACGCTGCCCAGGGGGCCGCCGCGGGGTCGGGGGAGTATGAACGGGCGTTTCTGTATGCAACATCTAGAGAGTTCGCGAGGGCCCGTGCCTCCCTGAGGCCCAAAATTTCCTTCTCTAACAGTCTCTGGCGGATTTTGTGGGGACTGCATACCCGCAACAAAGACGTCTCGGATTAACAGTTCGGTGTGCTCACTAGCCGAAACTTGCGGGCAGCTGCAGTTCCTCCCCAGTACAATGAGCCCACGGTACAAATCGTCTAACGACTCACCAGGGATCTGCTGCCTCGCAGCCAGTAAGTGCCGAGCATAAACATGATTCACCGGTCGGATGAAGTGTCCTTTAAGCAGTTCCATGACGGAGTCGTAGTCGGACGTGTCCTCGATGAGCGTGTAGATGGTGGTGCCGACGCACGAGTCGACGATGTGCAGCTTCTGCTCCCTCATCGGTACGTTTACCGCCGTGCTGAGGTAGCTATTAAAACAAGCTAGCGAATGCTTGAATGTAGCTGCTGCGTTAGCTGCGTGGGGGCTGAGTCGTAGACACTCCGGCTTCATGCGGAGTTCCATCCTTTAAAATCTTGTTGTTTAAATTGATGCGCGATCAATAATTACTGAAACGAGGATGTAGTCCGGTTTGAAGGCTTTAATCAACAAGATGTTTCCCCAACAGCTCGAGTACAGAAAGAGGCCGGCTGCTGGGACACACGGGTTCTTATAGCCCACCTCACTGGGCGGAGCTACCTTACGTTCCGACCAATGAAATGCAAACACCTGGGCCAATGAGCAGCGAGCCTTCTCCACCAATGGTAGCTCACACTCCCAGGTACTGTAATACCTCTAGTCATACTACCATAGGGAGGCGGAGGTAATCAACTCTCCGACCAGGCTGATCACATGGAATGTGAGGGGCCTGAATGGACCAGTCAGGAGGGCCCGCGTGTTCTCTCACTCAAAGGGGCTAAAGGCAGACGTAGCCATGCTACAAGAAACGCATCTGAAGCTCGCTGATCAAACTAGGCTGAGGAAGGAATGGGTGGGGCAGGTCTTTCACTCGGGGCTGGATGCAAAGACCAGGGGGTCGCAATCTTGGTGAGCAAACGGGTGGCATTTGAGGCGGGGGTATTGTGGTGGATAAAGGGGGTAGATATATTATGGTGAGTGGCAGGTTGCAGGTGGCCCGGGTGGTGCTAGTGAACGTGTAGGCCCCGAAATGGGACAATGCAGGTTTTATGTAGCGAATGTTGAGTAAAATCCCGGACCTGGAGTCATGCAGTCTGGTAATGAGGGGGGGACTTTAACACAGTCTTGGACCCGGCACTGGACCGGTCTCGGTCTAGATCAGGTAAGAGGCCGGCAGCGGCCAGGGTCCTGAGGGGGCTCATGGACCAGATGGAGGGAGTGGACCCATGGAGATTCGCTCGGCCAAGGGCGAAGGAGTTTTCTTTCCTCTCCCACGTCCACAAAGTGTACTCGTGAATGGATTTTTTTTTGTGGTGAGCAGGGCGCTAATCCCGAGAGTGGAGGAGTAGAGTACTCAGCCATTGCGGTCTAGGACCATGCTCCGTACTGGGAGGAGTTGAGGCTGGGGGTGGAGAGAGGCCAACGCCCTCTATGGAGACTGGACGTAGGACTATTGGCAGATGAGGAGGTCTGTGGGTGGATTAGGAGGAGTATCGAAAACTATGTGGCGATCAATGATACAGGGGAGGTTTCAGTGAGTATGGTCTGGGAGGTGCTGAAGGCAGTTATCAAGGGGGAGCTCATTTTTATCAGGTCCCACAGAGAGAAGAGGGATAGAATGGAGAGGGAGAGGTTGGTGGGGGAGATACTCAGGATAACCGGAGGTATGCGGAGTCCCCCGAGGAGGGGCTGCTAAAGGAGCGCCGGAGCCTGCAGGCGGAATTTGACTTGGTTACCACAGGGAAAGCAGAGGCTCAGTTGAGGAAGTTACAAGGAGTGGTGTACGAGGATGGGGAGAAGGCAAGTAGGATTCTGGCGCACCAACTACGGAACAGAGAGGCGGCCAGGGAAATTGGGGGAATTAGGGACAGGGGTGGTAACACAGTCCTGCGCTCGGAAAGGATCAATGAGGTCTTCAAGGATTTCTCTGATAAATTGTATGAGTCAGAACCCCCGGAGGGGAGGGGAGAGATGAAGCAATTCTTGGACCAACTGAGGTTTCCGAAGGTGGAGGAAGAGCTAGTGGAGGGATTAGGGGCCCTGATTGAGTTGGAGGAGTTGATTAAAGATTTGGAGGGTATGCAGTCGGGCAAAGCCCCGGGACCGGACAGATATCCTGCAGAATTCTATCGGAAATTCTCAGAGCTGTTGAGCCCGCTCTTGTTGAGAACCTTTAACGAAGCTAAGGAAAGGGGAACCCTTCCCCCAACGATGTCGGGGGCCTTGATTTCGCTTACCCTTAAACAAGAGAAGGACCCGTTGCAATGTGGCTCTTACAGGCCTATATCGCTCCTTAATGTAGACACCAAACTGTTGGCCAAGATCCTGGCCACTAGAATTGAGGACTGTCCTGGGGGTGGTTAATGAGGACCAGACGGGGTTTTGCAAGGGCAGACAGCTGAACACGAATGTGCGGACGCTCCTGAACATGATCATGATGCCCTCAGTAGGAGGGGAAGCAGAAGTGATGGCTGCAATGGATGCGGAAAAAGCCTTTGATCGGGTGGAGTGGGAGTACCTGTGGGAAGTGTTAAGCAGATTTGGATTTGGCGAGGAATTCATAGGATGGGTCAAATTACTGCATCAGGCCCCCGTAGCGAGTGTGTCTACAAACCGACTGCGGTCGGAGTACTTTAGACTGCATCGAGGAACGAGGCAGGGGTGCCCCCTATCTCCCCTGTTGTTTGCCCTGGCAATCGAGCCATTGGCCATGGCGCTGAGGATGTCCAGAAACTGGAGGGGGCTGGTTCAGGGAGGGGAGGAGCATCGTGTTTCACTGTACGTGGATGACCTGCTCCTGTACATTTCAGATCCGGTGGAGGGGATGGGAGAGGTCATGCAGATCCTAAAAGATTTTGGGGACTTCTCAGGGTACAAGTTGAATGTCGGGAAAAGCAAGCTTTCTTGTGATCCATGCGAGGAGCCAGGAAAAGAGACTGGGAGAGCTCCCGCTCAAGATGGTGGAGAGGAGCTTTCGCTATTTGGGCATACGGGTGGTTAAGAGTTGGGATGCCCTGCACAAGCCCAACCTAACTCGGCTTGTGGATCAGATGGAAGGGCACTTTAAGAGGTGGGACATGCTCCCGCTTTCCTTGGCGGGCAGGGTACAGTCCGTGAAGATGACGGTCCTCCCCAGGTTCTTGTTCATCTTCCAGTGCCTTCCCATCCTCATCCCCAAGTCCTTCTTCAAGTGGGTGAACAGGATTATCACGGGATTTGTGTGGGCAAACAAGATGCCGCGAGTTAAAAGGCTGTTCTTAGAGCGGGGGCTGTGGGGGGGGGGGGGGGGGGGGGTGTGGAAGCGGCTGGAGGCAGCGTCTTGCAGGGATACTAGCTTGGGGGCATTGATAACGGCACCGCTGCTACTCTCGCCGGCACGGTGCACCACGAGCCTGATGGTGATGGCGGCACTGAGGATCTGGGGTCAGTGGAGAAGGCACGGGGGGAGGTAGGGGCCTCAGTCTGGACCTCGATATGAAACAACCACAGGTTCGTCCCGGATAGCATGGACGGAGTGTTTCTAAGCTGGAACAGAGCAGGTATCAAATGGATGGGGGACTTGTTTATAGATGGGACTTTCTCTGGCCTGAAGGTGCTGGAGGAGAAATTCAGTTTGCCCCCGGGGAATACCTTTAGGTACCTGCAAGTCTGCGCTTTCTTGAAGAAGCAGGTTGTGGAATTTCCGCCGGTGCCTTCCCACAGGTTACAGGACAGGGTGGTCTCGGGCATGTGGATAGGAGACGGAGAGGTATCAGACATATACCAGGAGCTGCAGGAGGCGGAGGAGGCCTCGGCAGCGGAGCTGATGGGCAAGTGGAATGTGGAGCTGGGGGAGGAGCTGGATGAGGGCCTATGGGCGGACGCCCTGGGCAGAGTCAATTCCTCCTCATCTTGTGCCAGATTTAGCTTGATTCAGTTTAAGGTGGTCCACCGGGCGCACATGACAGCGGCAAGAATGAGCAAATTCTTTGGGAGATGACAGGCGTATAAGGTGTTCAGGGAGCCCAGCAAACCATGTCCATATGTTTTGGGCATGCCCGGTGCTTAAAGAATTCTGGCGAGGCTTTGCAAAGGCTATGTCCAAGGTCTTGGACACTCGGGTAAAGCCGAGTCTGGGGATAGCGATATCTGGGGTGTCAGAAGATCCGGGAGTGCAGGAGGCGAAAGAGGCCGGTGTCCTGGCCTTTGCCTCCTTGGTAGCCCGGAGACAGATCTTGTTAATATGGAGGGATGCGAAATCCCCAAGTGTGGAGACTTGGGTTAGTGACACGGCTGGGTTTCTAAGTTTGGAGAGGATAACGTTTGCCTTGAGAGGGTCCTCGTTGGGGTTCTCCAGGCGGTGGCAACCGTTCCTTGATTTTCTCGTGGAACGTTAAGTGTGGAGGTCGGCAGCAGCAAACCGGGGGGGGGGGGGGGGGGGGGGATTGTATGGGTTGTGGATGGATGTCTCTTGTAAATCGTAGTTATCCCACCTTGTTTTGTTAAGTTGTTAATTTTTTTTCCTTCTCTTGGTAGTGGTTTTGTAAAAATTCTGTAAAATCTTGAATAAAAACAGTTTTTTTTTTAAATGATTTGGACAAAGGAATTGCATGCAATATCTCCAAATTTGCACACAGCACTAAGCTGGGTGGCAGTGTGTGCTGTGAGGAGGATGCAAAGAGGCTTCAGGGTGACTTGGACAGGTTGGCTGAGTGGGCAAATATTTGGCAAATGCAATATAATGTGGGCAAATACAAGGTTATCCACTTTGATGGTAAAAACAAGGAGGCAGATTATTATCTGAATTATG